>NC_066618.1:195347582-195721129 GCF_025201925.1 Gopherus flavomarginatus
ACCCAAGATCCACAAACTCGGAAATCCTGGACGCCCCATCATCTCGGGCATTGGCACTCTCACTGAAGGACTGTCTGGATATGTGGACTCTCTGCTCGGACCCTATGCCACCAGCACTCCCAGCTATCTCCGTGACACCACTGATTTCCTGAGGAAACTACAATGCATGGGTGAACTTCCAGGAAACACCATCCTAGCCACCATGGATGTAGAGGCTCTCTACACAAACATCCCACACACAGATGGAATACAAGCTGTCAGGAACAGTATCCCTGATGATGCCACAGCACAACCGGCTGCTGAGCTCTGTGCCTTTATCCTCACACACAACTATTTCAGATTTAATGACAATATATATCTCCAGATCAGTGGCACCGCTATGGGCACCCGCAGGCCACATATCTTTTTATGGCCGACCTGGAACAACGCTTCCTCAGCTCTCGTTCACTCACGCTCCTTCTTTACCTACGCAACATTGATGACATCTTCATCATCTGGACCCATGGGAAGGAGACTCTGGAAAAATTCCACCACAATTTCAACAGCTTCCACCCCACCATCAATCTCAGCTTGGACCAATCTACCCGGGAGGTCCACTTCCTAGACACCACGGTGCAAATAAATGATGGTCACATTAACACCACCCTATACCAAAAACTTACCAACCACTATGCCTACCTTCATGCCTCCAGCTTCCATCCCAGGCACATCACACGATCCATTGTCTACAGCCAAGCACTGAGGTACAATCGCATCTGCTCTAACCCCTCAGACAGAGACCAACACCTACAAAATCTTCACCAAGCATTATCAAAACTACAATACCCGCACAAGGAAATAAGGAAACAGATCAACAGAGCCAGACGTGTACCCAGAAGCCTCCTACTGCAAGACAAACCCAAGAAAGAAACCAACAGGACTCCATTGGCCATCACATACAGTCCCCAGCTAAAACCCCTCCAACGCATCATCAGGGAATCTACAACCCATCCTGGACAATGATCCCACATTTCACAGGCCTTGGGTGGCAAGCCAGTACTCGCCCACAGACAACCTGCCAACCTGAAACATGTTCTCACCAGTAACTGCACACTGCACCATAGTAACTCTAGCCCAGGAACAAATCCATGCAACAAACCTCAATGCCAACTCTGCCCACATATCTACACCAGCGACACCATCACAGGACTTAATCAGATCAGCCACACCATCACCGGTTCATTTACCTGCACGTCCATCAATGTAATATATGCCATCAGATGCCAGAAATGCCCCTCTGCTATGTACATCGGCCAAACTGGACAGTCTCTATGGAAAAGGATGAATGGACACAAATCAGATATTAGGAATGGTAATATACAAAAACCTATAGGAGAACTCTTCAACCTCTCTGGCCACACTATAGCAGACCTTAAGGTGGCCATCCTGCAGCCAAAAAACTTCAGGACCAGACTTCAAAGAGAAACTGCTGAGCTTCAGTTCATCTGCAAATTTGACACCATCAACTCAAGATTAAACAGAGACTGTGAATGGCTTGATAACTACAAAACCAGTTTCTCCTCCCTTGGTTTTCACACCTCAACTGCTAGAACAGGGCATCATCCTCCCTGATTGAACTAACCTCGTTATCTCTAGCTTGCTTGCTTATATATACCTGCCCCTGGAAATTTCCACTACATGCATCTGACGAAGTGGGTATTCACCCACAAGAGCACATGCTTCAAAATGTCTGTTAGTCTATAAGGTGCCACAGGATTCTTTGCTGCTTTTAGAGATTATTTTACCTCTGTATTTAGCACTGGTATGATCACTGCTGGAATATAGTGTCCACCTCTGGTGTCCACAGATCAAGAAGGATGTTAATAAATTGGAAACAGTTCAGAGAAAAAGCTATGAAAATTATTAGAAAACCAGCTGGACAGTGACAGACTCAAGGGGCTCAATTGTTTTAGCTTAACAAAGAGAAGTTTATAGGGTGACTGTATTAAATATTTGTTCCCCATGTATGTAAATGCAGACTGTAATAATGGGCTCTTCAATCTAGCAGAGAAAGGTATAACGTGATTCAATGGCTAGATGTTGAAGCTAGACATAGTCAGACTGGAAATAAGATGTAAGTATTTAGTGGTAAGAGTAATTAACCGCTGGAACAATTTATCAAGCATTATAATGGATTCTCCATCACTGACAATTTTTCAATTAAGATTTGATACTCTAGGAAATATTTTGGGGAAGTTCTTGGTGGCCTGCATTATAGAGGATGTCAGGCTAGATCAGAGATCAGCAACCTTTGGCATGCAGGCCATCAGGGAAATCTGCTGGCAGACTGGCTCGGTTTGTTTACTTGCAGCGTCCGCAAGTTCGGCCAATCACAGCTCCCTCTGGCCACGTTTCACCATTCCAGGCCAATGGGGGTTTCAGGAAGCAGCGTGGGCTGACGGATGTGCTGGCCACCACTTCCCGCAGCCCCCATTGGCTTGGAACAGTAAACTGAGGCCAGAGAGCTGCAATTGGCTGAACCTGTGGATGCTGCAAGTAAACAAACCAGCCCAGCCCACCAGTGGATTTTCCTGATGGGCCGTGTGCTAAAGGTTGCTAATCCCTGGACTAGATGATACCAATAGTCCCTACTGGCCTTAGAATCCATGAATAAGAATGAAATCACCAAAGAACCAGGATATTTTTAAACTATTGTTAAATAAAACTTCTAGGAAGTTTATTTTTTAAAAAATGTAAGGCTCCTTTTCAGAGAATTGCTTCTGGAATTTCCACCACATGAAATGTGTGCAAGGCCTTGAGATTCCTCAATCAGCTAACTATTCTGGGGAAAGAGACATCAACACATGAGGTCTAATGTTCTAGGTGAGTTCATGGAAGACCTACACTCTCAACAAACATTAGATTCTTTCAACCAACAACACAGGGTTGTAGAATCATGTCTCCCTGGCATGTTCTGTGCCTTTTCCATTTGTTCTATAAATAATTCTTAGTTTATATAAATAGTTACTGTTTTTAGTTTAATATTTCAGTTACATTCAAGTCTGGCTTGTGACCTTTTTTTCACCTTAACACAAACCACTTTAAGAATTTCCATAAGGATAAGGTGTTATTTGTTATGTTTCATGGCATAGATGCAAGGAAGTTTGATAAAGACAAATACTCATGCTGGAAAGTTGTAACGTAACACTATTTTATTTCTTAGAATTCAGAACACATAAGAACGCAAGAACAGAGAGTGTGACATCTCCCAGGGTGCAATCCAGACAGTAGGACATTTCTGCAGACTTATTTCTGCCGTCTGATGTGTACTATGCCTTGTTTTGCTGTATGAGCTGACACTGCCACCCACCCCAGCCTCCAGCATGCAAGTCATCCCCAGATATGTACCAGAGTGTTATGCCCAGCCACTCTTCAATTATATATAGAGCGACGCCACATATCCCTAGTTTTGTACTCCTGGAATGTACTGCCTTGTACTGTTCAGACATTCACTGAACAATACAAACTCATTAGTTTGCCATTCAATTAAGGGGAAATGGATATGCACTAGCCTTTGTAAACTGAGTCATTTCCCCAAACACTTCACCCAAAACCACACTGGTTTCAATAAATATAAAATAGATTTACTGACTACAGGAAAAAAAAGAGATTAATCGGTATTGGTATGAAAGGTAAGAATTGGTTAAAAAAAAGAAATAAAATAGAAAACCATAATCTAAATCCTGTACTTTATCAAGCCTATAATTCCAAAAGTAAAAGGATTTCTCTCACCCAAAACTTGAAAGCAGTTCATGCTAACTAGAATGCCTTCTGGGTAGGACCAGCCACTCCCAAAGTCCAAATGGAGTTTTCATTGTCTTCCTGGATATCTTGTTTCCTTGTATAGAGATGAGGGAGGGGAGGCAGGAGAGGTGATGATGTCATTGTCCCTCATTTATACTCTTCTCCAGATGCTGGAAAGATCCATGCTGTGTCATGGCATTGGGCAGCCTCCATAGCATATGTGAGCTGCTGACCATCCTTAAGGTAATCAAGAAATTTACAATTCACAACTCCCTGGTGGTGAATAGCCAGTTAAGCAAACAAGGGTCTCTTAGCAACCGGAGGGGTGTTAGCCACCCCGGTCTCTGAAAAGCTAGACTGTGGATGTTCCCTAGAATTACAACATGCTCCAGTTACAAATATATAGCAAACTCTTATAACTCCATATACATTGATGATACACACATTTAAACAGGATAATGATTTTCAGCAAATCATGAGTTTTCAAATAACACTTCACAAGGCATACTTTGTACAAAATATAACCATATACAAGTGGTCATATGAGGGTTATAGTGTGTTATTTTGGGATTACAGTATGGTCAGAGAGAAAAAACAGGCTGCTTCTTAAGGCAGTGTGGCACAACTCACCCTATCTTGTATTAAGATGATTCTTTCCAGACTGGCCTGGCCTGCACATTTTGCTACAGAGCCTTCTAGCCTGAAAGCAGGATTGGGAACCACTCCACATACTCGTGCTCATGAGGGGATAGCTTGCATTTCCAATGCCAGTCTCATCGCACCACAGTATTATCTGTATTCCCCCACATTCCTACCCCAGCAGTTTCTGAATTTCAAAGGAATCAAATTTTTACTCTGCCAGCTTCCTTCCTTCATGAGAAGATGTGTTCAAGGAAGCAGATCCCCATAATCTGGATATAAAGAGAACCATAATTTATTGTGGAGGCAGAACCCATGCTTCAGAAAGTCAGTCCATCATAGTGTTTTGAGAGATGTTCATGGATGAAGGGATCTCAAACCAAAGATTGTCTAAACCAGTGGCTCTCAATCTTTCCAGACTACTGTACCCCTTTCACAATTTAGACCTGATCTTTGCAGATTCTACCAATAAGCCTCATCTTTTTTTTATCACTAAATGCAGAGAAAGCTTTGGACAAAGTTAATGGGCAGTTCTTAAAAGATACTCTAGATACATTTGTTTTAGGCCCCAAGTTTCAAAATTGACACCTACTTTTTAGAGGGACAAACTTAGGATTCCCATTATATCCTCTTTTTACCATTTTAATGGAGTTGTTTACCCAGTCAGAGATAACCCTATAACATACAGAATTACAGTAGGAAAAAGGGAACACAAATTAGCCTAATATGCAGACAATGCTATGGCTTTTTTTTTTAATTAAACCAAATCCAGCTCACATACTAGTAGAATTCCAAGGAGAAATCTTAACATTTGACAAAGTGTCAGGATTGAATGGAGGTGTGGGCTCTGAGCCACAGAAAGCTATCAAAGATACATACAAATAGGTAATTACTTTAACAAAATACAGAGGAATACACATTTCTAAATGCTGTCAAGACATGTAATATTACCCCTTGGATTAAGAAAATATAACAGACCTGGACATTAGTCAAAATCCAAAATGTTATGGTTAGGCATAGATACCAAAATTAAGGAATGGAGAACATATGGGGCAAGGGGTTCCCACAATTCAACAAATACATTAATAAAAGAAAATCACGTTAAAATTAGTTGTGTTTTACTCTCCTTAAATTGAAACAAATTTATGGCACAGGGACAGGAGAATTTTTCCATATTGCGGACAACCTAAAAAATTAAGACATTTTGAAAAACTGTTGGAGACGCCATAAGGGTGATAACGGGGTCAGCTGTCAGATAGCCTCTCAGTATTTTCATTAAATTGTCGTAAAAAAATCTGTCTTGTGAAAGCCTTAAAGAACTGAACATTTATCTCCTATTTGCTGCTAGAATTACCATAGTGGAGTGACTCTCCTAAAACTATAGACTAGTATCAAACTGTGAGAAATTCTGATTCTAGAAAAACTAATGCAGTCAGAGTTCTACAGCAGGGAAGGAAAAGAGAGAACTTACAAGGCTGGTGCACCTTTTTAGCGCTTACTGGATGAAAGTCATTGTCCACCACCAAACCTGGTAGTTTGAGAACTTTGATTACTAAAGAAGGAAAAACCCCTTCAACAGTCAAAATTAAACTCAAAAAGTATGATAATAAAATAAGGAAGTTAGGAGGAAAAGGAGAAAAAGCTTAATATCACAGAGTTATGATAGGAAAACTAACAAATAGGTTATATCTCGAAATGTAAAAAAAACAGATGTTTGGACTTAAACATAAGATAATGAAAGACTGTAACCAACACTACCAACTGACCAGACAGAAGATAAAGACAGAGTAGAAAAGCATCAACCACAGTACATGATAAACATCACAAAGTTGGAGAATGCAACTGGTAACAGGTCTTATCAATACAACTTTAATGACTTAGATGGGCCAATTTATAATTCTGTATAATACTGTTTAAGTTGTGAAATGAGTTCTATGCCATTTCTGTTATATGGATCTGTTAATAAATAAATACATTCAGAAAAAAATTAACCAGAGGTCAATCCATTTGCAGCACCATGTCTGCATCTTCAGCATGCCTCTGCAACTAGCATCACTTCTTTCCAAGATGCCCCAGGCATTTCAATTCATATTTATTTTAAATAGTGCCTCAAGTGTGCGCTAGACGTTTCCTGAAGCAAACAAGAAATGTTATAGTTGCCCTGACATGATAATGGATTTCTGGGCCATACTATGCATGTTTGGACACTGCTGCTTCCTTTCTAGGATAATACTGGATTTCTAAACTGTGACTACTCTCAGTAGAGAACCCTACATTCCTATTTACATACACTTGAACATTTGTGTGTAGCTACTATATTATTTTGGTGATGGTTTTGCAAGCAACATTAACCTTAAAATCTTTAAGGCTAATATGTACAATTCTCATACTTTTCTGATACCTAAGTCATATTATAAATATTAAATAGAACATACCTTCAAAAAGCTACATCAAAATTGGCTAATTTGAAAAAGTAAGTTTAATTCCATATAAATTATATAGTTATAGACCATTAGCCACTCACCTCTCAACTTTGACAGTTCTGTTTAGTTATTCTTTCCTCTTTTCTGTGGAAGAGACAAACAGTCTCATTCAGTTACATTGAAGAGGATGTTTTTTCCCCCAAAGATGGAAATTTGCAGAAGGCCCTTCAAAATGTTCCTGTTACCACAACAGACTGCATTTCTGCCTCTGATGTAGAAAGGTAATTTGCTTCAGGTTCAATTGTGCAGGGCACAAACGGGGGCAGGTAGAATGCAAGCATTGGCACAGTGGCAATTCTAACATTCCCTTGAGTACAAGAACTATTTGCATGTTAGTGATGCTACTTGTGCTAGCCTTCTTAGACAGGGTAGGGAAAGGACATTGAGTTACCCTCACTCCACAGGCTAGTGAAGATGACTAAGTATCACATACTGTACTTAAGAGTGATATACACACCACATTTCCTTAATGTTCCTGATGGCAATTATACCAGACTGTGCAGTGGAGTGAAATTCCAACTTGGTCAGCATGCTTCCACATCACCTCTTGCCCTCTTGAAGATTTATGTCAGCATAGAGACCTTCTGTGATGTGCTCTGTCACTCTGGGACAGGATAATTAAACATTTGTTAGTTGTAGCACATTTTGTTCTCATGAGAAGTGACGGCCCTGGAAAGCTTAACACAGCACAGCAATAAGAAGTTCCTCACACTATTCTTACATTGCTTCTCAGTTTTACCATTTTAGGGAATGGCCATTAGAAGAGGAGCAGTCAGCATTGCACAACCGCCCCCCCGCCCCCGTTTTAAGGCATTTATATTGTACGCTCACACAGCATTTTGAAGTGAAACTTGACATCCAGACAGCCTGAAAGCAAATGTTTTTAATAAATTTGTCAAAACGGAGGTAGCTGTTTTAACTAAATAAAAGGATATAAAATGAATACAAAGTTAACCAATTTCAAAAGTCATAGAATCCAAAAGAAAAGCCCAAGACAGATGTAATGCTTATGAAAAGTGGTGCCTTAACAGCCTTGGAGACTGAAGTCCTATCTATTAACATAACAGGCACAGCCCAGATGGGAGTAGTGCAAGCTCCCCCAGACACACTGTTCTGCCAATTTTCCTTCAACTTGACCTGGAGGGGCAGTAGTTGTCTTATTCAGTCCTTGACACCTCTGATAAGCCTGCCAACATGGGTGGCATTGGCTGATATGGACCTTTTTTATTGGCACTTGTCAAACAGAAACTAGAGTAACCCCCTTATTTTAGAAAGTAGTAGTGTAACCTCCTCCTTATTTTAGAAAGTTCCATTTCTATTACTGCATACAAGCGGAGAACATGTATCTTTGTAACCATGTCAGTCCCAGGATATTAGAGAGACTAAGTGAGTGAGGTAAAGCTTGTCTCTCTCACCAAGTTGGTGCAATAAAAGATATTACCTCACCCAACTTTTATCTCTGTTCTCTGCTTGTCATGTGTCTTATTGATATATTCAAGGCTTGATCCAGTAAAGTGATTAGCACCTTGCATGATTGGGTCTTAGATTTATATTTATATTAGATTAGATTTATATTACACAAGTTATAAATAAAAATCTTCTTTGACAATCCACAGAGCCTACGTTATCTGGTAGCATGTCACAGATGAGTTATTGCTGATTCAATGCACAAGCATTCTGAAAGGTCTTACTGCTTTTCCCTGATGATTAATAAATATACTTGGAGTACTGTACTATGACCTCAGTTCTTTTCTCAGCTGCCATTCAGAGTAATTATAAGACAATCCTGGTAATAAGTCACCTGTGCTGTACAAAAAAAACAAGAAAATTAGATTATTTGTTAAGAAACACTGCAGTAGCTGAATTGTCAGACTAAACACAGAGGTGTTGTAATTATCTCCTGTGCAGTCAAGTCTCCTGTAAGTAACGTTAACTATATGGCTGCCTCTTTCCTTAGTGCATATGGATGAGTTCTCAGGGAAAATCAGTATAGTTTGCAGAACCTTTACTACAATTTTGTTGACTGTTAAATATCTGCTTTTTTGGTAACATTCTAATCATGTTTTTAAATGAGCTGATACATATTTGGATCTATCTCACAAACCTTTTTGGGTAAGAAGTTGGTACAAAATGGTCTACTTTGGTATTTTTCCTGAGAAGGCTGCTGTGAGCCAATGGTTCTGAAAAAATAGATTGAGATCCACATAGTGACAATAACTCTCAAAAATTAGGTCCTAGGTGGCTAAAGCTGGGCACAGAAAGTTAGAGGCCTATATGAAAATGAAGCCATTGGGTCTACTCTCTAGTTTGTCACGGCAAACTAATGCATTTTAACTGCTGATCCAATGTAATGTTGTGGAGTAGCATTTAATCAATAAATATAACCAACATTAGTAAAAGAGTGTGACGAAAAGTCATCTAACATTGGGGAAATACACTGACCCATTATCATTCTAAAAGCTATATTCATTATATTCCCTGTAGGCAATCTCCCATTCAAATGTCAGTGCTTGTGAAAGCAACACAGACATAATGTCTGTGGTGGACAGAAGAGTTCCAGAGAATTTGATTGACTTTAGACTTCCCTTGTAAAAAGCCTATCATTATAGAATGTCAGTAAATGAGATTATGGAATTGACCATATACATGCAGGGTTATTATTCCAATTCTTCACTTTCATGACATAGAAGAAAAAATCTCTTTTACAGAATATGCAGAACATTTAAAATTGAAGTATGCTAAATGTTGGTTTGCAATAGAGTAAAACCAGGGATTGTTTCAGGGGCAGTTTTGTATGATTATTATAAAATGAATTTCGGATTAACACATGATGAAAAGGGTTATTGCTTCTGAAGGAATCAGACCAGCAGGGTTGTTTTTAATTACTGTAGTTCCATGCAAGACAGTTTAAAAACCTGCATATTGATATTTGAGAGCTTTCTGCTCCAGATGAACATGTTAAAGTACTGCTATTGTTGATATTATTGATCATTTAAAATACTTAAAACCTTACAGTTCAAAATTCATGTTAAACTGCAGAAAATTTAAGCTACTATGGTTAGATAATAGAGTCAATATATCAATGACCAGTTTAAATAAAAAAACCTTTTTCTTGCTAAATTCAAACAGATTTTATTAAAATCAAATCATTAATTGACTTTAAAACAATCTGCATAACTTGGAGAATAAAGAAAGCTGGATCTCAGCAAACAAGAGAATGACCTGTAAATAAAATTTATCAAACTTAAGCAGAAAACACCTTCTCCCAGCCCCTTTGATGTACTAAACACTATCATTTATCAGAGCGTTAGGCTTTCCTAGAAAAAAGTAATAACATTTATGATAGTATCAGCATTACAGCTGATTTAGCTATTATCAGACACAAATGCAGTCTTTTTATTTGCAGATAGTGAGCAGATCCGTTTTTGTAAGTTTGCTTCTTGCTCGAAGTTTTTGATGAACAGCTTACACAAACATAACTGAGCATTGGATTGTTGTAATGAATATTGGTTTCTTTTATATTCAGCATTTGCTATTTGAGATTTGTGACTTGTCACCCACGTTTATGTTACTGGTTCTGTAGTCTTACTGGATGATTTAACATTTACATACACTACTTCCATCCAAAATTAAATGGGTTCAATCATGAAAATTATTTCTCCTTTTGAAGAATGTGCAAGAAACCCAAATTATAATAATTGGAGATATACCTATCTCCTAGAACTGGAAGGGACCTTGAAAGTCATTGAGTCCAGCCCACTGCCTTCACTAGCAGGACCAAGTACTGATTTTTGCCCCAGATCCCTAAGTGGCCCCCTTAAGGATTGAACTCACAACCCTGGGTTTAGCAGGCCAATGCTCAAACCACCAAGCTGTCCCTCCCTCAAATTTCGTGCTAGAAACCTAAAATTTGTTTTCCACAAACATTTACTCAAACAAAAGGTCAGTCAAATGAATGTTCACAAAATGTGATGATAAAGGGATGTGAAGAGGCCAAATCAAAATCTTGTTTCATAGACTCAGACTCTTGAGTCAGAAAGGACCAATGTGATCATCTAGTCCGACCCCCTGCACAAAGCAGGCCACAGAACCCAACTCATCCACTTCTATAACAACCCCCTAACCTATGTCCAAGTTATTGAAGTCTTCAAATTGTGGTTTGAAGGACTCAAGCTGCAGAGAATCCACCAGCAAGTGACCCATGCCCCACACTGCAGAGGAAGGCGAGAAACCTCCAGGGCCTCTGCCAATCTGTCCCGGAGGAAAATTCCTTCCCGACCCCAAATATGGCAATCAGCTAAACCCTGAGCATGTGGGCAAGGCTCACCAGCCAGCACTCAGAAAACAATTCTCTGCAGTAACTCAGATCCCATCCCATCCAACATCCCATCACCGACCACTGGGCATACTTATCTGCTGATAGTCAAAAATCGATTGCCAAAATTAGGCTATCCCATCATACCATCCCTTCCATAAACTTATCAAGCTTAGTCTTAAAGCCAGACAGGTCTTTTGCCCCCACTACTCCCCTTGGAAGGCTGTTCCAGAACTTCACTCCTCTAATGGTTAGATACCTTCGTCTAATTTCACGTCTAAACTTCCTAGTGTCCAGTTTATACCCATTCGTTCTTGTATCTACATTGGTACTAAGCTTAAATAATTCCTCTCCCTCCCTAATATTAATCCCTCTGATATATTTATAAAGAGAAAGCATATCCCCCCTCAGCCTTCTTTTGGCTAGACTAAACAAGCCAAGCTCTTCGAGTCTCCTTTCATGAGACAGGTTTTCCATTCCTCAGATCATCCTAGTAGCCCGTCTCTGGACCTGTTCCAGTTTGAATTCATCCTTCTTAAAACATGAGAGACCAGAACTGCACACAGTATTCCAGGTGGGGTCTCACCAGCACCTTATATAACGGTACTAACACCTCCTTATCTTTGCTGGAAATACCTCACCTGATGCATCCTAAAACCGCATTAGCTTTTTTAACGGCCATATCACATTGGCGGCTCATAGTCATCCTGTGATCAACCAATATCCCAAGGTCCTTCTCCTCCTCTGTTGCTTCCAACTGATGTGTCCTCAATGTATATCTAAAATTATTATTAATCCCTAAGTGCATGACCTTGCACTTTTCACTATTAAATTTCATCCTATTACTATTATTGCAGTTTACAAGGTCATCCAGATCTTCCTGTATGATATCCCGGTCCTTCTCCGTGTTAGCAATACCCCCCAGCTTTGTGTCATCCGCAAACTTTATTAGCACATTCCCACTTTTTGTGCCAAGGTCAGTAATAAAAAGGTTAAATAAGATTGGTCCCAAAACCGATCCTTGAGGAACTCCACTAGTAACCTCCTTCCAGCCTGACAGTTCACCCTTCAGTACGAGCCGTTGTAGTCTCCCCTTTAACCAGTTCCTTATCCACTTTTCAATTTTCATATTGATCCCCATCTTTTCCAATTTGACTAATAATTCCGCATGTGGAACCGTGTCAAATGCCTTACTGAAATCGAGGTAAATTAGGTCTACTGCATTTCCTTTGTCTAAATAATCTGTCACCTTCTCAAAGAAGGAGATCAGGTTGGTTTGGCACGATCTACCTTTAGTAAAACCATGTTGTAATTTGTCCCAATTACCATTGATCTCAATGTCCTTAGCTACTTTCTCCTTCAAAATTTTTCCAAGACCTTACATACTACAGATGTCAAACTAACAGGCCTATAGTTACTCAGATCACTCTTTCTCCCTTTCTTAAAGATAGGAACTATGTTAGCAATTCTCCAGTCGTATGGTACAACCCCTGAGTTTACCGATTTATTAAAAATTCTAGCTAACGGGCTTGCAATTTCATGCGCCAGTTCCTTTAATATTCTCAGATGAAGACTGTCTGGGCCCTCCGATTTTGTCCCATTAAGCTGTTCAAGTTTGGCTTCTACCTCAGATGTGGTAATATCCACCTCCATATCCTCATTCCCGTTTGTCATCCTTCCATTACCCCTAAGCTCCTCATTAGCCTTATTAAAGACTGAGGCAAAGTACTTATTTAGATATTGGGCCATGCCTAGGTTATTCTTAACCTCCTTTCCATCCTCAGTGTTTAGCGGTCCCACTTCTTCTTTCTTTGTTTTCTTCTTATTTATATGGCTATAGAACCTTTTACTATTGGTTTTAATTCCCTTTGCAAGGTTCAACTCTACTTGGCTTTTAGCCTTTCTCACTTTATCCCTACATGTTCGGACCTCACTAAGGTAGCTTTCCTTGCTAATCCCACCCTTCTTCCACTCCTTGTAGGCTTTCTGCTTTTTCTTAATCACCTCTCTGAGATGCTTGCTCATCCAGCTTGGTCTACAACTCCTGCCTATGGTTTTCTTCCCCTTTCTTGGGATGCAGGCTTCCGATAGTTTCTGCAGCTGCGACTTAAAGTAATTCCAGGCCTCCTCCGCATTTAGATCCACAAGTTCTTCAGTCCAATCCACTTCCCTAATTTCCTTAATTCTTTAAAGTTAGCCCTTTTGAAATCAAAAACGCTAGTCCCAGATCTATTTTTGTTTATCCTTCCATCTAGTTTGAACTGAATTAGCTCATGATCAATTCAACCAAGGTTGTCCACTACAACCATTTCTTCTATGAGGTCCTCACTACTCACCAAAACCGAATCTAAAATGTCATCCCGTCTTGTTGGTTCTTCAACTACTTGGTGAAGGAATCCATCAGCTATCACATCCAGAAAAATCTGAGTCCTATTATTTTTGCTAGCACTTGTCTTCCAGTCTATATTTGGGAAGTTAAAGTCTCCCATGATCACACATTTCCCATTAGTGTTTACTTCCTTAAAAACATTAAAGAGGTCTTTATCCATATCCAAATCAGATCCTGGCGGCCTGTAGCACACCCCAAGCACTATCTCAGGGGAGGCTCTAGTTTCCAGTTCCATGAGCTTTTTGTGAACAGGTTATTACAACTTTCAGCCAGCACTGCTCAGTATACTGAAAATGAGCACCTCGAGCATCAATTTCCAATGAAAAAAAGAAGCTGTCTGAAGTATTAAACTTGTGTTTTGAAACAGGGTCTGTTGAGGATAGTTAATTGGTTCAATCTCTCTGCATTGACAATAATTGTAGGTTACCACTGTCACTATGCCTCAGTGGGTCACAGTTGAGAATACCATATTCAGGACAGACCACTGAGAAATAGGGAAGACTCATCCCAAACCGGTGGTTATCCCATCATTAGATTATACCAAGCCAGTAACAAAAGTGAACTTCCATATCAGCACACAGCAATGGTCCCCAACCTTTTTAGTCTGGCGGGCACCAGACGACAAGCCACAGAGGACCGTGGTAGCGGACAAGCATCAGCCGAAATTCCACCGACAAGTGGCAATGTCATTAGGTGTCGCCGCCAAAACACAGCCGACAAACAGCGGCATCGCCTACGAAATGCCTCCAAAAATCGGCAGCATTTCAGCAGTGATGCCTCTGGATGATGCTGCTTGGTGGCATTTCGGCAGATGCTTGTCTGCCAGTCAGTACGCAGGCATACTTAGACACCCCGGCAGGTGCCACAGTGCCCACGGGCACTGCATTGGGGACCCCAGCACACAGGATAACAAGTCAAAAACGTACTCTCCTTAAGCATGGCAGCCCTTGGATCATCACCCAGACACTAGACTTTATGATGAGTGGCTACTTGAAAACCAGTTTAATCAAATATAGGTTCCTTCTAATCCCAAGGTGTATGTATTATATATATATATATAAAAATACACTCACACAAGTGATCTTTCAGTGTTCATAGATCAGGATCACAGCAGTCATGGAATAAATTACTAGCTTGAAAAAGCCTCTCTAGTACTTTCCAAATGATTGGAAGGCCCTCAGTCCATAGTTCAAAATGCTTCTTTTAGTTGTAAAACCCATAGTTCAGAGAATCAGGGCAGGAAAGAGGAAAATGGAGATACCTCTGGGGTCTTTTATATCCTCTGCTATGTGCCTGGAAATGTATTGTCTCAAACAAAGCTCACAGAAATGTATTGTCTCAAACAAAGCTCACAGTCCAGGTGCCTGGAAAATTACTGGCCCAAGTGGGAGTCCAAGGTCATATGAGAATATTACGTAAGGACGTAAGAATGGCCAACCTGGGTCAGACCAAAGGTCGGTCTAGCCCAGTATCCTGTCTTCCGACAGTGGCCAATACCAGGTGCTCCAGAGAGAATGAACAGAACAGGTAATCAAGTGATCCATTCCGTGTTGCCCATTCCCAGCTTCTGGCAAACAGAGGCTAGGGACACCATCCTTGCCTATCCTGGCTAATAGCCATTGATGGACCTATCCTCCATGAATTTATCCAGGGTTTTTTTAAACCCTGTTATAGGCTTGGCCTTAACAGCCTCCGCTGGCAAAGTGTTCCACAGGTTGACTATGCGTTGTGTGAAGAAATACTTCCTTTTGTTTGCTTTAAACCAGCTGCCTATTCATTTCATTTGGTGACACCTAGTTCTTGTGTTATGAGAAGGAGTAAATAACACTTCCTTATTTACTTCACCACACCACTCATTATTTTATAGACCTCAATCATATCCCCCCCCCCCCCCGCCACCAGTGGTCTCTTTTCCAAGCTAAGAAGTCCCAGCCTTAATCTCTCCTCATATAGAAGCCGTTCCATACCCCTAATCATTTTTGTTGCCCTTATCTGAACCTTTTCAAATTCCAATATATCTTCATTGAGATGGGGCACCACATCTGTACGCAGTATTCAAGTTGTGGGTGTTCCATGGATTTATGTACAGGCAATATGATAGATAATAAAACAGAAACTATCCCTTTCTTAATGATACCCAGCATTCTGTTCACTTTTTTGACTGCTGCTGCACATCAAGTGGATGTTTCAGAGAACTATCCACAATGACTCCAAGATCTCTTTCCTGAGTGGTAACAGCTAATTTATACCCCATCATTTTATATGTATAGTTGGGATTACGTTTTCCCATGTGCATTACTTTACATTTATCAACATTGAATTTCATCTGCCATTTTGTTGCCCAGTCACCCATTTTTGAAAGATCCTTTTGTAGCTCTTCACAGTCTGCCTGGGACTTAACTATCTTGAGTAGTTTTGTATCAGCTGCAGATTTTGCCACCTCGCTGTTTACCCCTTTTCCCCAATCATTTATGAATATGTTAAATAGGACTGGGCCCAGACCCCTGAGAAACACCACTATTTACCTCTCTCCATTCTGAGAATGGACCATTTATTCCTGCCCTTTGTTTCCTATATTTTAACCAGTTACCTCTCCATGAGAGAATCTTCCCTCTTGTCCCATGACTGCTTACTTTGCTTAAGAGCCTTTGGTCAAAGCCTTAAATACACTATATCCACTGGATCCCCTTGTTCACATGTTTGTCGACCCCCTCAAAGAATTTTAGTCAATTGATGAGGCATGATTTCCCTTTACAAAAACCATGTTGACTCTTCCCCAACAAATTATATTCATCTATATGTCATACAGCATCACAACCAAATATTAAGCATAGTGAATCACTTGTGAGAAGACATGTTCAACTAGTTATGTTTGATAAGAATTTTAAGAAGTTGTCACACATAATAGCCCTTTCATTTAAATTTACCATACAAAAGTCTGTTTGTAGATTAGCGATTCAATACTGCCTGATTTCTTTGGGGGTTTCTAAATTTTGTATTATATACACTTCTGTTGGAGAGACAAGCTTTTCAGCCACACACACGTTCTGGCTTATCTCTCTCACCAAATTGGAGAATTGGTCTGAAATCAACAAGATGAAATCAATAAAGACAAGTGCAGTGCTTTGCACTTAGGAAGGAAAAAATCAAATACACATATACAAAATGAGGAATAACTGGCTATGTGTTAGTTTTGCTGAAAAGGATCTGGGGGTTACAGTGGATCACAAATTGAATACAAGTCAACAATGTGATGCAGTTGCAAATAAGGCTAATACTCTGGGGTGGATTAACAGCAACATTGTACGTAAGCCACAGGAGGTAGTTGTTCTGCTTCACTCATTGCTGGTGAGAGCCCAGCTGGAGTACTGTGTCCAGTTCTGGATGCCACATTTTAAATAAAGAAATGGACAAATTTCAATCAGTCCATAGGGGAGCAACAAAAACGATTAAAGCTTTGGGAAATCTAACCTATGATAAGAAGTTAAAAAAACTGCACGTTTAGTCTTGAGACACAAAGACTGAGGAGGGAAGCCCAATAACAGTCTAATACGTTAAGGGCTATTATAAAGAGGACGGTGATCAATTCTTCTCCATGTCCACTGAAGGTAGAAGGGGTTAATCTGAAGATGTAGAAGATATTAGGGATATTTAGATTAGATATTAGGGAAATGTTTCTAGTCATAAGGGTAGTTAAGCACTGAAATAGGCTTCCAAGGAAGGTTGTGGAATACCTATCACTGAAGATTTCTAAGAACAGGTTAGACAGACACCTGTCATGGATGCTCTAGGAGTACTTCATCCTGCCTCAGCACAGAGATCCTGGACTAGAGGATCTCAATGTCCCTTCCACCCCTACATTTCTGTTATTCTATGGCCCTGGCGAGAGACTTTCAAGAAAAAAACTCTCCTGGCTGAAAGCATAAAAAAAAGCAAGTTTGTTCATCAAATTAGTTTTCTCTAAGCAGGTCAGAACTCTGTTAAAAAGCTGATGATATCTTATTAGGTGTTCTGTTTTGTTAAGGGTATTATTAGTGTTATGAATAATGGTATTATTACTGGTATAAACACCACTTCCACAAAACATTAGTGTACTTTATAGGGGGGGGGGGTTGTTGAAAGCTAATTTACAAAGAACATAGGTCTGTTTAATTATGTTATCTTATTTCCTGTGGATGCCACCCCTTTATCCAGTGAGAAGGACATAAGTAATGGCTAACCTTTGGGAAGAGCCATGCTTAATGATTTAATGAGCCTGGGTTTCTGCCACTCTGTTGTATATGGTTTCTTCATTAAATAAAGTAAAGGCATAAATGTGCATTTCACCTACAAGAGCAATGGCAATGAGTCACCATAGCAACCAGGAACAGCTTACATACTTATTTGATCTTGACTCAATAGCATTTAGAATTCCCATCACAGGCATTTACAAGAGCAAGGTAAACTTTCAAATGGAATAGAGTTATTAGAGATGTGCAAACCATTTTGCAATGGTAGAAAAATTGGTTAAATTTACCTCTCTTCTATTCCAAGAGAGATCAGATAAATATTCTTATTCAACTAATGCCGTCTCTCAAGATTAGCAGGAAGATACAATGCTGAAAAAATGGCTTTTAATTTAGTTTAATTACTTTATAAATTGATTGTGCGGCATGGCAAGCAGATATGTGATATGATGTGCAGTGTGGGTGTACATGTGCATATATAATTCATAGCAGACTTGGGTGGAAGTAGATCAAAATGTAACTACCTGTGCTACTACCACTAAGTTTGATAGCTATTAAATACTGTGGTCCAGATCCTCCATTCCTCTGGAGCTATGCTCAGCACAGAAACAGAGGGGAGGCAAAGTTAGCTTTAGGTCACCTATATACCTCCAATATTCTAGCTCCAGCCCCTGGCATAAACAAGAACAACCATAGTGCGGCTGTAACTTACACTCAGTAGCATCTGCCCTAGTGGCCATTCCATAACTGAGACCAGCTACAGAACTGCTTTCCTTGGCACGCTTCATTCTTTCCCCTCACACATCAGCTGACACTCTGCCAGCTCAGCACTGTGTGGGAAGCTTCCTGACCCTGGGATATTTCCCAGGGCCTATAAAGAAGCCAGAAAGTGTGGCCTGTGACTTGTTTGTCTTCATCTGACTCTTTATAATATGATCAATATCCTAATTGATCCTAATTAAGGACAGAACAAAACTAACTAAAAATATATATGAATCTATTAAAGCTGGATGAACAATGTTTAATTTAAAAAGCAGACAATATGTTGTATGCAGGGCACTTGTGGTTGGGAAGGAAACACATGTTTCTATTTGCAGGTCATCAGTTTAAATCCAACCAGGATTTTAGCAATAAAAGTAGTTCCATCTGAAAGGAATATGATGGTCCATTTGGATTGGGCTTGGGTTTCAATATAATTCATAGTAGACATATGTCCATGTGCGTCATAAATACATCCCTTACAATTAGCATCCTTGTCAACAGTCACAGCAGAGAGGCCAAGGATAAAATAGGCTCAGTCCCAGTGTGCACTTAAAAAAGTTAGATTGACAATGCTGTGTCAGTCAACACCGAGGCTGTCAAACTGTTTTTAAAAATACCAACGCTGAACTCACGTAAGTATTTTAAGACAATAAATTGTACTTTGTATTACTAGTCTGTTATTGAGATAAGTAATAATTTCACTGCAAACATTTGCCAGGGGATTTGAAAGATTCAAGATGGTCCCATAAAAATGAAGTGGACAATTTGCAAAGCTATAATCTCTCAAGGTAACATGGGCTCAAGGTATAATATAAACATCACAATTAGGAAAATAGTCTTGCCACACTGAATCAGACTAGTGGCCCATGTAGTATAGTGCCCCGTCTTCAACAGTGCCAGATACTTCAGAACAAGTGCAAGAAAAAAAGACTGCAGTAAGCAAATATGGGATAATCTGCTTGCAGGGAAGTTTCCTCCCACTCCCTGCTAGTCAGAGGTAGTCAAATCCTGGAGTCATTAACTATGTACAAATCAAACACATGAAATTATACTGATAAATAGCTCTTGAGCTGAAGTTGAAAACCTCCTCTGTGATCTAGGGTCAACAAATGAGAGGCTTTCAAGAAAAATCTTTCAATAACTTCTCACTCAGATTAGTGAATGTAGTTCAGAGAGAGAGAGAGAGAGAGAAAACAGTTCAGACTGTAGATCTAGAAAAGAGACAATATTCTAGCCCACAGAAATTGGAGACAAAATGACCTCTTAGATCATTTACTCTATTTCCCCTGTCAGTGCAATATTATTCCCTACAATATACTTTCCAGTAGAGTCCAAACTGTAGGCAACTCTAAAAAAGAAACATTTACCATGATGCAGTTTAGCCTTCAGCTTGCATCTAGGCAAATCTTCCTTTGACTTCAGTGAGTAAAGGCAAACCAAACAGGGGAGAGTTCCACTCTAGGGAAATCCAATATACATCTTTCATAACCCTTTAAGAGGCAGTGTAGACTTAGAGAATGAAGGCCATCTGATGTCATTGCATGCAGTCCCAGCATGTTAACATACTATTCCACTATTAAACTCCAACATAGAATTAAAATTCTGCAATAATGTTTGGTTCTTTCAGCACCAGTTGCAAATTAAATAGTTGTCTCCCACGTAAGTTCCAACTTTATAGTAAGACTCAAAGGGAGAAACAGCCCTCATTATTTGTAATGAGTAGGGGAGGAAAAAAAAAACACTCACTATGACATTGTGTACTATATTCCAAGCTTCAGCCCAGAGCAAATTTAGAAGTCTAATTTTATGTTCCTATGAAAACAGATTTATAATAAACAAAATGGGTACAAATTAACCACAGGGATGTAAACTGTACCACAAAAACAACATCATAAACTGTGTGCTGGATTAGTTATTAATTGGTTGACACTTGGGTTATGTGTTTTAATTGTAAACCTGCCTGACTTTTTATGATAGGCATGGCTTCTTTATAAGAAATACATTTAAAAACGCTTACTGTTTACTAGGTACCTTATAACCCTTACAGCAATGAAGTTGAACTGTAAGGTACTGTAACAGAATATTCGGACAGTGAACTTTGATTATAAAAATATTTTTGCACTAATTAAATCATGGGGAAAAAAAATCAAGCTGGTATCACTGGGCCAGAGCACCTCTATCTACATCTTTTGAAAGATGTGCTTTAGAAATCACACTCCCATACTGTGCATTGCTGCTTGGTGTAGATAACCCCTCACAATTGAACTGGTGGTAGCTCTAACGGGAATATTTGTTCTTAAAATTCTCTAGTGTACAAAACACCCTGGAGAACAAAAACTATAATTGTGACTAGCCTCTCTGCACCAGTTTATGATGGCAGGGAAAAGGTTTCTTGCACGCTGTCCTGCATACCCCAACTTGTAACCCTGCAGAACCCACTCAGGGGCTAATCACAAACCCATTATTTAAATAGTGCACTTGAAAAGATGGAAATGTAGAAAAGATTTTCAAAGCAACGCATTTAATTCAAATCAATAGAATGTGTCTAAATCCCTGAGATTGCTTTACTGACATATTGCTAGCTGAGTAATAAATTATGAACTGAAAATCTCCATGTGTGAGCATTAAGTCAAATTCGCCATCTACCATGATGAGTTGTGGGAAGAGGGAAGGGATTTGAAAGTGTGAGCCAAATTCTACTCTCCCCTGGAAAATGATTAATTATTATTTCAGAATAAAGTCATACTTATTCCAGAACAGAATGTCAACAAAAGAGATTCCTACTGGAATAGCCATGGTAGAACATTTATTCTGCTACAGCTATGTCAGTTAATTTCTTCATATAGTCAAGTCTTTGCTTCAGGAGTACCATTACACTCAAATCAGTGAAGACGGTCACATGGAAGTAAAGCCATTTGTCTGAATAAAATTTAGCTTTACTTTAATTCCTGTGGAAAAAATGAATTGCAGTAAATATAATCTGAAATTCTCCTTTCCTAAGAATGCCTGTCACTGGTTCTGCCAACAAATTAATAACCTGGGGCTATGTATCTTTCCCCTACGATATCAGAACTATTATTTGCTACACTTTTCTTTTTGCACAAAAAAAGACATTTTCCAAGTGAACATAATAAAAATAATTGATTGATTCTAGTAAAGAGGTGTTATTTGTTTGGCGGCTCTCATGGTAACTTGTTAGAGGATAAGAGCTAGTCAGAGAGAAGATTGTTCTGGCTGTGGGTCCAGATATTAAGTGGGGCTGCTGAGTGTCTTGTGATGGCTTTAGGAGACCTAGCAACCTACAGGAAGTGGTCAGCTCCCACAAGCTCAGGCTCACTGTGGATAATGTGATATATTGTGATATTTTTGTGACCACTATTCAAACATATCACAAGAATTCCAGTGTTGCTAGAAGAATAGTAACAGTGCCAATCTTTTCTTCAATGGTCTTCTGTGACTAGAATATGTGTTTATTACTGAGGGCTGAGGTAAGATTTGAAAAGAGGTACACATCCCCTCTTCAAATCATTTTAGATTGTGGCCTTTGAAATAGACAGCCCAAGCCCTCTCATGGAATTAGAGTATGACATCAAAGAAGTCACTGAACCCAAAATGCTAAAGCCAAAATTCTAGAATTTGGGCACCTGAAGTTAGCCACCTGAATTCATATTCAGCCTCTATGTGTTGGAGAGTTTTCAAATGGCGGAGAGTATCCATGGCTCCCATTGAAGTAATTTGGCATTATGGTTGCTCAGCACATCTGAAAAAAATCAGTCCAGTTACCTAAGAGCCTGAATGTGGATTTAGGAACCAAGCTTCACACACACAGGTTTGACAATGATACTCAGTCCTAAATGTCATTGCTACTGCCACAATTGTAGTGCTTCCGTTCTCTGGGAGATTGTATATTTGTTTTTCCTTTAATGTTTTCTTTAATCTAAAATGAAATTCTAGATCAAAGTACAAGGTATGCTCTTGTGTCTAAAAAAAACAAACACTCTCTTCAAGAGACAGGATCTACTAACTGGCACTGGTAGTATGGCTGGTAGTGATGCACTCCAGCAAGATCTTTTATATGCTTTTTAAAACTAAGAAAAATAGTAATATTGCTATGAATTTTAATTAACTTTTATTGCTTTAGTACAAAGAGCAGAAGAATGCTGGGTCAGAAATAACTAGGAAGACACCCTGGATGGCCAAAACATCTGAGGATGCAGGAGAAAGAGGGGCAGAGGGCATCATGAGAAGTGGAAGAGATTTTAAATGGAAGAAAACATTCTGATCCTGCTGATAAATCTCAAATATACACATCTTCGCAGTAGATACAGTTTATTATGTTTTGGAATTTTCCCTGAAGCATTTGTGTTTTAATTCTGAAGAGAGTAGACATCATATGGTTTCTCAAAACAGACTCATTGTAGCAGACTAGTGAAATAAACTTAATTTGCACAATTATATATTCAGTTATGTACCTCTATACTTACACACTATTCAACATTTTATTGGCTTAACAACCTTGTTCAGCATCCAGATTACTGTGTTAATCAGCAAAAATTTGGAAACTCCTACAACGCCTAGATTTAACTGAGTATTTTGAAGACATGACCAAATTCATTCCCAATGTAGCTATGTGTCAGCTTAAATGTTGATTTGCTTGCTGACTTACCTAGTATGTGGGTTTTCTGCAGATATTTTGATGCTTGTTTTGAATACAAACATCTATATTTTGTGTACAGAATTTCACAGGCAGAAAATTGCATTTGCAAATGGTCAGCTAGTTGGAAACCATCCTATGTGAAAGTGCTGTTTGCATATGAAAATGTGGGATTCTATCTGTACACAAATTTGAGTTGAACATTTGGAGCCTAGCAGTTAGTGCATGATAAAACTGAACTTAAATATTTGAATCCAACATAGACTATGATTACATTCACTAAAATTAAGCACAAGTTTCCTCAAGGCATTCTTACTGATACAGATACTAATATACCACTGATTATTAATAATTTCTCTTATCTGTTCTAGTAATAAAAAAAATCTAGTGTAACCAGGTAACGTATCATAGAAAGAGTTTAACAATCCTAGGTCTGATCCTGAAACCCTTTACTCACATGAGTAGCCTCACTGAAGCCAATGGAACTATTTGTACACTAAGGAAGATTACTCATGAGAGTAATCATTTATAGCACCAGGCTTCTTGGGTCTTCAACAAAACTGAAAAGAAGACTACCAGCTCGAGATTCTTCAAAAACTGTTTTTCATACTACAGATGACACACACTTCCATATACAGCAAAGGCTCTGTGTCCATATCTTAACAATTTGTGCAATTGATCTCCTGAGTTAATAAGTAGAAGACTGAACTTTTATTTTTCAGCAATGAATTCCTGCACACTAGCTTGGAAACAAGATGTCAGTTATACAACATCAGGCTTTCCAAAATCATCTTCATATTTTCTGAACAGTTTTGCGCCAACTGGAAGAACATGTATTACATCAACAAAAGGAAAGGCAGTGAAAAAAGCCAGAATGGAAGTGGGGGCTAGGAGGGGGAGAAGATGACAAAACCAAGCATATCCAGCTTGTGCACTCTCCTACCATGAAGCAATTTTTACTAAATCTGGTGACACTGAATTGAAGGAAACTGAGCCTTGGAAAAAGAAACAGATCATTTCAAAGTCCATACCACAACCGTTTGCCTAATACAGTAAGATGCAATTTAGAACCGTAAGATGGAATTTCTCCTCCATATTTAAGAGAATCTCATTAAATATCAAGATTTCATAAGACTGCTGCTTTAGGGAAGACACAACTGGCCATAAGACCAATATTCTTCTCAATAGCTGCATAATGCTGTAATGGTAGGAAAATATGCAGTATGGAACATGCTGACTTTAATGGAAAATAGTTATTTGAAGCAATTTTCATAATAACTTAGAAAAACAGGTCCAGAATGATGATGAATGTGCCACTAAGGAGGCTGTAATGTCCCTAACAGCTGTAAGCCAATCTGCGGTAGTGTCTCTAGCAAAAGAGTATACGAGTAGCAGCTGTGCATACACTGGGGATGGACTCATACCTTCACTGGCTTTCTGCCTCTTTCCCCATCTCTTAGTTCATATTCCTTGTTCTCCTTTTCATCACTCTACACATCACTGCATCAACTCAGCCCTCACTTCTCCCTATTCCCGTTCCTGGTGGTTACTCTTAGTTCACGCCCCTGGGTACTTATTCTCTCCTTTTCACAATGGTGCCATTGTGCCTCCTCTCCTGGGAATACCACCTCTGTGCCAAGCAACATCATTCTCTTCTTTCACCTACCCCCAAAAACTCACTTCTTTTGATTAGCTTTCTATTGTCAACCTCCACTTGCTACAGATTACCACAATTACACCTCCTGTTCTCACTCTGACCATATGATCTTGGGAGGGGAGGAGAGCACAGGACCCTACCAAGAGACATCCAGAATTGAACAGCTCTCCTGATCTTACCCACCCTGTCATAAACAGTTAAGGGATAATGCCTCTTTTACCTGTAAAGGGTTAAGAAGTTCACCTAGCCTAGCTGACACCTGATCAGAGGAACCAAAGGGGGAACAAGATGTTTCAAAAGGAAGGAGGGAAGTTTTCCTTTGTGTAGAGATTCAGTTTCAGCCAGAGTGAAAAAGATCAAGGAACCAGCCTCTTATCAGAGTAGTAAGTTTTAGAAAGGGATAAATAGGTTTATGTTTATTTTCTTTGTAACTTGTCTTAGTACCATTAAGGGAATTATCAAAATTGGGTATTTAGGTATTTTTTTGTGTAACTAAATTTGTGCCCAGAGGAACATCCTCTGTGTTTTGAATCTGTTGTCTGTGAGAGTAGCTGGTATGCTAATCTCTCCCAGAGGGTTTTCTTTTACCTTTCTTTTCTTTAATTAAAAGCCTTTTTCTTAATACCTGATTGATTTTTCCTTGCTTTTAGATCCAAGGGGGTTGGATCTGGATCCACCAGGAGTTGGTGGGAGGAAGGAGGGGGGATGGTTAATTTCTCCTTGTTTTAAGATCCAAGGGGTTTGGATTTGTGTTCACCAGGGAACTGGGGAAGTTTCTCAAGGCTACCCTGAGAGGGGAAGGTTTTGGGAGGAAAGGGGGTGTTCCAGACAGAGGATGTGGATGGTGGCAGCGATACCAGATCTAAGCTGGTAATTAAGCTTAGAAGTGTCCATGCAGGTCCCCACATCTGTACCCTAAAGTTCAGAGTGGGGAAGGAACCTTGACACACCCTCACTCTCTGATGCTATGTTATATCAATTCGGATTGTCAGGGGGAAATGTTCAAAAGGCACAAATAGGAGTTATGTGCCCAACTCCTACTGACTTTCTGTGGGAGTAGGGGCTTAACTGTCCTTTGAAAATCAACCCATAAACTGTTTCAGACTGGGAACTTTCTTACTGTATGCCTATAAGGAGCGCATACACATCTATGGTGCTTTAAAAATAATAGATAGTAGCACTGTATGTTTATATTTCTCAGTTTCATCTATTTGTAATAAGTACCATATAAATTGTGTGGTACAAAATGTAACAATTATATTAAAAGCTTTATAGCAACTACTTTTTACTGGTACAGTGTTTGTAGAGGTTTAGCCATAGTTGCTCTAGGAATAGAATCACAGAAACATAGGACTGGGAAGGACCTTAATAGAACATCTTGTCCAGGCCCCTGCATCAAGGCAGGGTTCAGTATTATCAAGACCATCACTGATGGGTGTTTTTCTAACCTTTTCTTAAAAGCCTCCAATGACAGTGAGACCATAAACTCATTAGGTAATTTGTTCCAGTGTTTAACTATCCTTAAAGCTAATGTCCAACCCATATCTCTCTAGCTGCAATTTAAGCCCATTACTTCTCATCCTGTCCCAAATGGTTAAGGAAAACAATTTATCACCCTCCTCTTTGTAGCAGTCTTTTACATACCTAAAGACTTATGCCACCCCACCCCTGGCTTTTGCTACTACACAGCAACAAATGCAAAAATTGGAGGCAAGGGATTCTAAACATGAAATACTGCAACAAAGAAAGAGATTAAAATAGACTTTATAAAGTACCTGTAAAGCAAAACAAAATAAATGAATTTCTCTGGATTACAGGAAAACTTATCAAGCAGCAATATTTTTTTCACGTGTGGTTTTGTTGACTTGGTACCCCATTCAGGGACATGAAAGAGATGTGATCTCCAAAGTTACAGATCTTAATTTCTTATTTATGCATCAGGCTGATTGGTTTTTTAATTGGCCTGGTTCCTAATGGTTCTATTGATTACTATAAAGACATCTAGAGACACAAGGTGGATGACATAATATCTTTTATCAGAGAGGTAGCTGTGTTAGTCTGAATCTGTAAAAAGAGATCTTTTGGGGGGGGGTCTCTTTTTATAATATCTTTTATTTAACCAACTTTTGTTAGTAAGAGAGATACAAGAGACTGAAGCTTGTCAACAAAAGATATTATTTTACCCACATGGTCTCGCTAATATCCAGGGAACCACACAGCTTCACCACCACATAAAGACATAGGCAGTTATATAATTTTAATAGCAACGAATGTAGTTGTCAGAATAATTACAGATGATTTGGTATATATTTTCCATGGAAACACTGTCAAACTTAGACAAGTATCAGCAATGATTATCTACAACATTTTGCTCCATGTTTCACATTATATAACGGCTAAACTGTCTGTATTTACCTAGAAAACAAACAATGGTAGGCATGTCTTACAAGAAAGTATTTTATCTGAAAGAAATCCACAATGCTTTGATACATTATAAAATACGGATCTCTGTAATACTAACTCCACTGTTTTATTGTTTATAGATTCAGAGCATCTATTATTACAAAACAGTATTTTATAACAATATCAAACTGTGGCTATTTACCTGTTTGTAAGCCTTAGCCAATATTTCCAAGAAAATAAGGGAGACCCTTCCTTTTGAGCTTTTAGAAGCCTTTCTTCAGGTAATGATTCTGATCAGACAATAGTCCCCCTTTACTTTAGCATCTAAGCTTTTCTTTTATATATGTGAAGTCAGATCCTCAGCTGGTGTAAATCAGCATCATTCCATTAGCTTCAAAGGAGAAATTCTGATTTATACCTGCTGCAGAGTTGACCAATCAACATCACCATTTTGAACTTCTTTTTCTTACAACATAATTTCACCTGGATTCTGGGCATCTCTACAGGATACAAATGAACAGTACAGCTAGCTGTTTGCACATGGCTCAAGGGAAAAGTGAAACCTGGTCCTTGTTTATATTTGGTAAGTGTGGCTTTATGAGTAAAATCCATTATAAGCTCATGTTAAATGTTTAATCAAAAGTTGTTTCAGGCTTCAGAAGATGATCATAAGCTGTAGCACAAAAATGTGATATTTTGTACTTCTCTTTTAATATCATTTCAATTTAGATTTGTTGCAGGCTTAGAAAATGAATGGCCTATAAATTAGCTTCAAGCTTTATCACATTTTGACAGAGGCTGCCACTATGGGAAAAAAGTGCAGTTATTAATTGTGCTATTACAAGTTTTTTGACAGTGTTTACTTTCACTGGGATTGAAATGCACCTCTGATGGGGGAGGCGGGAATCTAGTGCTTCTAAGCATTCAAAACTACTAGGGAGCTGACCAGTTTGTTTTGAAATATATTATGATGCAATGGTAGTTGCGCCATAAGAAAAGCCCCAGTTTATGAATACATCCCTATTTAGGAGTGCTTAAGTGCTTTCCTTAATCAGAGCCTACAGTTGCAGCAGAGTCCCTGATTCAGCAAAGCACTTAAGTACATGCTTAACATTAAGCATGTGAGTGATCCCATCACTGCCCAGAAAACACATTTCAGCATGTGCTTGTGTTTAAGAGTGTGAGTCATCCCATTTGAAGACAATGGGATGACTCATATGCTTAAAGTTAAGCACTGCTTAAATGCTTGGCTGAATTGGATCTGAGTTTCCTTTATAAACCCAATTTTAGCCCCCTATTAATATCCACAGTAAAAATCACATTGGCCTCAAAATTGGAAAAGCTAGACCTAGAGCTAAAATTGAGTTTTGTATTAAGTGAATAAGGCCTTTCTGAATTATGAAACTACAAATAGAGATGTTAAACATAGCTATAAATTCTTTTAAGTTTTTTATCCCTGTGACCCTACTCTATTCATTAGTCGCTCTTGCAAGCCTTAGGAGAATTAATAGTGTCTCTACAATGGCAGAGTAAGTGTCTTGTATGAGAAGTGCAAACTTAGCATTTACTGTTTTTCTAATGTTTATCCATTTTTTTAAAACTAGCATTCATTACAGTTAAAATGCTGTTAGACCACTCATGTTTTTTGTGAGGATTCTAAATATATCAAACAGCAGACTGTTAGGCTTTCTGCAGTGCTAGTGAGGGAAAAACAACAATTTCATAATGAAAAAAAAACACAGGCTATCAATTTCCATTACTTAACAGGCTGATGTGAAATGATCCCAGCCATCTGTTGCAAGTCTAAATTTCTCCTATATTGTAATGTCTATGGATATCTAATGTCTTCTTCAAAAGAACTTAAGTGATCTCTCCCTCCCGCCGTTCATTACCACCCTCTGACAAACAGAGGCTAGGGACACCATTCCTTACCCATCCTGGCTAATAGCCATTAATGGACTTAACCTCCATGAATTTATCCAGTTCTCTTTTAAACCCTCTTATAGTCTTAGTCTTCACAACCTCCTCTGGCAAGGAGTTCCACAAGTTGACTATGCACTGTGTGAAGAACTTCCTTTTATTTGTTTTAAACCAGCTGCCCATTAATTTCATTTGGTGGTCCCTAGTTCTTATATTATGGGAACAAGTAAATAACCTTTCCTTATTCACTTTCTCCACATCACTCATGATTTTATATACATCTATCATATCCCCCCTTAG
This sequence comes from Gopherus flavomarginatus, assembly GCF_025201925.1. Taxonomy (NCBI): domain Eukaryota; kingdom Metazoa; phylum Chordata; order Testudines; family Testudinidae; genus Gopherus; species Gopherus flavomarginatus. The sequence continues at coordinate 195,377,114 of NC_066618.1, forward strand.
TCTCCTCTTCTCCAAGCTGAAAAGTCCTATCCTCTTTAATCTTTCCTCATATTGGACCCATTCCAAACCCCTAATCATTTTAGTTGCCCTTCTCTGAACCTTTTCTAATGCCAGTATATCTTTTTTGAGACGAGGAGACCACATCTGTACATAGTATTCAAGATGTGGGTGTCCCATGGATTTATATAAGGGCAATAAGATTCTCAGTCTTATTCTCTATCCCCTTTTTAATGATTCCTAACATCCTGTTTGCTTTTTTGACTGCTGCTGCACACTGTGTGGCAGTCTTCAGAGAACTATCCACAATGACTCCAAGAGCTTTTTCCTGATTAGTTGTAGCTAAATTAGCCCATCATATTGTATGTATAGTTGGGGTTATTTTTTTCTATTGTGCATTACTTTACATTTATCCACATTAAATTTTATTTGCCATTTTGTTGCCCAATCACTTAGTTTTGTGAGATCTTTTTGAAGTTCTTCACAGTCTGCTTTGGTCTTAACTATCTTGAGCAGTTTAGTATCATCTGCGAACTTTGCCACTTCACTGTTTACCCCTTTCTCCAGATCATTTATGAATAAGTTGAATAGGATTGGTCCTAGGACTGACCCTTGGGGAACACCATTAGTTAATCCTCTCCATTCTGAAAATTTACCATTTATTCCTACCCTTTATTCCCTGTCTTTTAACCAGTTCTCAATCCATGAAAGGATCTTCCCTCTTATCCCATGACAATTTAATTTATGTAAGAGCCTTTGGTAAGGGAACTTGTCAAAGGCTTTCTGGAAATCTAAGTACACTATCTCCACTAGATCCCCCTTCTCCACATATTTGTTGACCCTTAAAAGAAAAGAACTCTAATAGATTACTAAGATATGATTTCCCTTTACAGAAACCATGTTGACTTTTGGCCAAGAATTTAGGTTCTTCTATGTGTCTGACAATTTTATTCTTTACGATTGTTTCAACTAATTTGCCCGATACTGACCTTAGACTTACCAGTCTGTAATTGCCAGGCTCACCTCTAGAGCCATTTTTAAATATTGGCGTTACATTATCAATTTTCCAGTCATTGGGTACAGAAGCCAAGTTAAAGGACAGGTTACAAATCATAGTTATTAGTTCCGCAAGTTCACATTTGAGTTCTTTCAGAACTCTTCGGTGAATGCCATCTGGTCCTGGCATTGTTACTGTTAAGTAACTCCACCTCTTCATCAATGACTTCATCCTCCAGGTTAGGTCCTATTTCCACCACCTCCAGACCCACTGAAGTATCCACAGGGCTCTTGGTGGTAGAGGTGGGGTCACCACCGAGAATAGCGTCCAGCTCCTTATAGAACTGGCAGGTCTTAGATGCAGTACCAGAACGATGGTTTGCCTCCCTGACCTCATAGTATGCCTGCCTCAGCAACTTTGTCTTCGCTCTGCACTGCAGTGTGTCCTGATCATAGTCTTTTTTGCACAAGCTTCAAGAAATCTGCCCATAGGTATCAAAATTTCTATGACCCAAGCACAGCTAGAACTGCACAACATCCTCTCCCCATATACTGAGCAGATCCGGCAGCTCTGCAGTGGTCCAATCAGGAAAGTGTTCGCTGTGATAAGCCTCCATGGTCACCTGGGAAGATGCAATGAGACCTCTCCATGCTGAGCCAACAGGAAATGGAATTTCAAGAATTCCCTGGGCTTCTAAGGGGGAGGGGTGGATGGTTGTTTAGCTAGTTGCAGGGCAGAGGAGTTCCAACCACTGATCGGAGCCATCAGGATGGGCATTGCGAGTCAGCTCCTGCAGGCCAATTTAAACAATAAAATCAAGCGTGGTCTCTACACTGGCGCTTTGTTGACAAAAATTTGTGCAAAAAGCCTTATGTCTCTAGTTGGGGTGGGTTTATTTTGCCGCCACTGTTGCCGCCAGCTGCCTTTTGTCGACAAAACTCTGTAGTATAGACAAGGCCTGAATCTCTGACTTAGACCCATCTGTACTGTAAGAATCAACTTTATTTATTGGCTTCATTTCTACAAAATAATACAACTGGCATATGACAATACAATATTTTCAGAGTGAAGAGTGAGATTTAAGTAGGAAACATCTGCTCAAAAACCTGTGGTAAGCATTAGTGTGTGCCAACAAACCTAATGAGAAACACAAGGAAACTGCCAGGTTTAACAAGATTTTACCTCAGTGGGTGATTCTGCATAATCACACAGCTGTTCTGTTCTTATCCCTTTTATAACTCATCTCTCTCAAGTCTGCAGCCAAACAAGCATAACATCACTGCTGGTCAGAGCCTATATAAATAAAACTGCAAGAACTACAGTGAGCTAAATAATGTAAACAACTATCCAGACAGAGCAGCTATTAGCCAATCAAAACTTGAGTATCCTATTATTAAGAAGCAACAAAGGCCATACTCTACCATTTAGATTTAAGCTGGCTGAGGTAGTGACCATTTCTTTGCTTGTGTCTCTGAAGCACCTAGCACATTCTTGGAAGCCTGAAAATAAAGAAATAATAAGAAATGCTCCATATTGGGAGAGAGCTTCTTTGGATCAAGCAATTGCTGACTCAAATTTTCATCAAAATCTTGACCCCTTTACTGATTTTTGCAAAAATTTTCACTATTATGTTTTCCCCCATAGGCTTCTCTCATTTCCTTGTTTTGTCCAGAAGCAGAAATATCAGAGTGTGAGATTGCACTGAACCAAAAAGCCAGATCCAAATACCTGGGAAAATTTGGATCTGCAGCTAGATTTTTTTTTTCAAATCAGAATCCTGCATCTTGTCCATATAGCAGGATGAAGAAAAACCCTGGACACAAATTTTTTTTAGCAAAGATTGGATTTGGATTTGCAACCAGAGCTTTGCAGCTCAGGCCTTTCTCTAATGAAAATAGTGCAAGAAATATTTTGTCTTGTGCGATTTTCAGCCTATTTTAAAGCTCATCCTAGGTAGAATTGTAAATGTTGCATTAAAATCTGATCATCAGAAATTTCCAGCCCCGTTTCCAGATGTGAGAGAGTTTAATATATTTCCAAATGAATACAAGTGTTTACATACCAGACTTCCTGGTGAGATACAGACTTCTATCAGCAGACCTCACACTCCCACTTCATCAAAACAGGCTAATCTATTACTCATTTACCAGGTAAAAGAGGAAAGAGTTAACATATCTCCAAAATGTTTTTCAGTTACAATTAACGCTATAGTTGTTTCAAATCCGTAGATCCCTCTGAAATGGATGAGGGATGATTAAGTAGGATCAGAATTAAGGTTGCTCTTAAAAATATGTAAAGGTGATTAGTATGCAAGTCAATTATTAAAGATATTATATGACATGTTAAGCTATTTGGGTATTTATCAATCTTCCCTTCAGTGATCTTTTTTTCTTCCTTTAATTACAACATCTCAGTATTAATCCAGTGCACACTGGCAACTGTAACTTACAGTTAACTAAATTTTTGTTAAGCTTTGTTTTTCCAAGGGAGTGAACACACACTCATGAACCAATGCAAAGAGCTCCACTGCGTTCCTGTTTTCCCTAGCCTAACCCTGAATTACGGAGTTTATGAGCTCTGCATATCCTTTACTCTCTCACCTTTCTCTGTACAGTTTATGGGATGTAAAATGTCCAGCTGTCCTTTGCCAAATTCCCAGTTTAGGAACTCTCTCTCTCTCTCTCTCTGGCACACACACACACACACCTCTACCTCATTATTACAGCTCATGAGCTCTGCAAGACTCCTGGTTCTTCTCAGTCACCATTGGCCTGCTGACCTCATAATCTTCACATTGTCTCTTTATCTGTTCTTGCCCAGGGGTATGGAGGGACACACTGAGGAAGGGCAAAAATTAGGATGTTTAACTGAACCCTGACTATGGCTTCATGATGTGACACAAATGCATGGTTTATTACTTTATTACTACTGATTACAGACATGAAATACAATTATTAAAATGTTCTGAAGATAAAAATCATCAAGTCAGTGGGAATTTGCCTAAGTGTGGACTAACTAAAAATTAAGTAAGGAGATCAGACTAAATTATTAAAATGGTCTTTTCTGGCCCTACGATCTATCTGGTTCAGGTTTTAGCCTTGAGAAAATGCTTAAGGGTAAAATCCTGGCCTCATTCAATTCACTGGTAATTTTGCCATTGAATTCATTGAAGCCATGATCTCATCCTAAGTATTGGTGATGTTTCTTATTTTAGTACAGTTTGTTTCCAAAATACTGATAAGCATTTTTTAAACAGTATGCTATTTTTATTTGCACTGAGCCAACTCCAGCAAGCTAGAGATGAAATGATATTCCAAAAAGCTAATATTAAACAGTTGATTAGACTATGTGCTTTGCAACATGAAGAGAATCTTGCCACATCGGTGTCACACATTAAACTGCACATGAAGTCTACTTGAAGTTAATTAGCATCCACTGTATGACTTCATTGTCAGTGACTTTTGAATGTAGATCACCACTTAATTCTAGTAATATTAAAAAAAAAAGCAACCTCCTGTCTCTGTGCCTCAGTTGTTACCCGAGGTTCTTTTAACCTAAAGCTCTTGGCAACTTTTACTTTGTGCAAGGTGGTATCAGGAAATAAATCAGGGGAGACACAGCCATCCAGCTGATAGATGGCTGGCACAAACAGGACAACACGAGTGATTTCACTTAAAGCTAAACTTTACTTAGTCTCAAGCACTTATACATATCTGCAACAGGTTAGTGAAACACCCCCAACCCTTGATAATTACCAAAGCTGAGTATGGCTTTCAAGTGGCACTGTGACAGGCTTCAGCTGGCCAGGCTTCCATCTGCTGGTGGGGACCCAAAGATGCATCGAGAGAGAGCGTCCCTGAAGAGCCCCTCCTGAGAAGTCCAATTACCTCAAACTTTTCTCCCTTATTTATACATTAGTAAAACAATGACATATCCCTTAAAGAAAACTTGCTAAGCAAGCAGGGTTAAAAGGCCAGATACCTTATGATTGCCAATTAACCAGAGATTATTATTTTATTTTTTTTAAGACTGTCCATGCCTTTGGGCCCTGACAAACATTCCCGGGGGCACATATAAACAGACTTCTTGTTGTTTTTTTTTAAATATATGCATCAGCAATTTTAATACTCTTAGCAGGAAGGGCGCAGGGTCAAGCTGACCTGTGTGGCACCCGAAACCCCCTCCCCTCCTGTCTGGTTACACTGAGGTCGCTGCATGGCCAATTTATGACCTGCTGTCTTAGCTACTTTTAGCAATAAACAAGAATGGTTCAGTATGGCCTGCTAACTTGACTACTGTTAGCAACAAGCAATAGTGGTTTAAGCACTTCACTGGTTTGCCAAAATCTCCCCAAACACAGTGATCACAGCTGAGGATGCCAAATTCAGGACAAACTGCTGAGGCCAACCTGGTTAATGGGTTAATGAAAAGTCAAAGATGCAGACTCCTTAGGCATTTCAGTCCTTGTCTCACCGCCCAGACACTGGGCTCTATGATTAGTGGTTACTCAAAACCAATTCTATCAGAGTTCTTCTACTCCCAAGTGATCAGTCACATAGCCAGGTCAATATATAACTCAGATCTTACCCATAATCATGCTGAGGCCAATCCATTAGTAAGTAAAACCTAAAGACTAGAGTTTTAATAATAAAAGAAAAAAATAATTAATAGATCATATGCAAACAAATGATTGCAAAGTCTTTATCACATGTTTAGCAGTGATGGAATAGACTGCTGGCTTGTAAAGTTTTTTGTAACTTCCAAAAGACTGGAAGGTCCTCAGTGCATAAGTCAAAATGCTCCTTTTAGTTGTAAATCCACAATCCAGAGACTCAGGGTACAAAGAAGGCAAAATGACGATATCTCAGGGCAGGAGTGGCAGAAGCATCCCCATAATGGAGGGGGCACCGGTGCCTGAACCCTGGCTCCGCCCCTGCACTGCCTCTTCTCCCGGAGTCCCCGCCCTCACACCGCCCCTTCCCCCAAGGCCCCACCCCCACACCACCTCTTGCTCCCAAGATTCTGCTTGCTCCTCTCCACCCTCCCACACATCACTTGCCCTTATAGCCAGTAAAAAGTTGGAGGGCTTAGCCCTCCTACTTTTAGAAGTGATGGGGCAATAATCCCCTGTCCTCAATTCCCCTATCTCAGGGGACTTTTATATCCTTTGACACATGCCTGGAGATTTACTGTCTCAAGATGGAGTCCAGGGTCACATGAGCATATCACATGTCCTTACATAGTTTGATGGCTCACAGAGGCCGCCATTGCCCATATTCTTCTTCCGGTGTGATGAATTTCTTCTATGGCCTATTGTTAGAGTGAAATGTCCTTAACGGGTCATCAACATATAGCTGTCTAGAATTGATGTAAATCTTATTTGGTGGGGGTCATCCAGCAATTCAACACAGATACAAGATGAGTACATAGCCAATATTCATAACTTCAGCTACAAAGATGGTACATGCATATAAACAGGATAATCATACTTAGCAAATCATCACTTTTCTGTTGATACCTTACATGGCATATTTTGTACAAGATGTGTTGCAGTCGTATAACAGTGGTAAAATTATATAAATGGTCATATTCAATAATACAGCATCACACTCCTTATTCCAATAAGGCATGAGCACTGTATATAGGTTAAGGTGACAGAAAATATCTGCATATAGATTGATGGCCACTGGCTGTATTATCACTTGATGAACTCATCTTTATGGCCCTGAGAGGTTCACAAGTAGTTCAAGCCATAGCAGCTTATCTTCTTAAAGCACGAAACCAAAGGCACATCTACTCGGAGTTACACATTCTTTACTGGCACTTGGTCAGTTTCAATGTTTCACTCTTCATCTTCGCTGTCCCCCTTGGAATTTTCCCACATTATCTAGGAGGCTGCTTGACCCTCCTACAACAGCTATGTTCCACTACAACAGTAGACCGGTCAGCCCCAAGACAGAGTGAGACCTGAGACAAGAGACAAACTTTTCTTAGGCCTGGTCTACACTGGGAGTGTAGGGGGGAAATTGATCTAAGTTACGAAACTTCAGCTATGTGAATAACGTAGCTGAAGTCAACGTACTTAGATCTACTTACCACTTTGACTTTGCTCCCCTGTTGACTCTGCCTGTGCCTCTCACCAAGTTGGAGTACAGGAGTCGACAGGAGAGCGCTCGGGAATCGATTTATTGTGTCTAGGCTAGATGCGATAAATTGATCCCTGCTGGATCGATCACTGCCTGCCAATCCAGCTGGTAGTGAAGACATACCCTGAGTGTTTGCATCACAAGTCTTGAGCTCACTCCCAGAAGAGGTTAGGCTTTTCCACCGACGTTAGAACATATTTCTTAGACCTAGCTTTCTCATTGCAGAAGAGACAAGAGATAAATATCCTAATTTGATCACTATAGAGTTTTTTGAGACTCAGATACCATAGAAATGGGCATGGGATCAGAATCTCAATGCTCATGAGTAGATGGCTAGACAGATAGGCTGACATAGGTAGAAAATGATGCAGCTGCTTGTAGGTGGAGCTGCTCTCCAGCACTTTACTTCCCTCTCCTATTGTTTCTGTCTCATACTTTGGTACAACATCTGTTTGTTTATTATCATAGAAACGTCTACTAAACATGCAGTTATAATAGTGGCACAGTAACTTAAAACAATATCAGAAAGTGCTCTTTTGTGAAAATATCTGTTTTAAGAACAGACAAAGTGGCTTCAAATCCTTTACAACCTCTGAATTATACAAAATGTGATATTGCATCTACAATGTAATACTTTGTTTCAGAGAATTCTTCATTAGAAAACAAATATAAGATAGGTAATAGAGTTAGATGCTAAAAAGTTGGCCATACCTTTTGGGCTGCTGCTTTGTCCATGAATAGCAATAAAGGTTTATGGCATCCCTCATCATGACATTTTGTTAATGAATCATTTTCTGTTACAGAATATAGTTTGCTCATTTCTTCTTGTCTTTAGTTATCTTTAGCTTCTTTCCACCTGTGTTGTAGTTTTGAAGGAAATAATGACAACTTTGGTATGAGCAGAGATTATTAGCAATTTATGTACTGGGCACAACAGCAGGTATTGTAAAATCAGTATTTACCTCCCATGGAAATTATGACCCTGTTACAGGGTGTTCTCTCTTCCACTGGATTTCTCTTTGCAAGCAGTTCTTATAAACTCCTACATAAGTTCACCACAGTTTACTTTATTTATAATGTCTTATGCAGCTTGCTATCCCATCAGGATTCTCTGAAGCTTCAACAGACCCCCAGAAACAATGGTAGGCAGGAGAAGTCTTACTGCTCTGAGATCTTAAGCTTCTTTGCCTTTCCATTCTCCTTTCTTGTCTCCTATTTAACAATCCCCAGCTGATGAGCTGAATCCCCTTGTTAACTGGTTAATCATTCAGACCTAATCAGTTATCTTCCTATTTGACCGATGGGGGGTTGCTTACAAAGTTCACAGAGTGGCTAGCCCGTCCTAGGTTACACTCACTCTACCACAGACCCTAGTTCAGGAAATCACTTAAACATGTGCTTAACTTGAAAAGTCAATGAGATTTAAGCAAGTGCTTAAAGTTGAGCATGAACTTCAATGCTTTGCTGAATTGGGGTCTAAATTTACTGCACAGTTTTTTTTATTTTTCCAGTTGCATGTATAGTGAATGTTGCAAAAAAGTCAAATACTGTGACACCACAGATGCAATTTTTGATGATGCCAGAAGTATAAAGAAATATATATGCAAACATATACTACCCTTTGTAATAAAAAGGTTTGGAAAGGACTAACATGAAAAAAAGTTTATTTTACCAATGAGCTGTGTGAGCTGTGATGCCTCCAATCATAAGACAAATATTTTTAATACCATAACTGGCCAGCTGCATGTTTGGGGACATCCACTGAAGAAATCATAGATGAGGGGTACTCTAGTGGGGACATGATGACATAACTTCATATATGTACAGTCGTTGTCATTAAAAGCTTTGCAATTGCCTTTTTAATTAACGGCTCAGTCCTGCAAGGGGCTGAGCACCTTCCATGCTCACTGAAGTCATTTGGAGTTGAGGGTGTTTGGCATTTCATTAGAGCGCTTCCCTCTGTAAGGTGCTAAGGCCCTAAGTGATCTCACCACAGTTTTAAATAACGACTATATACAGCAGCTTCTCTATTCAGAGGCAACCGTTATTGGGAAATGTTGAGAATTTTTTCCAAGCTTCATTGAAAATCTGGCTCCATGTTTTCTTATATTATAATTCAAAGGTATTTAGCTGCTTAAAGATGCAGATTCACACATGAGCAAGTTAGACATCTAACTGCCATAGAAATCAATGTGAGTTGGATGCCTAACTTGCATAGATGCCTAGCTGCATCTTAGACATCTAAATACCTTTGCAAACCTGGCCCATGGTGCCTATCTCAAGGATCTTGCAGGCTAAAGAAAACACAGCAGACAGTCAAATATTGGATGGAGAGGAAGACACACATGTACACATATATAAAAAATATATATGTTACCATAGAGGGAAAAAGTGCCAAATAGCCTCATCTGTCCCTCAATCTAACTATGATAAACTGGTTATTTTTTCATAGGCAGATGTGGGTCTTAAGGACATGGTATTGGCATGATAGGGCAGAAAGGACATTCCATGAGTAAAGGGGCAGCTTGGATAAAGTCAGGAAAATCTGTGAAAGAAACTGACCAATATGCAGATGACACTATTGAAGCAGTGGTGCATGATACATTCTCTATCTTTTAATCTAGGCATTAATATCTAGCTCACCGTGCATTAGCAAAGCATCTTTTGTAGATCTTCTCCAGGAGGAGGTGGAGGAATGCAAAGATTTGTGAGTTTTGCAGTTAGTTGTCTTTTTTTTTTATTGTGTCTTCTAAGCCACAGGAGCATATGACCCACAAAACATTCCTTTTGAAATCTGTCCAATGGTTCATGCAATACAGAAGTTCAAGTCATGGTTAGCAATAACCACATTTATGGCACTAATAGTGTCTTATACAAAACAATGAAAGAAAACAAATAAATTGCAGATAAAAATTAAAGAAATTAAAGATGTCATGCACCTGATAAAGTGAGTATTCATCCATGAAAGCTTATGCTCCAATACATCTGTTAGTCTATACATAAGGTGCCACAGGACTCTTTGTTGCTTTTTACAGATCCAGAGTAACACGGCTACCCCTCTGATACTTGACATCTTACACAGTTGTTCCCAAAACATTTTCTTCTATTAGAGATGATAAAGCTTTGGCAGGAACCATAGGTCCATGCCCTAAAGAGATCTTTGCTTAAGAGGGTTTAAAAAAAGCCCCAAATTATCCTTTATCCTTTTTACAAAAGCATTATACATAAGAAAGGGCACATCAGGTTTAAAACTTCAGAGAAGAAAATCAGCAGGCAGCAAACTATTTATTACTTGCTCAGGAAATGTAGGTTGCCGTGGAAATCCATTTTATTCCAGTTAATTGTTTCCAATGGGCTGACTTCAAACTGTAAGGGAAAAAAAGCATTATTAAATATATGGGAAAGGATTCGTTTCTGTAAGAAATGACTACAGACATACATTAAGGCTGAAATCCTCAGTTGAGCTGAGCTCATATCTCCTCTATCCTAGAGACAATCAGGAGCCAAAACAGTTTTCCATGTGAGTTAAGGCAGCCAAGGGGCTGCTCTAACTTATACCAGTTTACAAAGGTCCCCTAAGGCGTGCTACTGCATCAGCAAAGTATATTGCAAACTGACATCTCCTAACATACCTTATCTCCATCCTGGATTCTGCACACTGCAAGAATCTTCAACTGCATCTTTGGAACTAATTAAAGGTACCTTTTTTCCATACCAGTACTGCAACAGAATCTTAGCAGGTGCTTCCAGACATGGGTGGTGCATAAGGGAGGCAGGGGGAGGCTAAGCCTCCCTGAACTTTGTGCCACTAGGAGGGCAGGACAGTAGCAGATTACTGCACGGGCCCATGGGCCTCTGGCCAAGTGCCCTGGTCAATTTGGGGGCCCCAGAAAAATCTCCCCTCACCACGGTTCCAGAACTGGAGAAACTCTTAATTCTGGGGCCACGGTGGGGATATAGGTCTCCGGGTTGCAGCGGGGGAAGGGGTGGAAAGGAGTGAGTGGGGGGTCGGTATGACCTAATGGGAAGGACGCAGAGTGGGGGTGCAATGGGGGCGGGGCCATCAGGGAAGAGGCAGAACAGGAGCAGGGCTCAGAGCTCAGAGCTCAGAGCTCCAGCAGGGGCTAAGCTCTCAGCCCCCACTCCCTGATCCTGACTGGGGTCATCGAGGGGAAGAGGCTGAGCTCTCAGCCCTCCCTCGCCTTGGCTGGGACCACAGGGTGACTGAGCAGTGAGTGGGGGTGGGTCCCTCGGCTGGAAGAGTTGAGGTATTGCCTGGAAGAGGCAGGGCATCAGCCAGAAGAAATGGGGCAGTGACTAGCCTCCCCAAGGAGAAACTTCACTCGCCACCCATGCTTCCATTCTCTGGATGTGTGGAAATAATATAAATATAAATCAAGATGACTTAATTATCCACATAGTCTGAACCACATCACATGTGTTTTAGTGCTTTTTTTGTTCTCTTTTTCCCCTCTCATGCTGACAGTGTAGTACAAAGCTGTAGCGCAGTACAACCATTATGATGCCGAGTCTTTGTCTTCATGATGATCTTTTAATTGGCAGCCAGATGTTTTGTTTGGGGGTATTTTATGATTGGTTCTTCAAGCAACTGCTTGAAATGTGATCTGTTTATTTTTTAAATAAGAGAACTAAGAGAAATTTGAGGTTATTTAAAAAATGGGAAGCTTTTCAACCTAGGGCCTATCTTGATAAATATACCTAAAAGATATAATAATTATTTTAGTGATGTTCTTACAAATTATAGCACATTGCACATTATATTTGAATTTTTATAAATAAGCAAAAAAAGACTTCAAAGAGTCATTTAACCTGTAAAACTAGCTATATTCCCTCACTAAATGCAATTTGTGACAACATGAAAGTAGTCTTTTTTATCAGTTAAAGTCCCAATCCTGAAAACACACTTATAGTTAACATTAAGCACACTGACTTCACTCATGCTTGAAGTTCAAAATATGTATATGTAGGATCAGGGCCCAAGACTTCCTTCTCCATGCTCAGGGAGAAAAACAAGAAAGACAATGGACCCAATGGGTGAAAGAAAGCTAAAGGTGTGTGATAAAGCTGAAAATAAATCGTAGATCTAAAAATGAGAAAAGGAAATGAAGAGAAAATAGAAAAAAGGAAGAAAATATACATACCCACAACTTTTAGGGTAAGAAGTTGAAATTTGTTAATCCATGTTCATTTATTTTATTTTACAGAATTATTAATGGCGGAGAGCAACTTACACCCTGGAAAAAGAGAATAGTTGGCATAATTATGGAAGAGGGGTGTATGATGTAGCCTGATTGCTAGGGGGGAAGGAAATATACCAGCACCCTTTTCACCCTCTTAGGACCATTATCAGCCAATTCTACTGACGTTAAAAAAACAAAAACAGTTTTTCCGTTACTTTGTGTAAAGCCCACTGGTCCTCAGTGTGTTACAAGTGAAACATCATCCACCATCTGTTGTGCCCCTTCTTATGAATTACAAATGAAGATGTTTTGTTTCAAAATCAATAAAATCCAATCATAATGTGCTGTCAGTGAGGTAAATGTTGTTTGTACAAATCTGCAGAGGATATTGTTCCAGTAACATTTCATGACTGGTACATATAACAAATTATACAGATTCTTTAAACCTAGAGGGGACCAGAATATCCCATTGCAGGAACACTTGAATGAGCAAAGACTCAGGAAATGGCTAAAACTGGAAGAGTGGAAGGGTTCCTGGGGGTCTGACAGTTGGATGGGAAAAACCCAGGACATTCTTCCTTTAAGGACCCAGGATCAGAAGCCTTGTGCGAAAGGGTTCTTTCTCTCCTAGCCAACTGGGAGAAGTTCTCCTTAGGAGGACAATTCCAGGAAAGAAAATGGAGCAAATAATTAAGCAATCAATGTTAAAATATTTAGAAGATAAGTAACAGTAAGCATAGACTTGTAAAGATTTGTCAGTGCTAATAGCTTTCCTTGACATGGTAACAAGCCTTGTGGATAGAGGAGAGGCAGTAAATGTTGTATATTTTGACTTCAGTAAAGCTTTTGATACTGTCTCTTGCATGACCTCCCAATAACAAGCTAAGGAAATACAGCCTAGATGGAGCTACTATAAGGTGAGTGCATAACTGGTTGGAAAACCATTCCTAGAGAGTAGTTATCAGTGGTTCACAGTCAAGCAGGAAGGCCGTATTGAGTAGGGTCCTGCAGGGATCAGTTTTGGGTCCAGTTCTGTTCAATATCTTCATCAATGATTTAGATAACTGCCCAGAGTATACACTTACAAATTTTGCAGATGATACCGAGTTGGGAGGGGTTGCAAGTGAATTAGAGGATAGGATTAAAATTCAAAATGATCTGGAAAAACTGGAGAAATGATCTTAAAAAAAAATAGGACAAAATAAGGAAAATGCAAAGTACTCCACTTAGGAAGGAACAATCAATTGTGCACATATAGAATGGAAAACGACTGCCTAGGAAGGAGTACTGTGGAAAGGGATCTGAGGGTCAGAGTGATTCACATGCTTAATCTGAGTGAACAGTGTAATGCTATTGCAAAAAAAGCAAACATCATTCTAGATTGTTCTAGCAGGAGTGTTGCAAGCAAGACATGAGAAGTAATTATTCTGTTCTGCTCAATTCTGATTAGGCCTCAGCTGGAGTACTGTGTCCAGCTCTGGGACCCATATTTGAGGAAAGATGTGAACAAATTGAAAAAAGTCCAAAGAAGAGCAACAAAAATTATTAAAAGTCTAGAAAACTACCTATGAGGGAAGACTGAAAAATTGGGTTTTTTAGTATGGAGAAGAGAAGACTGAGAAGGGATATGATAACAATTGTCAAGAACATAAAAGGTTATTACAAGGAGGAGGGAGAAAAATTGTTCTCCGTTAAGCTCTGAAGATAGAAGCAGCAGCAATGCGTTTAAATTGCATGAAGAGTATTTTATGCAATGGACATTCGGAAAAGCTTCTTAATTGTCAGAGTGGTTAAGCAATGGAATAAATTGCCTAGGGAAGTTGTGGAATCTCAGTCATTGGAGATTTTTAAGAGCAGGTTAGACAAACACCTGTCAGGGATGGTCTAGATAATCCTTAGTCCTGCCATGAGTGCAGGGGACTGAACTAGAAGACCTCTCGAGGTCTCTTACAGTCCCATGATTCTACCATATAGGCTGTATTCTCCCTCAGAACAGGAGGATGCTGACAGAAGAAGGAAGCCAGAGGACTGAATGCTAACTGGAAAGGGATGGAAGTGGGGCTTTGTGGGAAGCAGACTGGGTCAGAAGCAAAGATCTGTGCATGGGTGGCGGCTGGACACCCCTCTTCTGAGAGGCTAGTCCCCGGCTCTGCCCCTTCCACCTGCATACCCCTCCCCCACGCTTGGAGCCCGAGACCCCATGCCCCCTCCCTGTGGACAGAGCCCCGAGTCCTCCTCTTCCTCCAAGCCGGAGGATCCTCAAGCGCCTCCCCCACTCAGCGGGAGGAGCCCCATGCTGGCCAGAGGCCCGAGCACCCCTTCCCTTCAGTTGGAGAAGCCTCAGGCTGGCAGGAGGCCCCAGTCTACCCCGTCCCCACCTCTCTGGAGGAGCCACGGCCCAGCGGCAACCGCTCCTCCCCTCCCGAGGCCCCAAGTCTCCTGAGGAAGTGTCTCACTTTCGTGCAAAAACACTTTTGCTATGCCCCATGCAGGTTCTGGGGCAGCTGAGGAGGAGGTATTTGCTACTCAGCTTCTTGGGTTAATCTTTAATCTTTCTGGAGTCCAGGGAGATTACTGATAAACCCAGGAAGCTGAATAGCACAGCTCCCTCAGAACCGGCATGGAGCATAATAAAGCAAAAAATTCCTCTTCAAACCTTGCAGCTGGTGGTGCAGTGGCAGTGGCAGCACCAGGGGAGGATCAGCCTCCCCAGCCTATTCTACCAGCCACTCTTGGCTCTGTGTGGCAAAAAAGCGAGAGCAGAGTATGAACTTTGTAACCTGAATAGTGTTTGTGAATTTTGGTGTATAGCAACCATTTGTCATTAAATTCAGCTTGCGTGTGTGGCATGATAGACTGGAATGCCCAATGTGACTCTATAGTAAGACTGTTATAGTGCTTTAGGAGCTCACATGTGAGGCTAGATCAGGGCGTCCCTGAGCGGGGGGCAAGTGGGGCAATTTGCCCCAGACCCCAGGCTCCTCAGGGGCCCCCAAGAGAATGGCTGAGGCTCCCAGCCCGACCCCGCCCCTCTCCCGGAGCCCAGCACATCCAGGAGCTTCCCTAAACAGATGCAGCATGTCTCCGACGGGGCCTGAGCTCTGCCCCTCTCAGAGCCGCATGGTAAGGGGGTGGGGCTGCGAGCTCAGGCCCCGCTGGAGCTCGCAGACCCTCTCCCTTACCACAAGGCTCTGAGAGGGGAGGAGCTCAGGCCACGCCAGAGCCACGCTGCACCGCTAGTCAGGGACACTCCTGGATGTGACGTGCTGAGGCTCTGGGTGAAGGGGGGAGCCGGAGGTAAGAGGCTGGGACTGAGGTCAGGGGGATTGGATAAGGGGCAGGGAGTCCTGGGGACAGTCAGGGGACAGGGAGGGGGCAGAGGTTGGGGGGCAGTTAGGGGACAGGGAACGGGGGGGTTGGATTGTGGGCATTCCGGGAGTCTGTCAGGACTCAGCGGCGGGGTGGATAGGGGTCGGGGCAGTCAGGGGACAGGAAGCAGGGGTGGTGGTGGTGAGGTCTCTGGGGGCTGGTGAGGGGTCAAGGAGCAGGATGGGTCAGGGATTCTGAGGGGGGTGGGCAGGTGGGGATCAGATAGGGGGCAGGGCCAGGCTGTTTGGGAGGCACAGCCTTCCCTACCCTAAAGCTCATTCAGCAGTTTGAGGCTTGCAGAAGAGCAAGCCGTTAGCTTTTCCATTAGGGCTACCATCCCTTTCACGTCTCAAATGCCAAATTATAGTCTATATTTAATTTCAGTGCCATAGGGAGATTCATGTCAGGGGAGGGTAGCTTCATTTAAAATTAACCACTGGAGGAGGGATCACATGAGAAGAGCAATATCCTACACCACCTACCTCCTTCCCAACCCTACCAAGGGAGACTTCCCCTCCCCTGTATTCCCTGTGGCTTCAGAGGGGTTAATTCAGTGGTTCTCAAACTTTTGTCCTGGTGACCCCTTTGACATAGCAAACCTCTGAGTGAGACACCCCCACCCCGTTATAGATTGAAAACACTTTTTTTATATATTTAACACTATTATAAATGCTGGAGGTAAAGTGGGGTTTGAGGTTGTCATAAACAGATAGCTAAGGGTTAATGTCTCTTTCACCTGAAAAAAAAGTAACCTGAAGCACCTGACCAGAGGACCAATCAGGAAACAGGATTTTTTTCAACTCTGGGTGGAGGGAAGTTTGTGTCTGAGTTCTTTGACTTCTGCCTGAATCTCTCTCAGCTAGAGAAGGATTTTTCTATTTCCTGCTTTCTAATCTTCTATTTCCAAGTTGTGAGTACAAAATGGTTTGTTGTTTTGTATTTACATGTCTATAGTTGCTGGAGTGCTTTGAATTGTATTCTTTTTGAATAAGGCTGTTTATTCAATATTTCTTTTAAGCAATTGACCCTGTATTTGTCACCTTAATACAGAGAGACCATTTGTATGTATTTTTCTTTCTTTTTTATATAAAGCTTTCTTTTAAGACCTGTTGGAGTTTTTCTTTAGTGAGGAACTTCAGGGAAATTGAGTCTGTACTCACCAGGGAATTGGTGGGAGGAAGAAGTCAGAGGGAAATCTGTGTGTGTTAGATTTACTAGCCTGACTTTGCATTCCCTCTGGGTGAAGAGGGAAGTGCTTTTGTTTCCACTACTGGATTTAGAGAGGATGGACTCCCTCTGCTTAGATTCACTGAGGTTGCTTCTGTGTATCTCTCCAGGAGCACCTGGAGGGGGGAAGGGAAAAGAGTTATTTCCCTTTGTTGTGAGACTCAAGGGATTTGGGTCTTGGGGTCCCCAGGGAAGGTTTTTGTGGGGACCAGAGTGCCCCAAAACACTCTAATTTTTTGGGTGGTGGCAGCAGTACCAGGTCCAAGCTGGTAACTAAGCTTGGAGGTTTTTCATGCTAACCCCCATATTTTGGACGCTAAGGTCCAAATCTGGGACTAGGTTATTGACAGAGGTGGAGGCTGACAGCTCGCAACTCCCAGTAATAATCTCGTGACCTCCTGAGGGGTCCCAACCCCCAGTTTGAGAACCCCTGGGTTAATTTAATTTTAGCACCCTGTGTCCATTCACATGCATGTGCTATTTCGAGCATTTCAGTTTTCACAACATAGGCTCATCCCAGATTCTGGAACAAGCTCAAATGCTCAGTTCGTGGAATATGTACGTAAGTTATACTAAAGACAAACCCACAGTAACCGTCTCCAGTTTGTGAGGGATCCCATGGAGCCAGTCTCTAGGAAACAGATAAATGCATGGAGGTTAAGTCCAATAGTGGCTATTAGCCAGGAAGGATAAGGAATGGTGTCCCTAGCTTCTGTTTGTCAGAGGGCAGAGATGGATGGCAGGAGAGAGATCACTTGATCATTACCTGTTAGGTTTAATTCCTCTGGGGCACTTGGCATTGGCCATTGTCGATAGACAGGATACTGGGCTGGATGGACCTTTGGTTTGATCCAGTATGGCTGTTCTTATGTTCCAAGCTAAATGAACCCAAAGTTATGGAAACAGATATGAGTTAAGGAAACCAGCAGAGTATCAGAAACCTGGAAAAATCTCTGACTGGATGGGCTCAGGCGTTTGGTCACAAGCTGAGGTAGTTCAAAAGTTTTGGATTATTTTTAAGCAGATTTTTTTATTGTTTCTTTAAAAAATCAAACACAGCAAGCAGCAAATATTTGGCCACACACTTCTGAAACCCCACACCATATTCAGGTTTAGGCAGACTAATTTCAGTTTTTCAATTTAAAAAAAACACAACAAATTTTGAAGGAAAGCAGACATTGTCCGTGATTTTTTTCTGCTTTTTAAAAACCCCTAGTTTTCAATCCAAAAAAAGTTTTGGTGGAAAATATTTGTCCAACCCTTTTAATGAGCTTTTGTGCTTTTTAGCACTAGCTGATGCTGATAACCAGTGATACCTTGTAAAGAAGTTTTCTTAAAACTGGGTTTGTGCTGGGATGCGGAAGGTTTATTTTTCCCAGGGCCACCCGTGGCTGGGGAGCAAGTGGGCAATTTGCCGGGGCCCTCACAAGAATATAGAATTGCAATCTTTTTTATGGAAGGGGGCCCCAAAATTGCTTTGCCCCATGCCCCTTGAATCCTCTGGGCAGCCCTGTGCTAGACTGGTGAACTCTAATTATAGAAAATACAACCATTTGGTGTTTCTGCTTTGCTTTTTGACAGCCTGCCCTGTGGTTGGCATTTGTGGTTGTGAGCCACGCTGGACAGCATAACACAAGAAGATTGTTTTGAAGTGTCTATTAAACCAGCCCTGGATGGGGGTGCTTTTAGCCATGAGAAAGACAAGGGTGGAGTTTTCAAGAGGCCCTGAAAAGGGGAACAGGCAGGGTGCAGCAAAAGCATCTCTGATCACAAGGCGGGATGCTCAGGAGGCAGCTGCCCTGTTACAGTGCATAATATGAATCAGGCCTTCACGATTTCTTCTGCCACACATGAGTTACTTTTGGCTGAGTATTCCTTGTCTAATAGGAGAGAGGCACAGCTATGATGGATGTCAGTTTAGCCAATGCACTAGGGACTGGATCATAGGTGCTGGAACTGGAGGTGCTGCCACACCCCCTGAATTGAAGTGGATTCCATTATATACAGGGTTTACAGTTTGGTGCAATGGCTCTCAGCCAGCACTATACAAATTGTTCCAGTGCCCATGGATTGGATCAGGGATCTATGCATCCAATCCTTTACAGCTGGAGTTATCAGGGCCAGCTCCAGGGTTTTTGCTGTCCCAAGCGGCAGAAAAAAAAAAAGCTGCAATCAGTGGCAGCTCCACCATGCTGCTTTCCTCTTTGGCATCAATTCGGCAGCAGGTCATTTCCTCCGAGAAGGACCAAGGGACCCGCCACCAAATTGCCACCAAAGAGACAGACGTGTGGCCCCTTCCCCTTGGCCACCTCAAGCACATGCTTGCCGAGCTGGTGCCTGGAGCCGGCCCTGGGAGTTATGGAACCAGGCTGTGTATCTGGGAGCTATAAAACACTCACATCTTCTGTATAATGGGCACAGAGGGGGACATACCCACTGATCAGTGGCATACATACTTCTTCTGAGTGGAGGAAGTTCATCCTAAGCACATGGATGCCCACAGCAGTTTGTATCTCAGCAAGTCCCCATTTATATTATGAAGAATTCATATATTACATAGAAGTATAGTATAGTATAGTACTTGGGATTTTAGAAGGCTGCAAAGGTCTCTGAGCTGTTTGTACACAACCTTCCTTTGCTGGAGAGGTGGGCTGTGGCCACAACAGTTAAAGTTCTTTAAGCGTCTTCATTACAACCATGTTAAAGGTGCTTAGTACGTTTTTTTCTACTTTCACTTCCTATTTTTAATGTTTGGGGTCTGGACTCAGACCCAAAAAGAAAGTGTTTTGGAAAATTTTGAAGAAGAACAGTTCAACTAGTTTTGAGAGGAGAGCGAGGGGAAAAATCATAACAAAATTACTGCACATTCATTTTGAACAGCTCTAATGCTCTAAATGAAGGGGACAGAAATTTGAAATTTGACAGGGAAATAGCCTTCCGTTATGGGAAATACCTTTGAATGTTCCAGAGAAAACTGCTTTGGATTTGCCTGAGTTATAAGAAGAGGGGGACATGGCATTCTCACCTCTCTGCACTACACAGCTCTGACAGTCCATCCCCAACCCTGCACTCCCAGTGCATCTCCGCCATTTCGTGTAGGTACATCTAACACATTATCTGCACCTCAAGCACATGCAAATAAGTCCCACTGGCTACTGGCAGCTCA
Organism: Gopherus flavomarginatus; assembly: GCF_025201925.1. NCBI lineage: Eukaryota > Metazoa > Chordata > Testudines > Testudinidae > Gopherus > Gopherus flavomarginatus. The sequence goes on from NC_066618.1 coordinate 195,397,217, forward strand.
GAAGGTGCTATGGGCAACCTCCCCCTTCCTCTTTTCATCCTTTAATAATGATAGATGGAATCCTGTGGATGAGAGTGAATGGGTTGTAAAAGGAGGTGAACAGCTTGCATGTTTCAGCAACTATTGAGTTGGCAGAGTACAAGCTTGCATGGGCAACCTTAACTCTGCAATTTCTGGTTTTCAAAAGTTTGTGGGTTTTTTTGTTTGTTTGCTCAACTCAGTGTTCTGCAAGGGAACAATCTACCACCAAGAAACCTTAACTCTGCAGTAATGTAGCTTTTTGGGTATTGGGACAGTTGTTTTAGTGACATCCTCCAAGAAACTGATTTAGCCTTATGGGACTGAAAAATAATCAATGTGGTTTAATTGAGATGGCATACATTTACCTAATGCCAAGTAGTATAGTGATGATTAACTCCAGAGAATAAAGATTGAGAGAGATTCAGTATTCAGAAGACTAGGATCAAAGATGGCTGGGTTCCAGTGACTTCAGTTATGAGACCAAGTTCTGGTGCCCTCAGTCAAGGATTGTGATAGTTAATAGATGCTTACCCCCACGGATCTTGATTTTTTGAATGGATTTTTATTTTCTTCTCTACACCTTCTTTTTTACAAGAAATTCTACACAAAGTACTATACTAAAATAACATTAAGGTGGCACTGTTAAGTATTCAAACGTCAGGAAATACTGCTGCCTAGGGGACTTTAATTCTGCCCCCATTAGACTGCGTATATTACAATACAGCCTTTAGTTATTTGATGTCATGTTTCTCACATATTGCAATATCATGCCAGCTTTCTACAAACATAAAATATTTGTGTAGCAACTTGAAATATTTTTCCATATTTGTGCTAGTTCCATTGTCACAGTGCTCTCATATCTTCACCGACATAGGACTGAATCCTGAAAGCTGCTAAGCACCTGTTGTCCAGGTGCAAGTCCCACTGGTTTCAACAAAGGCTCAGTGCCTCTCAAGTGCCCTCTCACATTTTGCTTATTACTTGTATTTCCTGTCACCATCCTCCTATCCAAGTTCCGCAGAATTTAAGCTACATAAGATTAAATTCCTTTGGGCATAAGATCCCTGGGCTAAATTCAGAGATGAGTAAGTAAACAGTTGTTCAGTAGGTGTGAGCCTAAGAAACTGTGTTTCAGATTGTCTAACAAACTAATTTGATTAGCTTACATACTGAGAGGGCCAAAAGATTAAGTTCCACCCATAAAGACTTTCTTAGACAAACTTCAGCTCACCTCTAAATTTAGCCCTTAGACCAGGGGGTGGCAACCTTTCAGAAGTGGTGTGCCGAGTCTTCATTTATTCACTCTAATTTAAGAATTCACGTGCCGGTCATACATTTTAACATTTTTAGAAGGTCTCTTTCTATAAGTCTATAATATAGAAAGAAACTATTGTTGTATGTAAAGTAAATAAGTTTTTTAAAATATTTTAGAAACTTCATTTAAAATTAAATTAAAATGCAGAGCTCCTCTGACCGGTGGTCAGGACCCGGGCAGTGTGAGTGCCACTGAAAATCAACTTGTGTGCTGCCTTCGGCACATGTGCCATAGGTTGCCTACCCCTGCCTTAGACTTTAAAGGCCAAGTTCCCAAAGCAGCCTTTAATTCTCGAAATGAACAATGTGGAAGAATGACAACTTGTGTGTGGACCCTCTCACTCTGCAATTTGCATAGGAAAATAAGAATGTGCATGATCAAAATAGGCAAACACATATCCAAATGCCCACAGCAATTGCCCTTCTAAATTCAAATAAAGGGTTTTTTCCATATCCAAACCCATCTGCTTGCAATTTTTAAAGTATAAATTAGGACTTTCCTTTTGAAACAGTGCCCCATCTGCAAATTTTCAGCAGATAATGGATTGCTGTTTTAAATCTGATCACTTTAGGTCTATACTTTTCAAGTTTTAAATTACAATTTAATGTATGAGATCTTATACTCAAGGATACTTAAATTAGTACTATATGAGTATGTAAACATGCCAACTCATTGACAAATATTGTTTGCCTTGTGTCTATCTAAAAATATTTAACTAGAATACCAAATTAATCATTTCCACTGTTTGCTTTTAGTAAAATAATTTACCTGCCTCTTCATGTTCCTTGCTGAAAGCACAATATTTATTTTATTCCTAATTTGCACAGCTCCATCTCATGTTACTAATATGTGGTACATTAAGAATGATCCTGGTTTATCAAATCAAAAGAAATGTCACAAGAAAAAAATATTCCTTTTCTGTAGATAAGAGAAAAAATAGAAAACATTGCTGGCTAGAGTCTGCTCTGAATTAAATGAGTTTTACACCAGTGTACTTCCAATTTCAAAACAGACATTTTAAGGACCTAGCTCAACCATCTGAGAAAAATTGGTTTAATTTTAATTTACAATAATGCTTCAGTGCAATTTAACACCACCATGAAGTTCCAAGGTAATATAGCATACTGCAAACAAAAATGCCCTATTTTGATGGAATTGATTAGACTGAGGTGTTTAATGCATCAGTTAAATTGAACTCAAAAATGCTAGATGAGAATGAGAACGAACCTGAAAATGTATGACTAAAAATAAACTCTAGATGTAAAAATTAAGGACAGCAGAAAGGAAAGCTAAGATGATGCTTCAGTTTAATACCAGTGATTTTAACAGAGTTAGATTGTAAATTGGACTGATATGAGTTTCTCTCATCTTAGTAAATACTCTCTGAATAGAATTTGGCATATAAAGCCTTTAATATCAGAGATGTTAGAATATTTTTATTAATCTTACATTTACATAGAATTTTTCATACTGAATACTCCCAGAGATCTTTATAAATTATGTACAGTGATTATTGTGGTGGACTCTCCATCACAAATAATTTTAAAATCAAGATTGGATGTTCTTCTAATAAAGATATGCTCTAGCTCAAACAGAATTAATTCAGATTTGGCCTGCATTATCTAGGACATCAGACTAGATGATAAATGAATCCTTCTGGTCTTGAAATCTACAAATCTATTGAGCTACGTCGGAAATTCAGTCATCTCAGGGATAAAACACAGCAGATATTTGGCAACACACAGCAACACCAAACAACAATTTTAGAGTAAAAAGTAAAGAACACTTTAGGCAACTCACACTGCAGGTATGTTTAATGTTCAACAATCAACGCATAGCTGCTATCACAACATCCATTGACTCCTTCGCAGAATGAGATTTCAGCACTAAAGAAGCAGCCCTAATATCTTCTTTAAGAAAAAGACTTTAAGGAGACAGTACTTCTAAAAATGGTCGCAAGAACTATTGTATCACCCCCAGGTAGAGTGCAGAAGGACATGGACTAGAATCTGCTGACACTAGGTCTTCACTGGTCAGACCAGTAGCTTTATTAAGATGTCTTTGCATGCCTTCCTTGCTTTCCATTTAATGAAAGATACTAGACGCCATAATGGGAAAAAAGATCAGATCTAATTTACCAATTACTGATAACCTGCTGAAATCTGATAACAATGAAACCACAAGATGAAAGAAAATCATAAGTGGAAGCAGAAATATTATCTTGACAAAAGAGTCCGTGATTTCCCATCTCTAAACCCAGCTGATAGAGTGTGCCTGAGAAATCACAACTCTAATACTTGGGGCTAAAGAGGTACCATTAAAGAACAGCTGCATCCAAGGTCTTATGAAGTCCAGACAGACCAAGGGGGACACATTTTGACATAATTGAAGGGATGTACAAGTAATACCAGAAAGTTCCAACACACTAACAGCCGATGTGGACCCTGGCATTTTCCATCTGATTGATCTGTTATCACTGACACACAAAGGAGAAACTGTCAAGGAACAAGAGAACAACTCAGACTCTAATAAAAGGCTGATACGGAGAACATCAGAGTGACTCAGAGACTTGCTAACCTGCCTGGAGAAGGGTTATTTGAGGAAAGTGAGTGGTAAAGACTCACTCCAGAGTATTGTGCCGGTAACTGCTCTTCTTCAGGTAGTTAATACATTGGCTTTATAGAAATGTACTGGATGGATTGCAAATTTAATGTATGTGTTATTGGATAATTATTAACTGTTTATAGATATGTATATAAGAGTTTGTTTTTCTTTAAGAGGAAGATGTAGAGGTATGTTTATGAAAGATTGTGATTTGGAGATGCTCCCTCAGAAGGGAATGTGTTGTGAGTGTGGGAATTTGGAGATGTGCCTGGATGTGCCCTGGAGGCAGGGGTTCGGAACACGGCATTGCTGTATGCAGCAGTTCACCAGAAATATTCTCCAGTTTGTTTTATTACAGTTTTATTCCTTTCTCATTCACTGGTTTGTTATGTAATGAACCCCAAGATTGTTACAGCTTACACAAAAGTCATGCTGTCTCCCCTTGACTGCCTGAAGCTGGTTCCGCGGAGGGCTTGTACAATAAATCCCCCACCTAAATTCAGGCCTCTGGACACACCCAGTTATTAACACTGGGTGAACCCAGCTCAGGTCTCTATCTTAGTCTTTGCTGTGGGTTCTGCCCCTTCCAGACCTTCTTATATTTCTTTACCACTAGAGAATAAAAGGGAAACAAATGTTCAAATGCAACCAAGAATAAACTCTTCCCAGGGCCAATTCAAAAAAGAAAAGGCCAGCAGTACCCCCTTACTGGAGGAGTGCCCACACAGCAGTTTTACCAGAGTCCTTACACAAGGTCACTCAATCCAGCTCTCCCTGGGAGTTTGCTGCACTCCTCATTGATGGTGATTGGGCAGGGAGCCACCAGCGCGGGAAGTTCTCCTGCTGCTTCCAGCTCTGGAAGTTTGTCTCTCCCCCTTACTGACTGCAGCTTCTTCCTTTTTAGAGTCCTCTTCCCTACTATGCATGATTGGCAGAGGCAAAGGGGTGAGGCTATCTCCATACCCAGAGCCTTTATACCGCCTTCTCCCACAGCATGGGCTTTATGTACCCCATTACAGGGCTTAGATGGGGAGTTAACGCTGGCCCATACAGCATGAACTTTGGCATGGAAATTCTTTCCAGAAACCCAGAAGGTCCACAGGGAAGTACACCACCTACATCCATGCCCAGGCACTCCTACCTCCTATATATGTATGTATATATAGAGAGAGAGAGAGATGCTTTAAATGAGTTCAACCGGAGTTTTAGGTCTTTACTTCTATTTATATCTCATTTTACAGTATTTCTGTGCCAAACATATTAGAACTGTTTGTGGATGATGTCAAATGACATTTCCATACATGTGATGAACTGTTCTCTCTGTGTGTTCATTATCTGTGAGGCATTTGTTATTTGTGCAACATTGTTCTTACTAAGAGGGAAATTTCAGTCCACAACACTACTCTTGCTGTGAGGCTAGCTGAGGATTCACTAATCTGCTGGGGAATCCACAACTAGCTGTGGAAGCCATAAACCTACACACACCCTCACCCTAACACACACATGCCCAGCACACATACCACAACCTCTATACTAACTGTTTAAATGCAGTGTGGTGCCTAGACCAGCATCAAGCATTATTATTTTTGTAGAATGGCTTCTAAAGGTAACAATTTACATCCTACCACATCAATATTCAGGAATTCCTGAGCAAGTCCCACAGAAATTATTGGTGCTAGCTAGATCTGGCCAATCTATTGATTATGAGTAATACTCATAAGAAATTTAATCTCTTGTTTAGTTAGTGAATAATTCATGAATATATTCTGATCTTGTTCAAATATATTAACTATTCATGAGTAGCCACCCAGTAATTTGGCTGTTTGCAAACTGCTTCATTTATTTGTTCTTCGTGTTGTTTCTTTGGTTAGTCACTCAAGTCATACAATGTTGTTTTTCCTTCTCTGATGACTGAAGAATTTTAAAAAGAATCGTAAATAATGAACAACATACTTCCAACACACATTTTTCAAGGTATAATGATTCATAACAAAAAAAAAAAAACTTCTGAGATTTACAAATAATTTCACACACAAACCTTTCAATGCTCAAAATAATGACTGTGATCACATCAATCATAGCAAACCAAAATCAGTGATTTTATTTGTGATTTTTTTAACCAGCCAGTTGACCAGCTCCAGTGCTAGCTATACCAATGTATAGTTATTTTCAAGGAAGGGCTGCTGTTTAAGACTTAATTTTGACTTTGTTTAAAATGATCTTTGTGCTATGAATGTGTCAGGACTCTAAATAGAGATATCAAGTTCTGTGTGTGTGCACATATGGATACATCACTGTCAATGAAAATTTCAAAACAAAATACTAGTGTTTAAGCAAGATCTGAACCATGTAATCATTTTTTTCCTGCTGGAGAGCCCAAAGTCTAATAAAGGATGCTGGTTCATAGATGGTATATCATTATTGGTTCATAGTTCTTCAGTTCTTAAAGTGAAGCTGCTTCTATATCATCTATTTACCCAACTCTCTCCTATTCTCCCTCAAATTATGGGTGTTCGTTGAACATGGAACCTTACTCTGAACCATCTTTGGGTCTACTATTTAAAAAAAAAAAAAAGAAATCATACTCTTGCCTTTGCCCTCCTTTATTTTAAAACATTTTCAAGAACTGCTCCCATCCCAACTCTTGGTTTCATTTTCCATCCCTCCCCTGCCAGACTCCAGCCCCGGTTTTTGCCCATTCCTCCTTCCCAGCTTCCTTGCCTGGTCTATTACCTCTGGCCTTCCGTGCATGGCCCACAGGTCCATATCTCATATCCTCTGCATTTGACTCAGGCAGCTTTCTACTCTATGCTGCCTGGGCCCAGTGGTGGGGTTATTGAGGGCACAGGAGAAAGGCTCCCTGCTTTCAATTCAGGTGCCCAACCCAAGACATTCTGCAGCAGCCCAGAGCTTCAGTAGTTGCAGGAAGAATTCCACTCAGCCCCAGACTAGAGTGTGCCCGATGCAGACAGAATCTTCAGAGAATGTAGCTGCTAAAAATCTGAGGAGTCTGTACTAGAGTTAATCTAAAGGTAAACTAAGATTTAAATTAAGTGCAAACAGATTTTTCCCGCTAAAGGCTTATCATTTCACCAAATTTTGGGACATGGGGAGAGAAAGAGGGAAGGGAAAGAGACACATCCCTGACACAAAGGCCACCCACTCTGTCAAATTTCAAGTCACTACACCAGAGGTTGGGAGTGCTAGATATTTTCAATGAGAAGGTCATCAGCATTAAAAAAAAATAGGCAAAACAGTTCATTTTTTGCTCACTTTCTTCATGGAAGCCACTGAACCTTTTTTTTTTTTTTGCTATAATTATAATTATAATTAAAAGACCACTGAGAGACACACATCTAGTAAGGAAAATTTCAGCCCAAAGGGTTAAAGTTTTACAAAGTTATAAGCAATTGAAAACCAGATGCTATAATAAGAAGCACTGGGTAAAAATAGGTCCCACTATAATAATATTAAAGGTGAAATGCAAAAGGGAAATTATATATATTTGAGTCCATTTTTGGTATTGTAATATACAGTTTTATTATATAGTTTTTTAGCTGTTTGCTTTTTACCTTTGAAATTTCAAGAATACTAAGCTCTTTTCTAAAGGACTCTTTAGAATGTTTAGTATGTTTGCTCTTTTCTAAAGGACTGTTTAGTGTCATGAGTATAGAAATGGGGGGACATAACCATCAACTGTAAAAGCAGAAATGTTGAACATTTCACAAAAAGAGCTTTTCTCCCAAGTTCTCCAGTCAAGGATTATTTTCTAAGTTTATTAGATACCAATTTGTCAGTCTAGTGTTCAAAGTCTCAGAGGACAAGGCTTCCACAACTCAGTAGATCCTGTAGTCAGGAGATTTTCCTATTAATTAGCCTAACTTTTCAATTTTTTAAGTTTCATCCCATTACTCCTAGCTGTATCCTTTTGTAGCGTGCTAAGAAGTCCATCCTTAGAAGAGTTATAGACAGTTATCACAACTCCTCTGAGCCATCATTTAGTCAAGTTATATGTATTTGTGTCTAATCTTTTCAGACATTTTAGCTTAATCATTTTTCACTGCTGTTCTCTGAACTCTGTTCAGTTTGTTTATAATTTTCCAGTAATGAGGTGCCTAGAACTGAATTCAATCTTTTAGTTGTAGTAGAACCACAGCCTGTAATAGTCTCTAATTACCTCTCTACTCTTTAAATTAATGCAATGGCAATTTTTTTTAAACAATAAATCTGGCATCGTGTATATTTTGCTGTTTCTCCTTGCCTGCCCCCACTATCACCCCTAACTTTCTTTAATAAGTACAGTTTGCATGTTTCTCTCTCTCACTGAATATCCACAATTGAAGTATTTTTCTTCTAGTGGTTTAAAATATAAAGTCAGCCAAAACCTTCTCCCCAGGCTTGGCTATATTGTAAGTTTTCTTTGCACGAACCCCCTCTATTCTAGCCTTTAGTTCCTTCGTGTTTTCTTTAAGTTTTAGACAGACTAGATTCTCCTGTTTAGCACAAGTCAGCAGTAGGTACATCTTTTGCAGGGTTCCAGTACGTAAATTTAAAATTACTTTACAAAGTCCTAAATCTTCTCTCCTTATTACGAAGCCCATGTTAGTTGTTCCTCATTATGGTGGGTTGCACTCTCTTCTCTGAGCATTTCCCCAGTGCTGCCATTCTCTTCAGCTCCTAGGATCCCCTGCAGACTCTCAGCCTGTTTCTAGGGGGTCTTCTGTGGCTTGGAATTTTATAACACTATTTGGGGAAAAGGAGTGATATAAGTAAAGTGGAAACATGAAGTAGTAATTCCAATGCAACAAACAGGCAACCTATCCACAAAAGTGGATGCCAGTTGCCCTTACATCTGGCCTGAGTAAAATTATAGAGCGAATAGTGAATGAAAGATTGGTTGCCTATTTGGAAATCAGTGGCATTATAAATAAGGTGCAAAGTAATTTTAGGAGAGGAAGATGCATCATTGCTCACATTGTTAAATTAGAAATGGAAATACAATGAAGTATGAGACACAACGATTTAATGATAGCTGTCTTTTACACATTGAAAAGGCATGACATACTATAGAGGGAAGGCTTTTTGTACAAAGTAGATGCACTAGAGCTAAAGGGAAGAATCTATGGGTGGATTAGAGAATTTTTGTGTAAAAGGACCATCTGATCTAACTTGGGGCTGGGGAGTGGCTCAGCACAGAGCAGCCCTAGGATTTGTGGAGCACAACGATGGCTGCTGGCTTGGCATTGTGTTTCTCTGTCACACCACACCCCATAAGTGCACAGGCCAGGTCCTATAGGGATTGTGGGGAGAAATGGTTAGTCTATTAGCATTCCCAGAAAGATGCCAGCTCTATATCAGTTGGAGATTCCTCTGTGCCTGGGCAGTCCCAGTTGGGGGAAGCTTTGTGATCCCTTTGGTGCCCAGATCAAGAACTTGGTGTGAGGAAAACAGGAAAAAATTAGGGCCTACCACTGTACTGTACTAGAGATAAATAATCCCCTTTATAATAGACCCATAATATTACTTTTAGTTCAGCTGTTTTCAATGACTGTGTTTAATGCCCTGGAAATTAGCTGTCTTGGGCAACAGGGATGAACATCAAAGGCAAACAAAGGGATTGTCATGCAAGCTGAGAAATGGGTAAGATACATAATTCACAGCTGCATAATCTCTCGCCACACTTGTTTATTTGCATTTCCCTGTCTGCATTCCCACAGCCCAGCTTCAAGGTAGCACTGTTGGCTAAGTTGTAGATACATGCTGTAGTTGTGCCTTCTGGCCACTAGAGGCCACTACAGTGGTGGCTGAGCAGCCAGGCAGGTACTTTTCAGTGCTCCCTCTGCTGGGTGCCAGCTAGCAAGCTGCAGCAGCATGTAGCATAGCTGGTGGCTAGAGGAGCAGCAGCAGCAGCACAGGCTGAGGCACCCAGTGTGGGCACTAGACTTCCAGCCCCCCAACACTCATCACCCTCCTTCTCCAACTTCCCAGCTAGACAAGCCGCCACACCAGCAACCTTAACACCCGCCATCCACACCCCATCTCCCCAGCATCATTCCCATCCATCCAACCCCCAGCCACAGACTGAGACTCTACTTTCCCAGCACCAATAGCTGCCAGACACCCTAGCACTTACTGTGCCTCTTCAGCAGCCAGCAAACAACCCTAAGGACCCAAAAAACACCCACCCTTCAGCAACTCCAGGATTCCATTGCTCCTTTCTGCCTTGACAGCTGGCGACAACTGCCAAGTTCATGCCCTCCCTCAGTAAATGTTATTATATGTAAATATATACTTTTGCAGATAAATCGACTAAGTGAATTGCATAAAATGTCACAAATGGAGCTGCACGCAACTTGTCTGCTATGTATATGTGCATTAAGTAGTGTGAGTTTCTTTGGAATGCAAGCAATGTTTGTTTTTTATTTATGTCTGTTGAGTTATACATGCATATATTCTTGGAGCTGCAGTTCAGTTTTGTTATTCTGTACTTTCACAGTGCAGTAAATTATGACTGGTAAATAAAAGATATGAGATCACTAAAAACATCCAGTTTAGTAAAGGTTTAGTTGTTACCAGAAGAAAACTAGAGGGAGATGTTTAAGAATCCCTGCTTCCAAATTAAGCTCTATTTCCCTAAATTAGGGTTTACTATTAGGCTACGTCTTCACTACCCACCGTATCAGCGGGTAGCAATCAATTACTCGGGGATCGATATATCGTATCTCATCTAGATGCGTTATATCGATCCCCGAACGCGCTTATATCGATTCCGGAACTCCACCAACCTGAACGGAGTTGCGGAGTCGACATGGGGAGCCGCGGACATCGATCCCGCGCCGTGAGGATGGTGAGTAATTCGACCTTAGATACTTCGACTTCAGCTACGTTATTCACATAGCTGAAGCTGCATATCTGAGATCGATTTTCCCCCGTAGTGTAGACCAGCCCTTAGTCGCAGTAAAAGAAAACTTAAGCACCTTTAAAGATAAAATCAGGCAGGGATTTATTAACAAGGTAGATAAACAGACATAAAACAGCCTGATAGTTTTACCAAATTCAATGGGCATGAAGCCCAGACCCATCTAGAATAAATGGGTTGACAAACAAATAGTGTCAACATTACAATTGGATGACCACAGGCTGGACTGAATCAGCTCACTTCTGCTTCTGTTGCAGGCAAAGGGAACCAGGACTGGGGAACCTTGAGGACCATACCGCCAGGGACCAGGAACCGTGGACATTTGGGACTGGGAACCATTACCATGGAGAATAAGTAGGTGGTTGATATTCTCTCGAAGAACCACGCGACCCAAACATAGGAACACAGGCTGCCTCCTGAGCGGACAGCAACCCATCACGCAGTGTCAGTCCCTTATATCATGTTCTGTTACCAGGCAGATTACTTAGGATCTTGTGACCCTTTCCCACTCTTTGAGTTTGAGTTTTCTGGCCTTTGCTTAGTTGCTGGTCAGGATTACATGAACGTTAACCAATCAAAAGTTAGACACCACAAAAAGGGCACCAAACCAAACATAAAGACAGTGCACCAAAATGGAGGGTGAAAAACAATGACAAAAAAAATGGCTAAAATTCCCAACATAGTCATAGCGAAGTTAGACAAGGTACAGTGGATCAGACTCAGCCCTTAGTTATACCCATGGACACTTGTTGACTTTAGTAAGATGTGCAGGTGTAAGTGAAAGCAAAGTTCAACTATGTATCTTAGTTATTCTTGACTTTTGAAAGGGTGTGTGAGCGGGCATGGTGTAACTGCATCTTAAGATGAAATAAAATTATAAAGAAATCCTTGCTCAGTGTATCAAAACAGTATAACAACAGTGACATCCTGGCACATTGCTATGAAGCCTTATAAAGACCTACTGAGAAAACTCAGCACTCTTATTTTATTCAGTCAAGTTCCCAAATAGCAGTGACCTCATAAAATATTGAGAGATTTATTACTTATCATGGGAAGGATCTCAAATATATCAACAAGAGAAAGAATTCTGTTTTAATTTAAATGCCTGTCTGTTTACATAAACTCTCCAGAGGAAAGTGGTGGTGATAGAGAAAACTGAAGTGTAGACTCTCCCATGATTTTCCTCTGTGCCTTGTTTGCCAGACTGGAAGCTCGGTTTATACCACAGTAACTTAAACATTTGATTGACTTGAAGTGATACTCTTGGTATCTGACTTCAGTACATTTGTATTAGGGGGTGTCTATAGGTTCACAGTGGCTTGAGATATATTGTGCTAAATTGATACTCAAAATCTAGAATTACTAGTCTTTCAGTGTTAAACACTGCACAGTGGTCTTTTCTGTTGCCTTCTTGTCTTCCAGTAATCAGCAAACATGAATATTCAACCTACTTAAAAGATTGTCTTTGTTCTCAAAACCCAGTGGAATATTTGATCAGTAGAATGGAAACTGAATAGGCACTTCCTCTTGTCAAAGACGATGCAATAATCACCGATGAATACCATTTTTTTATTTGAATTCTGTGTTTTGTTTATGGCTATTTAAAATTAATATTAATTTTAATATTAATATTAATATTAATATTAATATTAATAGGAATTGGGGAATAAGAATTTCTACATCCTTGCATGACCCTTAACCCAATATGAAACATCTAAATTAATTGTATTAATATTTTGAAAACAAATAAACTAGAGATGGGCTCAGTTTTGAAACATCCCAAAGTTTGGGTGTGTTCAGATCCAGAGTTTGGTTTAGTAATTTGAAAAGATAAGGGGCCTTTTCAAAATTCAGATATGAGTTTGGGTTCAGGTTTTGAAAACCCCCAACGTTCAGAGGTGTGGTAAGACCACATCTATATAAAATCAAATAATCCCTCAAGAAACAGGTTTGCAGATTTATATTCCATTTAATAGCATATGTGAGACAGAGAGAGTAGCAAACTCATTACAATAGAGATAACATTCATATTTACAGTAATGAAAATTGATGATCCATTCTATTACGCAAATTCTTGAAAATGTTTTGCTTGTTGCTGGTAGAATTTTTTCCCACAGAAAACCTGTTCACGGCACTAGATCATGCATCATGCATTCAAAGATGTCCGTTTTACTAATGATTACCTGTTTAAACAAATGTTCGTTAAGTCTCAACCAAACATTCATTGCAAAGTGCTGCCTCTGGGGTAGATAGACAAATAAAGATTCAGTTGTAAAAATTACCACTTTGATTTGTGAAATGTGTAAGTAATTAAGAACAAACATTCAGAAAAGATTTGTAAGAACATCAGCATTAGTCTATAATGCTGTATATTTTGTTCAAAGCATTGAAATCCAATACACCAGAAGTAGGAGACACATTACCATGTAATCATAAGAGCTGTGTCTATATTATCAAATTTAATTTTTTTTATTAAAGCTAATGTTTAAAAAATTATATAATACATAAGTTGAGAGAAGAATGTCTACATCTGGGTATAATGCATAGATTATCCACAAATACAAAGTTTGTTTTTAAAAGTCACATGATACATAGAATATATAATCAGCAATAACCCAAATTTAGATGATTAGATTTAACAATACAGTTTAGATATTAGAATCTGAATATTTAGCTAAATCACTAATGAAAAAGTTGTATAGAGATTTGGTTGTGGAAAGCAGAATATATCAATGAGTGGAGGTTGTCCTTCAGTAATTGAGAATTAGATAGGTTGTCCATTTAGAAAATACAATCCATGAGGAAAGTATTTCAGTTACTTTCCTGATTGCACTTTTCAGTGGCACTCCAGCTCATCCCTCCTGGTATTGCCGATGTCCGGTGATGTGTTCTATGTAGATGTCCCTGGATCACCTGATGGCGTCCAACACCATGAGTTGCCACATCAGCCGATTCCCAATGCCAATTCCGCATTCCCACAACATTCGCTCATTACTGGGGTACCATGCGCCCAGGGCTCCGACAGTCAGTGCATGTGTCTGAATCTGGTAACCCTTAGCTCTCAAGCTTTTGGCCAGAGGGGCATATGTCTCTACCTTTCGAGCTTGGGCATGGAAGGCCGGGGTCCTGTTATTGCAGTTGTAATTCACCCTTGATATCATTCAACTAGTTGTAGCAACAACGTGGAGAAGATTCAGGCTTTTTTTTAGCAGGAATTAGATGATATCCTGACTTTTGTAAGTCTTTTAATACTGTCTTGAATGACCTTCTCATAAAAAAAAAACCTAGGGAAATACAATCAAGGTGGAGATATTATAAGGTGGTAACTGGTTGGAAAACAGTTCCTAGGGAGTAGTTATCAGGGGTTCACAGTCAAGCTGGAAGGACATATCAAGTGGGGTCCTGGAGAAGTCAATTCTGGGTCCAGTTCTGTTTATTAATGATTTAGATAATGGCACAGAGAGTACATTTATAAATTTTGTGAGCAATACCAAGCTGGGTGAGGTTGCAAGTGCATTAGAGGATAGGATTAAAATTCAAAATAATCTGGACAAACTGGAGACATGATCTGAATAAAATAGGATGAAATACAATAAGGACAAATACAAAGTACTCCAATCAGTGGCACACATACAAAAGGAGAAATGACTGCCTAGGAAGGAGTACTGTGGAAAGGGATCTGGAAGTCATAGTGGATCACAGGCTAAATATGAGTCAACAGTGTAACACTACTGCAAAAAAACCCAAACGTTCAGGGATATATTAGCAGGAGTGTTGTAAGCAAGACACAAGAAGTAATTCTTTTGCTCTACTCTGCATTGATTAGACCTCAGCTGGAGTATTGTGTCCAGTTCTGGGTGCCACATTTCAAGAAAGATCTGGACAAACTGGAGAAAGTCCAGAGAAGAGCAACAAAAAATGATTAAAGGTCTAGAAAACATGACCTGTGAGGGAAGATTGAAAAAATTGCTTTTGTTTAGTATGGAGAAAAGGGGAACATGATAACAGTTTTCGAGTACATAAAAAGCTGTTACAAAGAGGGAGAAAAATTATTCTCCTTACCTCTGAGGATAGGAGAAGAAGCAATGGGCTTAAATTGCAGTAAAAGTAGTTTAGGTTGAACATTAAGAAAAACTTCCTATCACTGGAATAAATTGCCTAGGGAGGTTGTGGAATCTCAGTTATTGGACGTTTTTAAGAGCAGGTTAGACGGTCACCTGTCAGGGATGCTCTGGATAATGCTTAGTCCTGCCTTGAGTGCAGGGGACTGGACTATATGACCTCTCAAAGTCCCTTCCAGTTCTCTAATTCTATATGGTGATAAAACCACTGGCCTCTTGTCCATACTATAACTTCCACTAAGGGACAGTCAGAAACAAGAACTCTATTTCATGAAAAAAATTGAACTTTCAAAATTGGGTTTTGTTCTGATGCAGAGGGAAATCGAGACCTTTTGAAAAGAAAGTGTGAAAGAGAATAAGTGCCACCCCCAGAGTACCCAATAGCCTGTTGGATAAAGTATTCACCTGGGATATGGGAGACCAAACTTCAGTTCCTTACTCTAAATGATCAGAGCATAGACTCGAGCCTCTGTGTCTCTTTCTATTTCCCGTTCCCCTGAAATTTCCTCCTGGAGCTAAGAAACCTTCCTGATGAGCCCTTCACTGAAATCAATACCATTAATCAAATAGCTTTGGTTTTGAAAAATCAGCATTTTCTGACAAAACAATGTACTTATTATAATTTAAATTAAAAAATCAGGTTTCTTTATTTTCAAAATATCATTGATTCTTATCCACCCTGCAGCATTGACAACTCTTAGGATATCCCTACTGGAGACAGTCTCGCAATGATGGGAAAAGTTCTAACCCTCATAGATTTCTAGTTCTACTCAGGGGAAAGCTTCCTCTCATTGACTATTTCCCCAACTTCACAGTCTTCTAGGAATAAGTAGCCAATCAGGGCTGCTGCAGGGGATAAGCAGCAACCTCCCATCAGAAGCCAAGAGCAGTTTTTGGGTAGTAGGGAGAGTAGAAAGAACCCAACAATTCAGGATTCCTCCCTTCCTGTGAAATAACCTCTGTCAGTCTGCTCTCTGCTCCTCTCCCTTCCCCATTCTTGCCACAGCAGGCCTAGAAAGGGAAGGGTAGAACCTTTGGAGCTGCCCTCCCCAAGCCTGGGTAGAGGGAAAAGAGGACCATGACCTGGAAGAAGGAAGAGAAGAACCCCAGGAGTTGCAGAGGCACACTGAGGGGAAAGAGGTGGGGATAGAGCTGGGTGGGAGGTACAGAATTAATTGCTGGTCTGGAGAATGGGTAGATATGTGGAGATGGAGGGCACAGAATTAATTTATTAGAATTTTTGGGTGTGGGAACAATGAAGCAGTTTCCTAAGGGGGAGGGATAGCTCAGTGGTTTGAGCCTTGGTCTCCTAAACCTAGAATTATAAATTCAATCCTTAAGGGGGCCATTTAGGGATCTGGAGCAAAAATCTGTCTGGGGACTGGTCTAGTTTTGAGCAGGGGGTTAGACTAGAGAACCTTCTGAGGTCCCTTCCAACCCAGATAATCTATGAAATCAGGCAGCTAGTGAGCTGTTCCTGCAGCAGGGGACAGATAGAATCATAGAATATCAGGGTTGGAAGGGAACTCAGGAGGTCATCTAGTCCAACCCCCTGCTCAAAGCAGGACCAATTCCCAACTAAATCATCCCAGCCAGGGCTTTGTCAAGCCTGACCTTAAAAACCTCTAAGGAAGGAGATTCAACCACCTCCCTAGGTAACTCATTCCAGTGCTTCACCGCCCTCCTAGTGAAAAAGTTTTTCTAATATCCAACCTAAACCTCTCCCACTGCAACTTGAGACCATTACTCCTTGTTCTGTCATCAGGTATCACTGAGAACAGTCTGGATCCATCTTCTTTGGAACCCCTTTCAGGTAGTTGAAAGCAGCTATCAAATCCCCCCTCATTCTTCTCTTCTGCAAACTAAACAATCCCAGTTACCTCAGCCTCTCCTCATAAGTCATGTGCTCCAGCCCCTAATCATTTTTGTTGCCCTCCGCTGGACTCTTTCCCATTTTTCCACATCCTCCTTGTAGTGTGGGGCCCAAAACTGGACACGGTATTCCAGATGAGGCCTCACCAATGATAGATTCATCTTACTTCATAAATCTGTCAGAGTTGGGATCACTACTACATTTACACTGGAGATGGGAAAGGAGGTGTTCAAAAATCAAAGAACACAATATAATCTTTCTCAAAACATCTCATGAGTTTTTGGGTCTGACTCATGATTTTTGAAATGTTTGTCACTGCTGTAGCCTCTCCATTTGCAATCACCCTGTTAATCTACTTGGGTTAGCTCATGCCCAGCCATGCTGTTTAGAACCGTGGGCTGTAGCCTTATTGTCTGTAGTGGTTTCTATTACATAAAAGTGTTGCACCTGAAAGACAGTGCTTGCGACACCCATTGGCTTTAAAGGGGGGTTCTGTGCATTCAGAGTAACAGTATTTTTTCAGTGTTAGCATGTTAGCAATCTTGTGTTACTTTTCAGTTACCTTTTGTGATATTTATTGCTATGATTTTCTTCAATTTTGCCCACTGTTTTTGTTGTGATTAATGTTTTTATTTCAAGGAGCATCAAAATAGTTGTGACCAGAGGTTTTAGCCTCTTTAGAACATGCTTGGGTGAAATTGCTTATATTGCATGCTTAGAGAGACTGTATGTGTAAACTGTTTGAGATATGTGTCTCTTTTAGAGCTAGACTCCTATATGGATGAAAGCTTCCTTTGTCCTATCCCCATGCCACCCTTTTGTTCTGTAGGCAATTGCTTCTGGGCAATAGTGAATTATTCCAAGAAAAAACATGTTCTTCTTGTTACTGAACTCTGGTGTTAACACGTAGCTGGCATAATAAATACCATAGTTAATTATAATTGGAATTACTAAGAATTTATATATTTTTACCACGCACCTTAAGTTTTTAGATGGTTTTAAGACATAACCAATGATTACTCAGTGATTGTGTGCTTATGTTGTCAAAAGATACCAAACAATTTTGAAATTATTAGTTGATTACTTATACCTTATAAAGTTAACCCAAATTTCCATGCAGGGGACTGATGACTCACTGATGTGTTATCTTTGATGCTTATAGATTCAGAGGGTTGCACCTGCTGGTTTATTTGTGCTAATTAGGATATCTGAGTGATGGGGAATATCTTGAAGTATCAGAATTAGCTTTGCTTTGAAACTTTGTAGGTGACAGGTAGTGCAACTATGTTCTTTTGTTGTTGTTTTTATAGCTGCTTGTTTAATTGACATTTTTCTTTAACAATGACATCTTTCTTTTATTGTATTCCTTTCTTACAGTGCAAGAAATAATACAACAAATATACAGGGAAAAGAAGAAATTGTAGCAGAAAGTTTGCCTTTTTAAAACTTAATCATCACCCGGTGTGGCCATTGTGTATATATGTATTTGTATCGTTAGGAAATTCTGAACTCTACAAGGTAGCTTAAGAAATATAATCTAATAGTTTCTTCAAGTTTAGGTTATATTGGATTAAATTGAGATAAATGTACCATTATGATAAAAGTATGAAAATTTGAAGGTTTAAAAAAACCTGAAAGTAGGCATTTACTTTTAAATTAAAATTATAATGTAAAGCAAAATTCAGTGATTCATCATGGTTTTATTGGAAAACATTGTAAACATCACAGCTTATCAACATTATCCTGTTTCATAATGAGATAGAGATGAAGAGATTTCTTCTTCATATTAACATGACAGCAGAGTACAAAGTATTTAATTGTTTTCTTAACTATGTAAATTTAGACATCAAATAAAGGGAAGAAAGTAGTGTGTTGTTAATAGTAAAATCAGATAACTGTACATTTCAAAATTAAAAATCAACAACTTTTTTCCTCAACAGTCTGACAGCCAGGTGGAGCAGTGAAGGATCAAGACTGAAGGAGATTACAAAATATGCCTCTGTGTTCTTATTCAAGAGATTGCTTTTTGTCTAATGTTTGATATGGTACAAAGAAACTTAGGGAAGTCCCTTTTTTGTGATGCTTATTTAATGCTTAGGATGGGTGAATGGGAAGCACTGTTTGCCACAAAATTGCATCCAACACAAGAATGGCCTTATGTTGAGACTGTAGGATGGCAGGTTGCTGGAGGACTTCTTGTTCCAGTTCTTCATTCCATTCCTATCCTTTTGTGCTGCTCTGCCACCTTCCTCGTCTTCCGCCAATGTGGAAGAGTTGTACTCAGCTACCAAAACAGATCATTGGACCCCTAAGGCCTCTGCTCTAACTTCTACCAGTAGCTGAACTGGCCCCCAGCCATCCTCAGAATAGAAAAAAGCGTTAAAATGACCTGGAAGATACCGTGCCCTTTGTCTCTCCATTTCTGCACAAAGAACTACTCAACTATACAAGAATTTCTCTCTCAAAACAAAACAAAACAGATGGTGGTTTCACTGTTCATTTTTATATTGTCCATCTTTGCCTTGAGTGGAAGATGTGTGTCTTGGCCAACATCCTTTCTCTTAAGAAAATATGTGCTAATTTTGTTTATGTATTCGTGCTGAGTCTATGGGTATGTCTACACTACGAAATTAGGTCAATTTTATAGAAGTCGATTTTTAGAAATCAATTTTATATGGTCAATTCCGTGCATCCACACTAAGCACATTAAGGCAGCAGAGTGCATCCTCACTAATATGGCTATCATTGACTCATGAAGCAGTGCACTGTGGGTAGCTATCCCAGTTCCCACAGTCTTTGCTGCCCATTGGAATTCTGGGTTAAGTTCCCAATGCCTGATGGGGCAAAAATATTGTCAGGGGTGGTTTGAGGTACATGTGGTCTGTCGCCCCTCCCTCTGTGAAAGCAATGGCAGACAATCGTTCTTGGTCATCTGGGTGAGGAGGTTATAGAATATGGGGGGAGGGTAGGCAGTTATATAATGGATGCAGCAGAGGTCTGTGCTCTTGTTGGTTTTCCTGCAGCTCCAACAGATGCTTCATTATGTCTGTTTGCTCCCCCATTAGCCTCAGCATCTCATCCTGCCTCCGCTTTTTGCGCTCACTTAATTCTTTCCTGACCTCTGCCCCTGAATGCCTCTATGCATTAAGCTGTGCCCTATCAGTGCAGGACTGCATGAGCTCGGAAAACATGTCATCATGAGTCCATTTTTTTCGCCTTCTAATTTGTGATAACCTCAGGGACAGAGATTATAGGGGGAGCATAGAAACATTCTGTGCTCTACAATTCCTGCGCTGCTGAGTTTGCCATGCTGACCAAACAGGAAATGAAATTCAAAAGTACCTGGGCTTTTCCTATGTACCTGGCTAGTGCATCAGAGTTCAAAGTGCTGTCCAGAGCCAGTGCTGTCCACAATGGAGCACTCTGGAACAGCTCCCGGAGGCCAATACCATTGATTTGCTTCCACACTACCCCAAATTCGACCCAGCAAGGTCAATTTTAGCGCTACTCCCCTCACTGGGGAGGAGTACAGAAGACAATTTTAAGAGCCCTTTAGGTCGACAGAACAGGGTTAGTTGTGTGGACGCATTCATTTTTAAATCAACACTAACACAGCTAAATTCAACCTAACCCTGTATTGTAGACCAGGCCTTTAAAGTTTTTTTCACTTGCAGCCACTAACTGTAAGCACTACAAGGACATACCTCATTGTTTGGTAAAAATGCTGGGGTACTTTGAATATAAAAAGATATTATAGCAAAAGAAATTCAAATCTATTCCCAGAAAGCATGGAAGATGAGGAAGGTACTGGAATCTGGTAGACATAGTCATGAATATAGATCAGAGAAAAAATAAATGTTATCAAACCCCAAGGTCAGCAATTTTCCCCCCTCTCTGAACATGGAAATGTTGGAAAAACTCAGGAGTGCCATAGCATGGCTTGTCGCTCCTATTTCCTTTGTGGGGCTCAGCTGTGACATTTGAACAGAGCCTCTCTGTGATTGTGAAATTATGTTCACTTTACTTCCGTGGATAGTCTCAGTGAAGATAGCGGAACTACTGTATGAGTAAGGGCAGCGGGATTTTGAGCAGGGCCAGCTTCTGAGGTCTCTGAAACCTGCAGCTGGGGATGTAATTTACAAGACAGTCCTCAATTTGACATTTGAGTCTTTGGCTGAGCTTAGACCGAGAACAATGGTGCAAAAGGCAAAAGTGGAACGAGACGAGGTTGAGGGGATTTGTTTCAAAAGAGGTGAGGTTATGGAAAGGATTTTAAAGGGTAGAGATGTAGAGGGGTGAAGCTGCTCAGAATTATTTCACTAGAGCTCCCTAAAAATCTTCTTTTTTGTGTCACAATTAGTTTCTGTACAGCTGCCATTTGGCAAGAATGAGAAATGTTGCATGGGGTTTGTATAAAACTTTTTGATTGGCAAATATACAGCCCAGCCTAAGCCATCCCCAGTGTGCTCTAAGCAATTTAGTCTTGAGCACTGCCTTGGCTGGCCTACCCCTGAAGCTGAGGAAACCTGAGGATTTTGAAATCCTGGAGAATGAAAGCAGTGGTGATGTCTATCCAATAACTTGTTTGAACTCCAACCTGAAGTCACACTGAGTTCCGCTACAAAAATCTGTCCTTAAAACCACTACACAGAACTCTGCTAGACTTAAACAGAGCCTTTAGGGACAATGCTGCTAGCTGGGTTTGATTGCCAGCTCCACCACAGGCCTTCTGTGTGACCTTGGGCAAGTCACTTAGTCTCTGTGTCTCAGTTTCCCAAGTGTAAAACAGGAATAATGTCACTTCCCTACCTCAGTGGAGATTATTAAGATACATAGAGGTGCTCAAATACAACAGTAATGTGGGCCACATAAGTACCTAAGGTACAGCTAGTCCTGTATGTTTTAAGGAGTGTCATACAATTTCATGTATAATATATCAATACAGACAATTTCTTCTATCTGTTCAGTTCGATTAGACCTCAAAAAACAAGGTCCTGTTTGTGCTGCGTAAATATCAAATGCAAAGCAGACTTAACTGTGTAACCCACTGTTCAGTGTATGTTGTTTGACCCATCTGTTCCAGAACTATAGAATGTACAGCTGCAAGTTTCAAAGGTTTCCAAAGCTGACCCTGTCCCAAATCCTGCTGCCCTTATTCATACAGGACCTTGTTCTTTAGTTCAAGGTGTAGAAGCTCATACTGACCTGAACTTGAATCTGTTCTAAAGTTCAAAAAAGCTTGGTTAACAATTTTCACCTCATTTTCACTTGCTTCTGCTGCTTTTTGTTGACTGACTGACACCATAAAGGGAAATGCCTACATCAGATAGCAAGAATTTGGCCCTGAATGTACTGCACTATGTAGGCACAAGTGGACAAGTTAAATCTTAACTTCTTTTTTCCTTGCTCTTATGGGTAACATTAGACATTTTTTGTGTGGCTGGATACAATCACAGAATCGTAGGACTGGAAGGACCTCAAGAAGTCTTCTAGTCCAGTCCCCTGCACTCAAGACAGGAAAAAGTGCTATCTAGACCATCCCTGACAGGTGACTGTCTAACCTGCTCTTAAAAACTTCCAATGACGGAGATTCCACAACCTCCCTAGGTAGTTTGTTCCTGTGCTTAACTACCCTGACAATTAGGAAGTTTTTGCTAATGTGCAACTTAAAATCACCCTTGCTTTTTTTCCTATCCTCAGAGGTTAAGGAGAATAATTTTTCTCCCTCCTCCTTATAATAGCCTTTTATGTATTGGAAACTGTTATCATGTCCCCCGTCTTCTCTTCTCCAGACTAAACAAATTTTTTTTCAATCTTCCCTCATATATCATGTTTTCTAGACCTTTAATCATTTTTATTTCTCTTCTCTGGACTTTCTCCAAATTGTCCACACCTTTCCTGAAGTGTAGTGCCCAGAACTGGACACAATACTCCAGATGAGACCTAATCAGCATGGAGTAAGAGCAGAAGAATTACTTCCAATGTCTTGCTTACAACACTCCTACTAATACATCTCAGAATGATGTTTGCTTTTTTTTGCAACAGTGTTACACTGTACACTCAGATTTAGCTTTTGATCTACTATGACTTTCAGACTCCTTTCTGCAGTACTCCTTCCTAGGCAGTCGGTTCCCAATTTGTATATGTGCAACTGATAGTTCCTTCCCAAGGGGAGTACTTTGCATCTCCTTATTGACTTTCATCCTATTTACTTCAGACCATTTTTCCAGTTTGTCCAGATCATTTGAATTTTAATCCTATCCTCTAATGCACTTGCAACCCCTTCCAGCCTGGTATAATCCACAAACTTTATCAGTGTCCTCTCTGTGCCATTATCTAAATCATTAATGAAGATATTGAACAGAACCAGGCCCAGAACTGACGCCTGGGGGACCCCACTTGATATGCCCTTCCTGCTTGATTGTGAGCCACTGATAACTATTCTCTAGGAATGGTTTTCTAACCAGTTACCACCTTATAGTATCTCCATCGAGGTTGTATTTCCCTAGTTTGTTTCTGAGAAGGTCAACTGCGAGACCGTATCAAAAGCCTTACTAAAGTCAAGATATCATCTAATTCCTGGTTAAAAAAAGACTGAATTTTGTCCACACTATTGCTGCAACTTGTTGAACCACACCAAGGTTGAATTACAACTACAATATCTGATAGTATAGACACATACTTTATGGTTATATGGTAATGTCTCTCCTACTTGTGGTGGAATGGATTTTAATGCTTTGAACAAACTATTCAGCATTAAAGATTAATGATGATGTTCTTACAAACTTTATCTGATAACTACTCTCTGGGAACAGTTTTCCACCCAACCAGTTCTGCACCCACCTTATAGTAGCTCCATCTGGGTTGTATTTCCTTAGTTTGTTTATGAGAAAGTCATACGGGACAGTATCAAAGGCCTTACTAAAGTCAAGATATACCACATCTATCACTTTCCCGCTATTCACTAGTCTTGTTACCCTGTCAAAGGCCTTGTCTACACTAAGCATTTAAACCGATTTTAGCAGCGTTAAACCGATTTAACGCCGCACCCGTCCACACCATGAGGCCCTTTATATTGATATAAAGGGCTCTTTAAATCGGTTTCTTTACTCCTCCCCAACAAGAGGAGTAGCGCTAAAATCAGTATTACCATATCGGATTAGGGTTAGTGTGGCCGCAAATCGACAGTATTGGCCTCTGGGCGGTATCCCACAGTGCACCACTGTGACCGCTCTGGACAGCAATCTGAACTCGGATGCAGTGGCCAGGTAAACGCGAACTTTTGAATTACATTTCCTGTTTGCCCAGCATAGAGTTCTGATCACCACGGGTGGCGATGCAGTCCCAAATCCAAAAAGAGCTCCAGCATGGACCGTACAGGAGATACTGGATCTGATCACTGTATGGGGAGACAAATCTGTTCTATCAGAGCTCCGTTACAGAAGACGAAATGCCAAAGCATTTGAAAAACATCTCCAGGCTACACAATGCTGCTTGACAAGCGTAACGGAAAGCCAAAGAATCAAATGGATGCTCATGGAGGGAGGGAGGCGGTACTGAGGACTCCAGCTATCCCACAGTCCACAGCAGTCTCCGAAAACTATTTGCATTCTTGGCTGAGCTCCCAGTGCCTGTAGGTTCAAACACATTGTCCAGCCTGGTTCAGGGTATAGTTCGTCAATTTACTCCCTCCCCCCACCACGTGAAAGAAAAGGAAAAGAAATTGTTTCTTGACTTTTTTCAATGTCACCCTATGTCTACTGAATGCTGGTGGTAGACGCGATGCTGCAGCAGTGAAGAGCAGTATCCGCTCCTCTCCCCTCCCTGGTGGCAGACGGTACAATATGACTGCTATCTGTTGGCACCATCAGCCCATGAGTGCTCCTGGCTGGCCTCAGGTAAGGCTGGCCGGGGGCACCTGGGTAAAAATAGGAATGATTCCTGGTCATTCCCAGTAGATGGTACAGAACGGCTGGTAACCATCCTCATCATAGCAACTAGGGGTTGAGCTCCATCAGCCCCCTCCCTTTTCTGTGTAAAGACGATTCTGTACTGCCTGGACTATCATATCAGCAGGATGCTGGGCTCCTCTCCTCTGCACCGCTTAATGTCCTGCCTGGACTGTCATAGCACCTGGAGGCTGCCTCCCCCTCATTTTTTCTCACTAACAAGTCACTGTTTCTTATTCCTGCATTCTTTATAACTTCATGACACAAATGGGGGGGACACTGCCAAGGTAGCCCTGGAAGGCTGGGGGAGGAGGGAAGCAACATATGGGATTGTTGCAGGGGCACCCCCCCGTGAATGGCATGTAGCTCATCATTTCTGCGAGATCTGACATGGAGCAGCTGTGCTCTCTGATACACTGGTTCTCTAGTACACTTGCCCCATATTCTAGGCAGGACTGACTCTATTTTTAGAAACCATAAAGGAGGGATTGACTCGGGGAGTCATTCCCAGTTTTGCTTTTGCGCCCCCGGCCGATCTCAGCCAGGGGCACCCATGATAGCAGCAGACTACAGAACGACAGATAACCGTCATCTTACTGCCAATTCACAATGGCAGCAGACGGTACAGAACGACTGATAACCATCTCTGCTATCATACAAAAGCAAACAAATGCTGCTGTGTAGTGCTGCAGTAACGCCTCTGTTAGCAGCATCCAGTACGGTGACAGTAAAAAAAAAAGCTGAACGGGCTCCATGGTTGCCGTGCTAAGGCGTCTGCCAGGGCAATCCAGGGAAAAAGGGCGCGAAATGATTGTCTGCCGTTGTTTTCCCAGAGGAAGGAATGAGTGACGACATTTACCCAGAACCACCCGCGACAATGATTTTTGCCCCATCAGGCACTGGGATCTCAACCCAGAATTCCAAGGGGTGGGGGCGACTGCGGGAACTATGGGATAGCTACAGAATAGCTACCTACAGTGCAATGCTCCAGAAATCGACGCTAGCCTTGGACCATGGAAGCACACCGCTGAATTAATGTGCTTAGTGTGGCCGCGTGCACTCAACTTTATACAGTCTGTTTAACAAAACCGGTTTATGTAAAATCAGAATAATCCCGTAGTGTAGACGTACCCAAAGAAAGCTATTAGATTGGTTTAAGACTATTTGTGCTTGACAAATCCATGCTGATTGTTACATATCACCTCATTATCTGCTAGGTGTTTGTAAACTGCTTAATTATTTGCTCGAAAATCTTTCTGGGTACTGAAGTTAAAATGACTAGTCAGTAAATCCGTAAATTGTCCTTATTCCCCTTTTTATTGATTGGCACTATAATTGCTCTTTTTCTGTCCTCTGGAATCTCTTCATTTTCATGATTTTATGAAGATAATCGCTAATGGCTCAGATACATCCTAGAATATACAAGGAGCTGACTGAGGAGGTATTTCATCAGGCCCTGCCAACTTGAAAACATCTAACTTGTCTAACTAATTTTTAATGTCTTCTTTCCCTAATTTAGCCTCATATCCTAACCTCATTTTCACTGGCATTTGGTATGTTAGATGTCTAGTTATTACTAAACTTTTTGGTGAAAAGTTAAACAAAAAAGTCATTTGTCATTTCTGTCATTTCCACATTTTCTTTTATTGTTTTCCCCCCCTCATTGAGTAATGGACCTACCCTGTCCTTGGTCTTCCTCATGCTTCTAATGTATTTGTGGGATGTTTTTTTGTTACCCTTTATGTCTCTAGCTAGTTAAATCTCATTTTGTACCTTGGTCTTTCTAATTTTTGTCCCTACATGCTTGTGCTGTTTGTTTATATTCATCCTTTGTAATTTGACCTGGTTTCCACTTTTTGTAGGACTCTTTTTTGAGTTTCAGATCATTAAAAATCTCCTAGTTATGACACGATGGTCTTTTGCCATACTACTTATCTTTCCTACATAGTGGGTGCGGCAACTGGCCAACACTACTGTGGTGGGTCCTGTGGTTTTTCTTGGTGTGGGTCAGGATGCTACCCTATTCTTGGGCATTGTGGGCTCCACTAGTGCCTCTGTGGGAGAAATAGGGGAGCAGAGAAGGGACCCAGGTCTGCTCGCCTACTCCCAGTCCCAGATCTTTCAGCTTTGCGGGATGCTTACCCTCTCCTCCCTTGGGTAGGGTTTCGCTCAGTGTTCTGTGCCAGGGAAGTCCCTCTGCTCAGGCAGGATTTCCCTTCCTCTGACTAACAACAATACTCCTCCAAACTCTAGTCAGCTATCCTTTCCCTTTCCCTTCCCCCCACCCTCTCTCTGTCTGACTGATATAGGGAGGGAGGGGGTCTGTTATTAGATCTTGGGTGGGGCCTTAATTGGCTCCAGGTACTCCAATGACCCTGTAGTAACTTTTCCCTAGTCCACGGGGAATAAGGCCTTGATCATCCTAGGGTTTATATACCTCCCATCTACCCTTCTGCTGCTGCTGTCTGGCCCTGCTGTACCACATGGGATAGTTTGTTCTTATATCCTTAATAATATCTCCTTGAAAAACTGCAAACTCTCTTGATCATTTTTCCCCTTAGACCTGCTTCCCCTGGGATCTTACCTACTAACTCCCTGAATTTGCTAAAGTCTGCCTTTTTGAAATCCGTTATCTTCACTATGCTGTTTTCCCTCCAAAAATTCCTTAAAATCATGAACTCTACAATTTCATGATCACTTTCACCCAAGCTGCCTTCCACTTTCAAATTCTCAACCAATTCCTCCCTATTTCTCAAAATCAAATCTGGAACAGCCTCTCCCTTAGTAGTTTTCTCCACCTTCCGAAATAAAAAAAAAAACTATTTCCAATATATTCCAAGAACTTGTTGGATAATCTGTGCACTGCTGTGTTATATTGTTTGGCAGTGCCTGCGTAGCTTTTTAGATGAGGAGCTGAAAGATGAAGTGTCAGAAGTGCTAGGTATAGACAGCATGTTGGAATGATAATGAAGTTAAAAATTGGAGGCTCAATATATTTATTTGCTAGTTATGGGGTAGGGAGAGGTTGAGAGGAAAATAGTGATTTGCCTAAAAGAGATTTGTGTGATTTGGTATCAAGATACATCTTTTTCATTGCAAGAAAACTGAAATATTTAACTTGGATACTATATATTAAAGCTGACATTTTGAATACAGCTGAGGAAATTAGTTTTATGATGACACTGTTGTCTTTGGTGAATATAGTAAAACCTTGCTGCAAATATAAAAAGGTCTGGGTATCAGAACGTTAATCATGATTTGGTCATGTCAGTTCACACCCATCTAATCTCAAAAGACATCTCTGTGAACTTTGTTTCTAATGCTTCAATGGCACAAAAAAAAACTAATTATAGACAAATAACTTGGCTTTGGATCAAGAGTAAACATCTTAACTTTTTCTAACTTTTCCATACAGTCATGTAGTTTATAATTTGTCAGACTTCTAATAATGAGCATGACACACTCTCAAGACAATGCAGCCAAAACTTCTGTGATGAAATCCTGGCTATTATGGTTACCTTGTGTCACAGGTGGCATGTGGGGGAGGGGTGCTGATGATTGGTGAATTTCTTGTGGATTTTAAAGGCTTTTGTTTCTTGAACCCCTCAATCCAACCTTCTGGCACCACCGTTTTTTATTGTGTCTTTTTATCTTAGGTGATTCAGTCATTTACTCAGCTTGACTTGGCAAAGTGCTGAGTGCTCTGGATATTGCAGTGCATTTAAGTGCCTCCTGAAGCACTTAATGGGCCTACTTACATGCTTAAGTGCTTTTCAGGTGTGGGGGGTCAAAATACTTAAAACTTTGCAAAATTGAACCCCCAGTCAGATACACCAGTGCAGCTATGCTAAAAATATTTTCCAGAGTAACTGTACAAATGTAAAAACACTCCATAGAGTTCCTCTCTTATCTTGAAATACAATTTTTTGGCAGTTTACATTTCCTGGAGTTCATATAATACTCATAGGGAAGATGACACACTCCAGTTAGCAGTAGCCTTTGTTTGTTTTTTCTATAAAGAGATAAAACACATAATCTAAATAAATCCAGAAATCTTGCTACATCAAATAGGAACATTACCGCAATGAAAACAAATTTCTACAGACATCAAAAACTTTCCATTACAAAATGAATGGTCAAGCAAATTATTTTTATTTAGATGTTCTACAACACACATTTTATTTACATAGGAATGGGTATATTGAACTGAGCTCTGTTCCTCCCTAACAAATAGCTTTTATACACTGCTTTGAACTACTAGCCTGATTGTCCATGCTGTCTCAGAAGTTCAGCCACACTCAATGTTTAAAGTGCTTTTCTTATTTAAAGAGCACTTTGGCCAGAAACCTTCTGCCATCACCCAGCAAGCAGTCTGTGAACGATTCAAAAGGAACAAAATGAATGACATCGGAAGTACTGACACATCCATATCCTGAAACTGATCCAGCTAATTAGTTCCAAGTTGTGAAAGACCTGAGTCGATTTTTTCAAGTTTAATTATTTCATGTGTGGTATACAAGTGAATGCTGAAATGCACATCCCAAATGGAGAAGATAATTGTAAACACCTAGAATCCTTATTAAAGACAACTGACACACTTATTAAAGAAAAGCTAACTGAACATCAGCTTGCTGGAATAATATGTGGTTCCTAATGAAGAAACTGAACAAGGAAATATAGTAGAACATGGAAAAACATTGATATCCTGTTACCTAAAGAACATTACTTCCACTGAAAAGGTGAAAGAAAACAGAAGGCAAATGAGGTTGGCATTTGAAATATTATGTCTGTGGAGCCTGGGGTTACAATAAACACACTTACGTGTTTTCAAAAAAAGAAACTCTTCTTCGTTTTTTTCTCTTGCCAGCCCTAGAAAACATACTAGGTTCAAAGTTGTTATACCTGTTCAGAAGCAAAGAAATACACACAGATTGACCTTAATCTCAATAGGCACCTCAAATAAAAGAGTGAAAAGAAAATGTCTTTCAGATTCAGCACGTGGGGCTCCTCTTCCAACTCCCCCTGTCCCCGCCCCAGTTCTGTGCAAAGATAGGAATAGGAAGCAGGCTGTCAAAGGTTTTCTTATTGGTCTGGCAGCAATTCCTCCTTGGGCCCTTGCTGTGTAGTCCCATCATTCTGCCAGATCCTGATAAGTGGAACCAATCCTAAAGCTTCTTCTTTAGGCAAAACCTCCACCCACTTTCTAGGTCCAGTGTGACACTCCCTGCCATTCTTCCTGTGGCTCCCCTTTATGATCCTAGACATATCCCTAGAGCCTGTTTACCAACTCCCAGAACTCTGTTCTGTATGGAACAGCATTAAAACCTGTGGGTCACATCCTCAGCTACTGTAAATCAATGTAGCTCCATCTTTGTTGATTTACACCAGCTGAACGTCTGGTCCTAGGTCCTCATGTATAATAAATCACCAAAAGAACAGCAAGAAACCTTGACATGTGTGTATCTTTTCAAAAACTATATCTAATGGGGATTTCAAAGCTGGGAAATTCAATCTCTAACCTGAAAGGTCTGTTGTTCATTATCATGGTTCAGTGAGAGGAATCTCATTGAACACAGTAACGCTAGCTTATGTTACACCATTTTCCCTCTGTTAGGTTAGCCAGGGAAATGCTATGAAAAAACAGTCTCCACGTATTGGTTGCCTCTGAGTCAGCTGTACATGGCTGTTAAATGTTTGCATTCTGTTGCAGGAGACAGATCTCTGAAAAACTCAAAGCAAAATCAACTAAATTTATTTCATTTTTATTACAGTAGTACAGCCTGGATAACTGCTCTTCTTAAAAAGCCAAACCTGAGTGTCCTGAGCTTAATCTTCTTCCTCCTGTAACTACAGACAATTCATCCAACTTTTTCTCCTGCAACTCCATATCCGAGAATTGTTTAGATTAATTCCCTTGGCACTTTCAAGGATGCTGAGCAGGAAGACCTTGCCTTCCTTCACATGCTTACTTCATCCTCTTTGTTTGGATGAAGGAACTTCACACTCCCCACCACCTCTTCCTTTTAGGGTCTTGGAGTGAGTATTTCACTCTGTTCCAGTTGAAGGGTTGGATGGGAGCTAATGCTACTCAACTCTTTCTGTTTTCAATGAGTAATGTTCTTCAGCACTTATGGTTTTAAAGTGGCTGTAGGCAGCTTGGTCTATGCCCCTTCACTGGCTGGTAGCTCTACACCTGTTCCATCAGCATTCAGTACAGGAAGCATAGTGGCTTAGTGGTGTATAAGGGAAACAAAGGTGTGGCTGTGGTGTTCCTATACCCTGACTATTCCTAGGGTACATCCAGACTACCCGCTGTATTGGCGGGTAGCGATCAATTTTTTGGGGATCGATATATCACGTCTCATCTAGAGGCGATATATCAATCCCCGAAAGCGCTCCTGTCGACTCCGGAACTCCACCGGAGTGAACGGCGGTAGCGGAGTCGACACGGGAAGTGGCAGACGTCGATCCCACTCCATGAGGACCTGAAGTAAATCGATCTAAGATAATTTGACTTCAGCTACAGTATTCCCGTGGCTGAAGTTGCTTATCTTAGATCGATACCCCCCCCCTCAGTGTAGACCAGCCCCTAGATGCAGAGAAGTTACTTCGAGGGTCGTTGGTAGCCTGGAGCAAGATAGGCAGCCTCCAAGGCTACTTTAGTTTGTGCCTGAGGCCAAAGCAGTTCCCAGTTGCCCGTGGCAAAGGAGTAAGACAGAGGTGGCATAAAGCAACCTTCACACACACCCCACCGCAGTCCCTGAGCTGATCTCAGGTCAGGCAAAGGGATGAATTTGGCTCTCGGCAGTTGTCAGCTACTGTGCTTCTGTTATTATTGATCATCTTACTGGGCTTGGCTTTGCTTTCATTTACCCCACTTTTTTTCTGATGGAAAAACTCCATTGACTTCACTGGAGTTACTCCACATGTACGCCCGTGTTAATGAGAGAAGAATTGGGCCCAAAGTGCCTAAGGCCAGAAGGAGTAAGTGCAGCACTCAGAGGGACCTGATTCCTCATCTGGGTAAAGGGAGTAACCACATGTAGTAACGATAATAACCTGCAGGTGGTTTCAAATCACAGATGAAGATATTGCTTTAGAACATTCCTTCCATTTTTCCAAGCTAAACTAAGTGCAGCAGCAAGCAGTGTATAAACAGTATAAAGGATAAAAAGTAGATTTCTGTAAATTATTCCAGTACTAATCTTTGAAATATTGATGGTAAAACAGCTAAGGAAGTATTGTTTTTTAAATGATTTTTTTTGACCTGGCAATCTCCTTTAAAGCACTGGAAAGCCAAATGGCTTCTCTTTTTCTAAGAAAACCCCACAGAGCACAATTAAATGCTATTTGCTATTTTAGGAATAAAGTTTCTCTTCCTTATAGTGTTCAATAGAAGGGTGAAAACATAAGCTATTAATGAGTACATCTTAGAAATGTAGGAAAATCTACAGGAAACAAACTATTTGCAAGGTTAAAGTTAACATGCATCTAAGGCTTTTATTTCAAGAAATCACTGTCTCAACTGCTATTTGGCATTGATCTACACACCACAGTCATACTCTGATCTTCTCCCCAGGGGAGATACCAATTGCATCTAGGAACTCTGAAACAGAATTGCCACATTTTAAAGAAAACATTTTCCTCCAGAATTCTGACAAGAAAAGTTACAGCATCATAAGAAAACCCAAACATCACTTTTCCATGCTAGGAAAAGGGAAAAACAAATTTAAGTGTAATATCTTCAAAATAACCTTTCATCTTAGTATGAGAGTATTATGTTACAAAAGCAAGGCCAAAATATCTACGAGTAGTTTGTCACCCTTTGGAAAGATGCTGCATAATTGCATTGTATTGTCGTATGCATTCTCTATTCTGTTTTAAGAAGAACTGCTGAGTTTTTCAGAAAAGCTGTCATCTTAGGAGAGAAACTGTTAAAACTTAATATAAGTTCCAACTTCCCACTTTATTGTGCATATAACCAAATAAACTACATGGAAGAGAAAAAAAGAGGACATGCTTTTGGATAAACAGCTATTCACTGCTTTACTGATGTGCAAACTTATTTGGTCAGGTTTCTCTTTCTGTTAAGAGAAAGCAGAAAAATCAAAATTAGTTGTGTTTGTGACCTCCCACTGAAGCTAACCATCTGGACCACATCAATGAACATTGGCGGGGTTTAATCTTCTCAAAGTGGATCTGACCTCTGTCTGCTGATAGAGAAAGATCAGTGAAAAACTGTCCCCACAGAAGACAGGAGTTTCACCAACAATGTACATCATTCAGCCTACTGGAATTTCAGCTGCTTAATGTCAAGTCTTAATATTGCAGCCTATAAATAAGTAGTTTGAATTTACCCTGTATTCACACCTTGAATGCTATTGTAATAACCTTTGTACAATGTATGTCTTTTAAGGTATCATTTGAAAATACATAATTTGCTGGTCAATATCATTCTGATAAAATATGTGGCAATCTTGTATGTAAAGTTTCAAGATTTCCCTGTATGATGTTATTAACACATGTCCAAATGCCATAGCCCTGCCCAAACTGAGGTTGGCAAACAGCTCTGTCCTAAACAAAGGAATGTGTGCTCTGCTTAATTTGCATTTAAGCAGTAAACTGAGTCATCAAGCAGGAAGGGAATCAAGGACAACTCAAACAGGTGAGAAAAAGCCAGCAGGAAACATCCTTCCACATGGACTGTTTGTCTCCTAGTGCCCAGCTGGAAATGATTTTCAAGAGAGGGACTGAAACTATAAAAAGGAGGAACAAACCACAAGGCACTCTGGTCTCTCTCTCTCCCTGGCCACCTCATTCACTACACCTGAAGGGACAAAGGAAGCAGTTGTTGGACTCTGGAGGAGGGGTCCTGACCTGAGAGTTTGGTCGATAAGCTGATAGAGCAAGTGTTGAGAAACTTCGCTTGAATCTAATATAGCTTAAGTTAGGTATTAGTATATGTCTTATCTTTGTTTTCTTGTAAACATTTCTAACTTTTATGGCTCATTCCTTGTACTCACTTAATATCTCTTTGTAATTAATGAACTTGTTTGACTGTTTATCTAATCCACTGTGCTTAAACAGAAGTGTCTGAATAATTATTTGAGATGCTCAAATGGCATATAAATTCTATTTAAGGAATAACAGATTTAAAATATTTTATACTGTCCAAAAGAGGCTTGGGCAGTGCAGAACATACATTTCTGGGGGGAAATCTGAGACTAGGGGTGTGTTGGGGTCATTCTGTAGCCTGACCAAGACTGGTGAGAGCCAGAGTATAATCCAAGTCTGGTGAGCAGGCTGCAGTTACACAGACACTCAGGGTCTGGCTCCCATACTGGAAGTCTCTTTGTGAGTGGTCCAAGTGGGAATTACTTCAGCAAGGCATCCAAGTTTCAGGTCATGGGTGACAGCCCCACACTGGGGTGGACTGTACCCTGGTATGTTACACTGCCTACCTTATAAAATCAGCTTCAATACTTGTGCAAACATTAGCAGGAGCAGACTGCTGACATATACAGCTATGCATATTGAATGTAGTGTCTACTTTAATACACATTATTGGGACCAAATCTCATAGTATTTTGGTCTGTCGTCTGGTAAGAGTGTTGCGCATTCCTGAATGATTTTTCTGACGCTTTATCACTAAAGCAAGAACACTTGTAAAAACCAAAAGAGCAATGCTCCCTCACCGATTCTTTTACTTTGTATGAGAAAGGATAAGAGCATCAGGCTGACCTTCTCTAGACCACTGTTTACAAATTAAGTCCCCTTTAATTTGTTTTCTCTCTAGACAAAACAGTTCTTATCTTTTCTCTTTTCACTCTATTCTCATATGGAAGTTTTCCCACTGCCCATGTCTGGAGTCCCTCTATACCTTCTGTATCTTAGTTCTATTGGGATGAAGGGCTCCCCTCAATTTATATAGTGGGAAATCTTTTCTTTTCTTTTAAGTATTTATTTACATACGCACTTTCTAACACTTTTGTTTGCTTCTTTGGCATGTCAATTTGCATTAGACAGATGTTTTCACTGAGCTATCCACAGAAGTTTTCAGTTTTCTGAATGGTTACAATTAATTTAGAACCCAACAATATGCTTAATAGTTCACATTGTTCTTTCTAATGTGTATTACCTTGTGTTTGAATTTAATATACCACATTGCTGCCCAGTCACTTAGCTTTAAAGGACCCCTCTGGAAATCCATAGTTATCCTTAATCTTGACTAACCTAAACAATGTGTCATCTGCAAATTTTGTTGCTTCTACTGCTGTCCATTCCTTATTCCTTAACAGTGAGAATATATTAAACAACACCTGGCTTAGTAGAGCTCTTTATGTAATTCCCATTATTAATTTTTTTGCCATGTTTAAGATTGACCATTTATTCCTACTGTTTGTTTTTTGTGCTTCAGTTTCTGATCCATGACAGTAAGCTTTCCTTTTGCTCCCTTACTAAGTGTTTCATTAACAACCTTTAGGAATTTATTATAGTAATTTCAAAGTCCAAATAAATTAACAACTGGATTTCCTGTGTCTGCTGTTTTGTTAGCATACTCAAAGACCTTTAGTAAATGACAGAAGCACAATGTTTTTATTTACAGGCATGCTGATTTGTCCCTGTCATACCATGTTCACCTAAGTGAACCTAATTATATTTTAAATGTTTTTCCATCCAAATTTCCTGTTGCTGAATTAACTCTCTCTGGTGTGTAATTCTCAAGATCATTCCTGGTTCCTTTTTTTAAGACAGGTTCACCACTTGCTACCTTCCAGTACATTTGCTAACTTTACCAAAATATTCCATATTTTAGAACAGCTAATTCATTCTCAAGTTCCTTCAGAACTCCTGGATGAATATCATTTGGCCCTGGAGGACTTTTAATACATGAAATAACTAAGCCTTACACTATCCCTGGGAAATAGCCAACTATTTACAATGACATTAGCTTTACATGAGTTCTGCTTTTGCAGTTTAAAACCTCAGTTAAATTAGATTTTGGGGGCAATATATAGCAGACTGGCTTGATAGCATGGGTCTTCCAGCAGGAAGCTGGGGGACGCTGAGGTAGCACAGGGCCACGATCCTGTAACATTACAATTAATGAGATTTTAATATGGGAGCAAGAGCAAACCCCTTTTGGGGGCGGGGAACAGAGAGCTCTGTCCTGCTGACAAAGAGTGGCTGCCCTGTGTGCCTTACAGGGGTACGGCCGTGCCAGCACAGCTGTTCCACTGTAAGGTGTGCAGTGTATACATATGTGACCAGTTCGGTCACAAAGATCCCCTGGAGACTGTCACCTGATGTGATGAAATGTTCTGCTTCTGAAGTTACCTATTCTCATTTTCAAAGTGTAATTAGGTAGAGAACTTCAAATTGCAACAGATATGTCATAGCCAAATACCAATCAGTTGATTTATAATAGCAGCCAGGATTTGATATGAATCACCTTTTATGCTTTCTCTATTTCAAAGCGCAAAGGGTTAATAAGATACCTAATTTGAATAACTCGAGATGAGAACAGATTTAACTTTGCTTTCAAATTGTCATCTGCTGCATGTTTAATTCATCCCTACTTCTCTCAAGTTATAAAGGAGAAATGGAATCGTATGGCTCACTATATTTTCAAGAAGTTTGCTTGTATGTTTATGCTGAGCATATGGCTTCACTGATTTCCCCTGGGACTCAATGCAAGTATTTTTGTAGGTCCCTCATTGTTCAAGTGCATGAGCAGGTGTCCCCAGCAGAATAAGGAGACTGATAATGTGACTTGAAAATGGCAACTTCAATCAAGCCACAATTGACCCAAAAAGTAATTTACATAAATACGTTAAACAGGATTGTGGTTACCACAGTGAATTAACATTATTATGGAAAATGCCCTTATTATTTACATGTTATTTAAAATGTGGTTGAATTTCACAGGAGGCAGAAATCATATGAAATGGCATTCTTGAGAAGGGAAGAAAGGTCTTTTTCTCTCTAGAGAGAGAGCTGTTAAAAGCACAAGAGAAAAATATGCTTGTTGAGGAGAACCAACAATTCTCTCATTTGCTAAAGTCTTATTTATGTAATCAGTGTAATTATCAAATAAATTCAACATTTTCTGTTTCCCTTCATTATTAATCCATGTAGATACTGACTACATTTTATATGGGCACTGCCCATTGTTTGTTTCTACATAATTGCTGAAGAAGTTTACCTGGAAAAAAAATGATTTAAAAAAACAAAGTTGGTAATGACACTTCCTAATTCCTATGTAGATCTCAATTTCATTCAGCTTCAGGGGCTTTTTGACAAAATTTTGTCCTGCTGTTTTGGAAAGGTTATAAGAAATATAGCAGTGACCCACAAGGAGGTTATTTCCTCCATTACTCTTGAGTTGGCAGTGAGTTGAAGGAGAGATGGTGAAATAACTCCTAAAAAATACAGACTAACCTGAACACTCACCCATAACTTGAATCACACTACTTGATTAACTTGCCTTTCAATTTCACATGCCTCTGCCAGTCAGTGGGGTTGCACAGATATAACTGAGGGCAGGAATTTGACCCCATATGTATTAAAAGAGATGGGAAAACTGTGTTGTCTCAAGAGGATATTTACATTGAGCTGCCCACAATGATGTCAGTCTCTGACCTTGTTTTCCTCCATAATGCACACGTTTCGTTTTGCAAATATTAGTAAAAAAATCAAAACTGTACCAGCAAAAAATCATAAATAAACTCTTTGCTGCTTTGTTTGTATTGCTCTAACCAAAGGACAGGTCCAAATTATGCACCAGAGAATGGGTGTTCTTTTCTGAATAAGAACGCTTTGCACCTGCTCATCCCTTTACAGACAAGGAGCAGCGGGTGCAGTGTTCTTGTGCAGAAAAGAACACCCATTCCCTGGTACATAATTGGAGTACATCTGTAGCTCTCTGTGGAAGTTGGAGTTAAACTGAGGTTTAACAAGAAAAATCACACAAGCTTACAGAGAAACCAAGAATCAGGCTCTTAGCTTTTCTAACTTAGTAATGGTTCCAGGGACAAGCTAAAATGCTAGTTTGATGTTCATTAATCATGCTGCTGTGCCTGATACCTTGTCTGCCCTACAGAATGCTGTTGATAAAGATTATGCCAACTGTGACGTTATTGACATGAACTGTAACCATATAGATCAGTGGTGCAACCAAGGCCATATAGTGGCACCAAAATTTGTACAAAGGAGGTTAAGTAAGGTGTCTATGACAAGACTATGATTTGCTGCTTATGATTATCCTAGCTGTATATGTATCATTTTTGAAGTTGAAGTTATAAATATTGGCTATGTACTTGTATCTCAATGTGTTTGATTCTAAGTAGCATTAGTGAAGCATTTGGTCAGCATCTTGAGAAAGGAATTTGTAAATTAAGTGCCCAATCAAGAAACACTTAATTGATAATGGACCTTGGGAAACTCCAAACACTTAACTGACAATGGACCTTGGGAGACTCCAATTCACATGAGAAGTCTTCCTGGGGACGTTCAAGGTAGCATGTGAACAATGGCTGCTGCCTGAAAACTGAATTATGCATGGGCATGTGACTTGCCCAGGTAGCTAGGGGGGTTCTGCCCACAAGAGAAAGAATATAAAAGGCCCTGGAAACCCCTCCATTTTGTCTACAAATTTGCTTCTTACCTCTGGAGGAACTTTGCTACACTGAAGCTCTGAAGGAAGAAGTGAATGACCCATCCCAGCTGTGGATGTACTCCGGAGACTTGACTTGAGCCTACATTTTATTCCATCACTGGTACAAGCCCGAACCAAGAACTTTGTCATTACTGTATGCAATTGATTCCATTTAACCAGTTTTGGCTTTCATCCATATTTCTTTCGAATGAGAAACTCGAATGAGAGAGAAGGAAGCCTTAGCCCAGCAGGAGAAGGAAGCTGCTAAAAAGAGGAAAGGGCTCATAGGGAGCGTATTGAACTGCTGGTTGCTGAGGAGAGGGTTTGCCAGATACAACAAGAAACTGCCAGACTTCAGCTCCAAGTCAAAAAAGCAATGTAAGAACAGCAGAAACTGTATCATCTTAAAAGTCCAGTTTTTAACAGTGGTGGTTTGCTATATTACTTTGAGCAGTTTTCTGTGTTAAACCAGTTTTGCTATGGTCAGGGAGAGGGGGATTCTAACCTGGTGGGAAATAGCTGTTTGTCTGTGAATGAAGTTTCTGAATGTCTGTCTAATGTCTCAAAAGTGAATCTGGAATTAGATCAATCACAGAAAGATCTCATTGGTCAGGAAAATCTTTCTCAGGAGCAGATTAAAGTGGATGGTCAGGTTAAAGCTCTAACTGAGGAAGGAAAAGGTAGATTTTTGATGGGTGATGAATTGTTGGCTAGTATAGCTTATAAAAGTGAACCTGAGTAATTGTGGTTTACTGGACGTAGCTCAGGGTATGTCTACACTACCCACTGGCTCCGCAGGCAGTGATCGATCCAGTAGGGGTCAATTTGTTGCGTCTAGTCTAGATGTGATAAATCGATCTCCAAGTGCTCTCCCAATGACCCCTGTACTCCACCGCTGTGAGAGGTGCAGGCGGAGTCGACGGGGGAGTGGCAGCAGTCAACTCACTGCAGTGAAGACACCAAGGTAAGTCGATCTAAGTATGTCGACTTCAGCTATGTTATTCACTTAGCTGAAGTTGCGTAACTTAGATTGATATCCCCACCCCTCCCACCTCCCAGTGTAGACCAGGCCTCACTGTACTGAGAAAAGCAGCAGTTTATCTGCTGGAAGTGGAAATGTGCCAGGTAAGGAAGCTGCCCTACTATCCCAGTATTTGTCTGTAACCAGCCCTGTGTACTGGGACAAGGGAGAAGAGGACAAGGAAATTGTGGATGAGCCTAGGCAGCCTTGTGAGCTGATGGCTTTGTCCAATCAGCAGTTTAGGAAGGCAAGGATAGTGGAAAATGGGTGTCCCTATACCTTACCTGTTACCAGTGTGGAGAACTGTGACAATGAAGGAAATGCACCTGTATCTGTTAAGGGTATTTACTTGCCAATGAAGGAAGCTACCTAATCTCCAAGCCATTGTCTATCAATAGCCATGTGTGCTGGGACAAGCGAAAGGGTATCCCAAGCTGTTGGTCTGGTAAAGGAGAATGTGTCTCCAGTTCTTTGTCTGTGGAGCAGACAGAAGGTTCCTTTCAGTCTGTGATGGTTGAGAGTAGTGCAGTTGTCCCAGAGTTGGTTCTGAATACAGCTAAAGCCTAGGAAGGGAATGGTCCTAAGTTTTTGTCTGCTAGGGAGAATGCTAGGCACTGTAACTAGGTTGCATCCTGTTCGTGTCATAGCAAAATCCCAAAGACCAAACAATTCTGGTGCTTTTATTTGCCTGTTGCTAATGTGTTGCTGGAAAAGGGTGTAGCAACTCTATCTGATCAAGGTGATGCCATAGCTGGGGCACAAGGAAAGCATAAAGGTGATTTGATTGTGTTACCCACTGATGGTGTGGAAAAGTGCAACAAGGAGGAAATGATTTCTAAACTTGTGTGTGCTGAGCCTGACAACTTGCATGTTGCCAGTGATTGTGAGGAAAGTTGCAGAGGGAAAAAGAGTCCCTCTAATCTGAACCTAGTGAGTCTGAATTTGCCTGAAAGGGGATTGCGTAGGAATCTGCCTGATGCACCAAAGGTGATCCTGGATGTAAGTAAGACCCAGAAAAAGTCTGTTGTTGCTCAGGAAAGTGTTACTTTTAGAGCAAGCCCTAAGTGAAGAGGGTAAGGGCAGAATTTCTGTGAGGGGTGCATTGTTGCTTAGAGAAGCTCCTAGGGAAAGGAATCCTCATGGTAATCTGTGCAAGGGTGTGGACTCGCTTTGATCAAGGAAGTTTCAGTTCCTAACGGCCAGACATTTTCTGTTGTGAATGGATCCACTGACTTTCCTTTTGAAAGATCCAGTGTAGATCGCTTTGAGAAGGTCTCAAATGAAGTATAAGCTGTTGAGAAAGTTGAACAGCCCTATGACCAAGTAGCTGTTTTTGGCAAGCTTTTTAGGAAGACAATGGTGTTGGGACAGGAATGTCTCCATGATGATTCTTTAAGTGAGCAGTCTGTGCTCCAGGGTCTAAGGACAGATTTGGTTACTTGTGTTTTAGAGCAGAACAGTTGTATGGCTGAATGCTTAAGGATGCAGGGGAGAGCAAGCAAACTCTCACTCTCAGACTCTTTGGATTTGTGGGGTATCTTTTTAAGACAGAGTCCAATTGATAGCCGTTAAGGATCTGAAAACTGGTGAACAGGCTCCTATCAGTGTTGATGCACATTATCTGGCTGACAGGGAGAAGAAAGACTTGCTAATAGCTGTTACCAAAGATAGCAAACCCAACCAGCCAATGGATTCTGTTAAGCAAAAAGAAATCAGGGTTTGATCCTACAGGACAAAAAATTGGCAAAGGGAAGCCACAGAGTAACCCTAAAAAGCCAAAACTCCAATGCTATTGAGCCAAAGGTGTGGCATGACAAAAAAGATTGTAGATGTACACTTGCAATGAATTTGTTGTTATTGATAATGGTGATTTTTGTAACTAATGTGTTGCTATTACCAACAACTGAAAAAAGGAAAATGTGCCTAATCTTTTGGAAAATCCATTGAATATGTTAAAAGTGATACATAAGAACACACTCTATGTTAAAAGGTCTTGTAATGCTGATATTTCACAGTTAGTGCCTGTAAACAGTCTTGGAATTTTTCACAGGAAAAAAGACATTCCAAACCTAATGTGCTGTATGAAAAGGGAAACTAAGGCCCACTACTGTATTGCTTTCAAGAGTCCTATACTCTGAACAACACCAATATCTAAATTGTCTTGATATTAATTGGGTTCCAAACATTTGCTAGAGCTTGTATGGATAAAGTAGCTATGTTCTTTAGCTCTTGGCAAGATCACATAAAACATATAGAAACCATGCTGCAAGAGCAAATCCAATCCACTATTGTTCTAACCAAATTTTACCTTGAGTTTGTAAAGATATTCAATCACGTTATTGAACATGACTTTGATAAACAATTTTTGTTATACACTGGTATGGCATCTAGCCTAATACTAGCTGTAGTAAGACAGAACCAAGAAAGGGGGGTTCTTGGGATGCAGTCAGCAATGTTTGTATCATCCCTTCTTGCGTAAATTTTGCATTGGGGGTGTGATGCTATTGACATGAACTGTAACCGTATAGATCATTGTTGCAACCAAGGTCAGATAGTGGCACCAAATCTTGTACAAAGGAGGTTAAGTAAGGTGTCTATGACAAGGTTATGATTTGCTAGTTATGATTATGTTATCTAAATGTGTGTATTATTTTTGTAGTTGAAGTTATAAATATTGGCTAGTACTTGTATCTCAATGTGTTTGATTCTAAGTAACATTAGTGAAGCATTTGGTCAGCTTCTTGAGAAAGGAATTTGCAGATTAAGTGCCCAGTCAAGAAACACTTAACTGACAATGCACTCTTTAGCACAGTCCCGTCCAGGGCACGTTGCAGGAAACCTCGGTCACTTACTCCATGGAGTGCTCTAATAAGTAACTTATTAATTCCCTTCACCTCACTGTGGGACCAAACACTCCTTCTTAGAGCATGTGGCACAAGGACAGGTAATGGGGCAAAGGTTCCACATTATATTCTAGGCTTTGAAGAAAAGGGTGGGGCTTAACTTAATGGCTTTTGTGGGGTTCTCAGACTCTCTTGAATCACTCCTGCTTTATCATTTTTCAGGGCACTACTTGTAGCAACTAATTTAAAAAAAACAACCAAGTTGAATAACTACTACTTGTATCAATAAAAGAGGATACACCTGCCTTGAAGATATCCTTGTTATTTCATCTGAAGGAAATCTTTCAGCGTAGGAGATGCTTCTGTGTTGTTTGTAGCCATGTTAGGACCCTGGGGCCCCAGTCCCAAAATTAATTATGCTCACTCAGGCCCATGTGAAGCTCCCATTGAAAGCAATGGTGCACTACATGAAGCACAGTGGTCTGCCAGCATTAAACCAGTTACAGAATCTTATTTTAATATGATCCCCATCAGCCAGAATCATCTGTACTTCTGAATTTTGACCAATGGCACCAGTAAATTGTGTGTTGTTAAAATATTAAAATATCTATTCCCTCCCCATCACAACCAGTACAGTCAAATATTTTCTGCTCTTAGTATGACATTTAAAATGTATAGACAAACAATTGCAATAAACCAGGCAGGAAACAAAGACAAATATTTGTCAGTATTGTGGTTAATATGCTATGAGGCAAATGTACTGTCATTGCTGGTAACTTGTTTACTGATGCTGTAAAGCAGCGTAATGACATATTAATAATGATAAATACTGTGGAAGAGTAAATAAAAGGAACCAGGAAACAAATTATGTAGCCACCCACACAGAGTAGGAGTGGATATATTAGAATAGGTCACAGTTACAACCATCGTGAAATAAATAATCTTTTTCCCTTTTTTGTCTCACTCATATTTGTAGTATGTTTGTATTATCCACTGAGGAGTATGTGTTACTTTCCATACACGTGCAAATATACATGTATATGTAATATGGAGGAGATAGTCATGTGAAAAAATAACGGCATTATTCCGTAATGTACACACCATGGACTGTTACAAATGGATGAATAATGCCAAAAAATTTCCTCTAATATGAATTAGGATTTTTTAAAATAAATTTACAACAGCCAAATAGTACCACCTGCTTGGTCACTTTTTTATGAAAATTCAAGATATTAAGTTCTTCTGGCTAAAATAGAAGCAGCAAAAAAATTGTCAACAAGCAAGAAAAGAGGTTAAATTAACCGAATACATGCTAGTTTCTCATGTGGTCAGTACGCACCATGACAGTTCCTAACACATTGGTTTTAAGATGTAGTCAAAACAGTTTAAAGTATTCTAGACTGTGTCTGAGGAGGGCTGGTGTTGAACTGCTAGTGGTTGAATATGGAGTTGCAGTATGAAAGAATGAAATGCTCCTGCTTCAACCTGAGACTACATAAAATTAGACCATAAATAGGAGCCTAGGAGATGGCACTGTATTGTTGCATCTATCATAAGAACATAAACATAAGAATGGCCATTCTGGGTCAGACCAATGACCCATCTAGCCCAATATCCTGTCTTCCAACAGTGGCCAATTCAGGTGCTTCAGAGAGAATGAACAGAATAGGCAACCATCATGTGATCCATCCCTTGTTGTCCAGCTTCTAGGGACACCCAGAGCAGGGAGTTGCACCCTGACCATCTTGGCTAACAGCCACTATCCTTCATTAACTTATCTAATTATTTTTAACCCCGCTATAGTTTTGGCCTTCACAACATGCCCTATCAACAAGTTCCACAAGTTGAATATGCATTGTGTGAAGAAATACTTCTTTTTTTTTTAAGCTGATGGCCTGCTGCTTGTATGGAAGGAAGAATGGGCTCCAAGGGACTTGAACACTGAACCAGAAGGCTCAAATATTACAACTGGATGGGAAGATGTAAAGTTACTATACATTTTTAAAAGGAACTTCCATTATGAATTAATGAAATATTGAGCTTCTCCTGAGACCTCTCACTTGAGTCTTCAAGAATTCAGTTCGACTTTAGTATTATAGCTTATGTTTCTTTATTTGGCACACAGCAGTGCTAAAGTGAATTGACCAGGATCAAGCATAAAGGATAAGTATACGACGTATCACACATCCGCAGTTATACAGAAAACTTCTTCTTTTACATACATTTGCGCATTACGTTGCATATATTATAC
Source organism: Gopherus flavomarginatus (assembly GCF_025201925.1). Taxonomy (NCBI): domain Eukaryota; kingdom Metazoa; phylum Chordata; order Testudines; family Testudinidae; genus Gopherus; species Gopherus flavomarginatus. The sequence goes on from NC_066618.1 coordinate 195,441,791, forward strand.
ATTGCATCAATCATTGGAATTGGCTTGGTTGCTTTGTGGGAACCACTGCCTGTATAGCATGCTTTGTCCACATACTGTCCATGTTTGACTCTCATCTTTAAGTTCTCAACTTCTTATCCATTGTTCTCTTTATCTTAGCTAGTACAGACATTCTGTTTCCAGCTTGCTGATTTATTTGCCTTTATAATTGTGTCTTTCATGTCAAGCCAGCCTTAAATTCCACTGCTTTTATTCCTTTTTCTATATTAGCATACCTTTTCTTTGCATTATATTTGTTGTGCATTTTTTTAAAGTGTATTACCCAGCAACATATTCCTGAGACTACAGTATTTGTAATCATTTAAATACTAGGCTCAGCGTACAAACTGGGGGTGCAAGCTTACCTTCTATAACTCATCAGGGTGTAATTTCACATTATTAGCTTGCTCTGCCTTTAAAGCATACTTCTGTAATTTTAACTTTGTTTTTATTTTAATTACATTATAAAAATTGTACAAAATATTTTTTTCAATTTATCAATACAGAAAATGTAGGTGTGAAACAGAACATACGTTAATAAAATAACATCCCTGGCTCCATATCAGAAATGGTCCTTTTCAGCCACCACACAATACTTATTACCAGCATAGGCAATTTTTACTTTATTAGTGTCCCATCATCTCAACAATACTGTGCAATTTGGAAACTGTTCCCCTCACATGAACGCACAGGTTGACAACTCTGTCAGTAAAACATTACATATGCATATGTAAGCCTCCCCCAGGTGCAAACAGCAGTACAAGTCTGGGGCTTTCCATACTTTGCATTTTCTTGCAACAATATTTGAGGAGGGAAAACAAACTTCTTCCACACTGTATGGGTTGCAATGCTTTTACATTTAACTTCGTGGTACTGGACCCTCGCTAATTTTCTTATCCTTCACTAATTCTTGTTTCAAATGTTTAACTTTTTTGTGGATATAGAAGAGTGCAAGTTTTCTTACTTCATATCACTTAAAGCCACTTTTTCTTTGTATAATATGTATCCCCCAAATACTAAAAAAGGATAGTGGTAGTAGTTGTCACCACCTGACTTTCTCAATTTGTTTAGTTACAAAGGATTTCACCAGATATGACTCCACTAAGTTATATTGCCATAGCTGGTTTTCATTATTAAACCAAGCATTTCATTTTTTATATAAACACTTTAACATCGTTTTTAACACTTTATTACTTCCATTGCCCTGGACTATTTAGTTCCCTTCACGCTTTGAAGTATTAATTTGCGGAAAAGCTCCTTTTAACTGTACATACCTTTTTTAAAAATCACTCACTTCAGTTTTTCTTTAACAAGGCACTTCCCAAGACCTCACTAGCTACTAAATTCTGGGATCATAACCCTTCTATCTTATCTACCAGAAGAACATTTCTCAGACAACTTTTCTTTGGGAGCAGCTAAGCTTATCTCTTACATCTTTTCCACTTATTTCTTAATTTAGTACACTTTGCCTGAAAAGCTTTACTCACTAATACAGTCATTGAAGGTTGACAGCCTTTTACTTTGGATTTATGCAAACAGGCAACAGACATGTTCACCCTGACCTTTCAGGAATCTTTTGCATTTAGTATGTTCCCTCCTCTACAACTCTGATTTGTTATTTATGCTTTTAGCCTTCATCCCTCAAGATAGCACATTTTATTACATTTTAGTCACCAGAAGTAATCCTTGTAAAACTGCTTCTTCGATCTGGGCTTTCTTTGCCTTAGGATAAAAAAATCTAGATATTTTTTCTCTGTTTGCCAACGGGTCCTATTCTTGGAAAATGTCAGTGGCATTCAACAGACCTTTGCTATGTTCTGCTAATAACTTATTTTTTGGGGGTATTTAATGGACTTTTGCTGTGCTCTGCCAAGCATTCTTTTCTTTTTATCTAATACTACTTTCTGAAGTTTCTTTATCAGCCGGTCCCAAGTACATAGGGTCCCCACTTTATTTAACAAACTTCTCCAGCATGGTACTAACTTCCTGATATTTAAACTGTTAAACTCTTCTGTAATGGGGTCCAACCCACCTCTCGTGAGTGCCCTCCCTTGGCCAATGGATTCTTCAGCGACTCAACCCTCCGGGCAAATCACACACACTCTCTGTAGGTGGAACAGAACTAATCCCTTCTGGGGTATACAGGCTTTATCTTCTTCCAGTCCTTATTCAGTCCCAGCAGCCAGCCAGGAACTCCTTCTTAGCTCCCCAGTCCCATCTTGAACTGAGCTGTCCATGGTCCTGCTGCTTTTTCAGCCAGCTAGGAACACGGTCCTCCCTCTTCTGGCTCCAGGCAGCAATTGACTGACTCTGTCTCTGCTGCTCCTTTTTATATGGCCCTCCTGGACCCCAACTGACCACTCCTGACGCCACTCTGATTGCCTGCTTCCCCTGCAGCCATTCTAGGCCACTTGGAGGACTTCTCTTCTGCTACTTTCCAGGATAGCGTATGGCAACACCGTGAGGCTTCCAACAGGGGGCCTATTCCACCCCATCACACCTTCCAAGCCATTTCACGTAATGCTAGGTTGAAAACCTCACACTAAGGAGTGTATACGTTTCCTGCTCCAGACAAGCAGATCCAACTCATGGTACTATGTTGGGGTTTTCCTGAGACCTATTCCAGTTGGTTCCCCAACAACTCAGTTCAATTCTAGGTTCCTTTATCTGGCATACAGCAAAGCTCCTTGAACTGATCAGACACAAAGATGGGGAGTGGGTATAGCGAACACTACACACCCAAAGTTACACAGCAAACCTCCTCCTTTATATACATTTATATGTTATGATGCATTTACTATATATTGCATCAAACTTTTTGGGATTGGCTTGGTTACTTTGTAGGAACCAATGCCTGTGTAGCATGCTCTGTCTACAGAGGCCATGTATGATTTACTCTTTACCTCAGCTTTACATTCCCAAATTATCTTATTCATTATTATCAGTTCCATTGTAAATGGTTCCCTGTGTGTCCCCTCACTTACCTTAGCTGGTACAGACTTTCTGGTTTTAGCCTACTGATCCATTTACCTCCCTAATCCTATCTCCCAAGAAATGAGGCTTCACCTTTGTTCAATTACACATGTCATCAGGCCTAGGCTAAGAAATATTGCAAGAGCTCTTATGCTATCAGAGAATTCTAGAATATCACAGCTTTTCATTCAAAGGCATACTCTGACCCCCATAATAATGCTGGGCTCAGCAAAAGCAGGAAACACATTATGGACAAGTTTTAGCCTAAGTAGATTTCCTTAATTACAATTGGAAATCTCTAAAAGTTTAAGATAAATAGAAAACTTCGCAGCATAAAACAGAGTTGGAAAAATTAAGGTAAATCAACGCCTAGTCTTGGGCTGCTTCTCATCAGAACTCAGAAGCTAAGCAAGGTAGGTCAAGATAAAATACAGATTCTGTATGAAGTGCTGTCACTGGGTTATGAGGATGGTTGCTTTTCCTCTTTATTAGTACTCAATCCTGAATCAAAGTCTTAGTTCAGCTTTTTTTGGAGAGTTGAATTTCATCTATGTATTTGTTTCTTATAGGTGTAAGGCTTATGATGACCTTGTTTTTAAGTGCTTGGGTTTAGTATATGATGTGATAAGTGTATTATTGTTACTTAGCCACCTTAGTTTCTTTTGTATATGATTTCTGTTTGCTTGGGAATTTGCAGCAACATCTTCTACACTGTTATTCTTTTTTGCTATTATTTTAGGGAGATTGTACTTTTTAAATAAAATGTATGAATAGAAATTAATTTCAAACCTAATGAACATTTTTCCCTGTTAATTTTACATCCTTCATTCTGCATGTAGAGATACAGGGAAGGTCTTATTGGCACTGTCATAATATGCTTTCCTATACAGGTCCAGGAGTTAACTGGCTGAGCATACTCAGATTTTACTCTACTTTTACAAAACAACCATATTTTAAAATGAGATCCAAATTCTTCATTTTGTATTCAAATAATTGATGTTAATCAATTAAAGAATTTGACCTTGGTCTTTAGGATTGTGCTCACAAATTTTATTCTGTGCACAAATGTGATACATCAGCTGGAAAGAAATAATATATATAATAAAGTAATTTTTTAAAAACCCAATGGTCACATAAAATCTAAGACTGAGCTTTATGCATCTTTTCATGGAATAATAAAATAAGATATGCAATAGTGACTATCAACAATACATTATAATCCAAATAGTTATATATGGGTGTGACATTCCTTTCTGGTCTTATCCAGACGGGTGATCTGCTAGGTCACTCCAATCCTTGACTCTGGGAGCCAGCCTTCCCCTGCTCTGCTGTGAGAACCCCCACTCCTAAGCTGTTCATGTGCAGCCTCTGGCATATAAGCTGCTCCTTGGATTGTGCAACTGAATGACACTAGCCAATATCTCTGGTCCAAGACAAAACCCTAGGAACCTCTGTCTTGTAGTGTCCAGTTATGCCCGCTGGACGCTGCAAGCTTATATGAGTTCGTCAATTTAACAAAGAAATTGATATGTACCAGGCTTGTTATCCCAAGGGGAGTCTCTGACACACTTCAAACCAAATACATTGCTTCAGATAGAATAAATAAAAAGATTTATTAACTACAAAGATATATGTTAAGTGATTATAAGTCTAAGCATAGCAAGTCAGATTTGGTCAAATGAAATAAAAGTAAAATGCATTCTTCGCTGATCTTAACACTTTCAGTGCCCTTACAAACTTAGATGCTTCTCACCACAGGCTGGCTGATTGCTCTTCAGCTAGGTTCTCTCCTTTGATCAGCACTTCAGTCGCTTGGTGTGGTTCTGTAGATGTAGGTAAAATAGAGAGAAAGAGCATAGCAAACATCTCTCCCTTTTATCATGTCCTTTCTTCCCTCTTGGCTTTGCTCCCCCCTCCCCGGCACTTCAGAGTCAGGTGAGCATTACCTCATCGCAGTTCCAAACTGATCAAAGGAAGGGGGGTGACTCACTTGAGAGTCCCACAGATTGTTTGTTGGTGCCTAGGCCAGTATCCTTTGTTCCTGTGCGGCTGGGCTGGGTTTGTCCCATACATTCCCTGATGAGGTGTGAACTGCCTTTCTGCTCTTGAAGAGTCTTTTCCTGGGCTTGCATTAAGCCATGACGTCACATTTTCAGCCTCATAACTATATACATGAAATTACAACCTATAACATTACTGTAGCAACAATTGCTATAACATCACTATAACAACAAGGTTCAGTGCATCATGAGCCTTCTGAAGACACCCAACATGACAAACTTTGCATTGGATACCACACAATCATTTTACAAGGATGAACATGGGGGGATTGGGTGTTTCCCCAAGGTACAGAGCGTCACATTGGGTTCAGTGATGGGAACCTGCAGCCCAGAGGCCGCACTTGGCCCATCAGGGTAATCCACGGTCGGGCCATGAGACAGTGTTTACATCGACTGTCCGCATCTCCCAGTGGCCATGGTTCACCATTCCTGGTCAATGGGAGCTGCAGGAAGCAGCACGGGCCATAGGGACATGCTAGCCGCCACTTCCCTCAGCTCCCATTGGCTGGAAATGGCAAACCCTGGCCACTGGGAGCTGAGGGCGGCTATGCCTGCAGACAGTCAATGTAAACACTGTCTTGTGGACAACCCATGGATTTCCCTGATGGGCCAGGTGCTGCCCTCAGTCCACAGGTTGCCCACCACAGTTAGATCAATATGTGAGTCACAAATTTTTCCCAAGCTACACTGTATTTTGATTTTTCATTGTGTGCATTTAAAAAAACTGTCAAAAGAGGTAAGCTTCAGCAAAGTCAGCATATCAATCTTTCATATTTTGAATATAAGTAGTTAAATTATACAAACATGAGAAAGTAAATAAAATATACACATTATTTAACATTTGTTTATTTGTAGTGGGACAAACTGTTAATCAAAAATATGCATTAAAAATTGATATTTTGTTTGTGAAAAGGCCCAGTCATACAACAGTTAGATGCATACAATTATAATTGATTTCAGTGGCAGTTGGCATACACCAAGACTGCAGAGTTACATAGCATTAAGGAAAACAAAGGGGGGAAGACTGTTAGGGAAATACTGATCATGACATTTAGAAAAGCTGTGTGATTAGTGCCGCTATATTACTGTGATTCCTATAACTGCTATTCTTGAGAAAATTTAAGGATTTTGATTAGAGGTCTTTTAAAACTCACTATTCCCTTTGTACCGTGTATATTTATACATGTGTAAATATAAATATAATGCACACAGGTTAGGAATCAGTAATATTAGGTGTAGCAAAAAATGGTTTACTTTGATAATGGACAAAAACACTTCCCAAAACAAATCCCTGTACATGACTTCAGATTCTGCTTAGTGGAATCCTGGATACTTTGTATCATAACAATGCCTCAATCACAACCTGTTTGACCAGAAACAAAAATGTGTGTGATTCATCGTGCTGCTTTATCCTTTCAATAAAAGGAAAAAGAAGCAATCTTTCCCCCCATCTAAACGTTTACTAATTGTTTCCATAAATTCTAATCACACAGGTGTTTACATTTAAGACCTATTGCCACACTTCAAAATTCTCAAATTGTTTCCTGTTGCTGCCCAAAGACAAAAAATCATTCACTACGTTTGAGATTTTTAGAGGATTAAAATGAATTAGATGCCCAAATTCCATTGCTTTTCAATGGGATTTGGGCACCTAACTTTGTTAGGTTAATTTTAAAATCCTAGCCTATTTTCTTTCCTAGGGGGAGCTTTGGATGCACTGACCAAACATTTTCAAATTAACTATACAATATGTACAGTAGTATGTGTATTTAGTTAGTAAGATCACAGAAAGATCCAATACTGTAATGGCAGCAAGCACTTTTTCTTTAGAAAATTCATCAGTGAATTATTTCAGTTTTCTGCATAACTTCTTATTCTGAATTTCTTTCCAAAATATAAATGCCAGCCAGGGACAGAGATGATAGAAGTTTCACCCCTTTTTTCTAACAAAAAATCTATATTGATGTCTCCACCAGACAAAAAAATTTCTCTTTCAGGATATTGTTGTCATCAGGTACTGAATTCAATAGCATTTGAACACTGTCACGGATAATTCTGGGGTTCTTGAAAGTGCTTGGTGAAACTGATCAAGATTAAGGAATGCAGTAGTGGCACACAGCCAGTTCTGCTTAAAGAAGTCTTCATTAGGAAAGACAATAAAATTAACTGAACAACAAGGTATATTCACCCCCACATTTCTGTTGTTTGTATCATTAAATCAATGAGACTCATATATTTGCTTTGCTGAACAGGGATAGAATTAAGCATGTGCTTAAATTAAGCATGTACTTTGCCAAATTGGTCTGAACTGAACTAAATTAGAATAAATGAACCAGAGTGAGAAGCAACTCCAAACAGTTGTGCAATTGTGTTGCTTGTCAAGTCCCATATATTTCAGATTCTCTTTGCTATACCTAATATTATCATTCTGAAAAATAACTTCTGAAAAATTATCTTCCCAGAACTAAATCAATGTAGAAATATTTACAAAGGTATTTAACAATGATAGGAACTTTCAAACATTTCAGTTTTTTGAGGATAAAGAGAACAGAGACTCAGGATTAGATTCTTCCTATCTTTAAACCATATTATTTAAATAAGATTAATGTTTCTGATGAATGACTAGGTTTTCAGATTTTTATGTCAGTGATAAAAGAGTCTAGCTCAAGAACCTTCTATAAATATTTCTCATGGCTTTATGAAAAGAGGAAAGATTGGCTTCAATTTTGACCATACAGTTTTTTTTTAATAAAAAGTGATTTTTATGGTTCAGTAAATCAGTAACAGGATATATACATTTTCACTTCTTGTCACTGTCATAAACAGATAGTTAAGGGTTAATGTCTCTTTTACCTGTAAAGGGTTAACAAACAGGGAACCAAACACCTGACCAGGGGACCAATCAGGAGACAAGATACTTTCAAATCTCCATGGAGGGAAGCCTTTGTTTGTGTTTTTTGGGTTTGGTTTTTGTTCTCTCTGGGTCCTGGAAGGGACTAGATGGGCAACCAGTTTTCTTGCCAATCTCCCTGCTAGTCTTCTGTAGTGAGTATTTTAGTAAGAAAGGCGGCGATAGTATTTTGATTGTTTCTGTATTTGCAAATGTGTAGTTTGCTGGAAGTATTTTAAATTGTATCTCTGTTGAAGGAGGCTTTTTCTCCAGTTTCTATAAGCTGACAGATCCTGTAACTTTCACCATCTAAACTACAGAGACACCTTTTACTTTTTTCTTTCTTTTTATTAAAAGCTTTGCTTTTAAGACCTGTCTGATTTTTCCCCGTTGTTGAGGCTCAAGGGAATTGAGTCTGTACTTAACAGGGAGGGAGGGGAGAAGGGGGAATCCCTTTGTTTTAGATTTACGGAGCTTGAATCTGTTTTGCCTCTGGGTGAAGGAGAAAGGGGATGGGGGGAAGGGACATTCCTCCCTGTTTTAAGATTCAAGGAGTTTGAATCACGGTAATCTTCCAGAGTAACCCAGGGAGGGGAATCCTAGGAAAGGCAATGGTGAGGAAAGGGCTTTACTTTCCCTGTGTTAAGATCCAGGGGGTCTGGGTCTTGGGGGTCCCCAGGGAAGGTTTTGGGGGACCAGAGTGTATCAGGCACTGGAATTCCTGATTGGTGGCAGCTTATCAGATTTAAGCTGGTAATTAAGTTTAGAGGAATTCATGCTGGTACCCCAACTTTTGGACTCTAAGGTTCAGATTGGGGAAATATACCATGACATGGTGTGCAGCGTTGGGATAAGAATCCAAAAGCCAGTGAGTTAAAAGCAAAAGCCAATAAGATTATTATTTTTCTTTTTTCTCTGCTAGCTGCTTATAAGCAGAGACAAGGGGGATTTTAAAAGCAATTCTGCAGGGGTTTTTTTCTTTCTCTCTTCCTTCTGAGTACACTGAAGGCAGAGAGATTAAGGTTTAACAAGGGTCTTTTGTTAAAGAAAAGGATTCCAGCTGTGAGTCAACAGAGACCAACAAAACACATCTGCAAATCAAAGGGTTTCTTTTTTTTTTTTTTTTTACTCTATCGGAAATAGCTACTTAGAAAAGTTAAAAAAGACTCTGTTGCTAAGCAACCCTAAGCAGGCAGCAGAGGAACAGCATTTCAGGCAGTAAACAGAAGAGGGCGCACCAGCACAATAAAGCAGGAACAATGAGCACCAGTGCAGCAACAAGCAAACTAAAAATAGCTAAGTTAAAAGCAATAAACAAACACAATGAACATAAAAGATGAATGGAACTAATTCAGGCAGAAATGGCCAGGGAAGAGGCTGCCAACAGGAGAGACATGGAGAAGCAACAAACAAAGATGGAAAAGCAGCAAAAACAGCTGGAACTAAAAGAAAAAGAGATGGAGCTCCAGAGGGAAGCCGACCAGCAGGCCATGGAATTAGAACTGGCTAAGCAATAGAACACAGCCAATCCTAACAACACTTCACCAGTTGTTGTTCCACATCACAAAAAATTTCCCACCTACAAGGCAGGTGATGACACTGAAGCCTTCTTAGAAAATTTTGAAAGGACCTGCCATGGATACAGCATCTCTGAAGACCAGTACATGATAGAGCTGAGGCCACAGCTCAGTGGACCCTTAGCAGAGGTGGTGGCTGAAATGCCTAAGGAGAACATGAACGATTATAAACTTTTTCACAGATACAGAACGGGGATAACACCTGAGCATGCCCGTCGGCGGTTCAGAGCCCTAAAATGGAAACCAGATGTGTCATTCCCCTGACACGCCTACCACATTGCAAAGAATTATGAGGCCTGGATATCAGGAACAAAGGTTAACAATATGGATGAGCTGCATCTCCTGATACAAATGGAGCAGTTCTTAGATGGTGTTCCTGAGGAAATAGAGAGGTACATCCTAGATGGGAAACCCAAAACGGTAACCGAGGCACGGGAGATTGGAGCCAAATGGATGGAAGTGGCAGAAAAGAAAAAAGCTACTGTCAAGGGGAGCGAATACCCAAGGGGGCACACCGACAATAAACCCTATAACCGAGGGCAGCCCAAGACCCCACTTACAACCCAAGGAAAGCCACAGACGCCCTATTCTTCCACCTCACCAGTCTCCAGTAACCCACCTCGGCCCAGTGACCAGTCAGCTGGACGATGCTTTAAATGTAATGAACTGGGACATATAAAGGCCAACTGCCCCAAGAACCCCAACCGAGTGCAGTTCATTACACTACCATCACACTAACGATCCCCAGGCCCAGATGCCTCTCAAATACCCTCGGAGTGAAGGGAAACTTTGAGAGTGGGCAGAAAGAAGGTTACCGCGTGGAGAGACATGGGGGCAAAGTGTCAGCTATCCATCAATCCTTCGTGGACCCCAAATTCATCAACCCAAAGGCCCAAGTGACAATTTACCCCTTCATGTCACAAGCTGTAGACTTGCCTACAGCTGAACTACCTGTCCAATAGAAAGTCTGGTCAGGAATGTGGACTTTCGCAGTCTATGACAATTATTCCATCCCCATGCTACTGGGGGAAGATTTGGCCAACCAGGTAAGCGGGCCAAGAGAATGGGAATGGTTACACGCAGCCAAACCAGGCAAGCTTCCTGACCCATTCCTGTTCCTGAGCCTTCCACAGAGGCCCCATCTGTGTTACCAGAGACCCAGACAGAGGTAGTGGACCCGGATCCCATGCCAACAACTGAAACAGCCACAGTGCCTCCAGTCCCAGACCAGGAATTGGAAAAGCAAACAGCACCAGAACCGGTACCAGCACTGACGCCAGCACTTGCAAACTCATCTTCAACCCCAACGCCGGAAGGCGCCAGCGAGGCTGAACTGGCAGAAGCAGCAGACAACCACACCCAAGAGGCTCAGTCAGAGCCTGGAATACCACCTGGTGCACCAGCGGAAAGCAGTTCACCAGCAACGAAAACAACCCCATCACCTACATCGCTTCCAGAGGGACCAAGCCCAAGTCCACAATCTAAGGAAGAACTGGTGTCTCCAGCCTCAAGGGAACAGTTCCAGACTGAGCAGGAAGCAGATGACAGCCTTCAGAAAGCTTGGGCGGCGGCACGGACCACTCCACCACCTCTCAGCTCTTCTAATCGATCCCTGTTTGTTGTCAAACAAGGACTTTTATACAAGGAGACTCTTTCTGGTGGACACCAGGAAGACTGGCATCCACAAAAACAGTTGGTGGTTCCAACTAAGTACCCGGAAAAGCTCTTAAGCTTAGCCCATGATCATCCCAGTGGCCATGCTGGGGTGAACATAACCAAAGTCCTTCCACTGGGAGGGGATGGGCAAGGACGTTGCCAAGTATGTCCGGTCTTGTGAGGTGTGCCAAAGAGTGGGGAAACCCCAAGATCAGGTCAAGGCCCCTCTCCAGCCACTCCCCATAATTGAGGTCCCATTTCTACGAGTAGCTGTGGATATTCTGGGTCCTTTCCCAAAAAAGACCCCCAGAGGAAAGCAGTACATACTGCCTTCTTGGACTTTGCTACCCGATGGCCGGAAGCAGTAGCTCTAGGCAACACTAGGGCTAAAGCTGTGTGCCAGGCCCTAACAGACATTTTTGCCAGGGTAGGTTGGCCCTCCGACATCCTTACAGATTCAGGATCTAATTTCCAGGCAGGAACCATGAAAGAACTGTGGGAAATTCATGGGGTGAATCACTTGGTTGCCACCTCTTACCACCATCAAACCAATGGCCTGGTGGAAAGGTTTAATGGAACTTTGGGGGCCATGATAAGTAAAATCGTCAATGAACACTCCAATGACTGGGACCTAGTGTTGCAGCAGTTGCTTTTTGCCTACAGGGCTGTACCACATCTTAGTTTAAAGTTTTCACCATTTGAGTTTGTGTATGGCCACAAGGTTAAAGGGCCATTACAGTTGGTGAAACAGCAATGGGAGGGATTTACGCCTTCTCCAGGAACTAACATTCTAGACTTTGTAAGCAACCTACAAAACACCCTCCGATGCTCTTTAGCCCTTGCTAAAGAAAACCTAAAGGATGCTCAGGAAGAGCAAAAGGCCTGGTATGATAAACATACCAGGGAGCGTTCCTTCAAGGTAGGAGACCAGGTTATGGTCTTGAAGGCGCGATAGGCCCACAAGATGGAAGCATCATGGGAAGGGCATTCACGGTCCAAGAGCGCCTGGGAGCTGTTAACTACCTCATAGCATTTCCCAATTCCTCCCTAAAGCCCAGAGTGTACCATGTTAATTCTCTCAAGCCCTTTTATTCCAGAGACTTACAGGTTTGTCAATTTACAGCCCAGGGAGGAGATGACGCTGAGTGGCCTGAAGGTGTCTACTACGAAGGAAAAACTGACGGTGGCATGGAAAAGGTGAACCTCTCCACCACCCTGGAACGTCTGCAGTGGCAACAAATCAAGGAGCTGTGCACTAGCTTCGCCCCATTGTTCTCAGCCACCCCAGGACTGACTGAACGGGCATACCACTCCATTGACACAGGTAATGCTCACCCAATTAGAACCCCACCCTACCGAGTGTCTCCTCATGCCCAAGCTGCGATAGAACAGGAGATCCAGAACATGCTACAGATGGGTATAAAACGCTCATCTACCAGTGCATGGGCATCTCCAGTAGTTCTGGTACCCAAACCAGATGGGGAAATATGCTTTTGCGTGGACTACCATAAGCTAAATGCGGTAACTCGTCCAGACAACTATCCAATGCCACACATCGATGAGCTATTGGAGAAGTTGGGACGTGGCCAATTCATCTCTACAATAAACTTAACCAATGGGTACTGGCAAGTACCGCTAGATGAACCTGCCAAGGAAAGGTCAGCATTCATCACCCATGCGGAGGTGTATGAATTTAATGTACTTCCTTTCAGGCTGCGAAATGCACCTGCCACCTTCCAAAGGCTGGTAGATGGTCTACTAGCAGGATTGGGAGAATATGCAGTTGCCTACCTCGATGATGTGGCTATTTTTTCTAATTCATGGCCCGAACACCTAGAACACCTGGAAAAAGTCTTTGAGCACATCAGGCAGGCAGGACTAACTGTTAAGGCCAAAAAGTGTCAAATAGGCCAAAACAGAGTGACTTACCTTGGACACCAGATGGGTCGAGGAACCATAAACCCCCTACAGGCCAAGGTGGATGCTATCCGAAAGTGGCCTGTCCCAAAGTCCAAGAAACAGGTCCAATCCTTCTTAGGCTTGGCCGGGTATTACAGGCGATTTGTACCACACTACAGCCAAATCGCTGCCCCACTGATCAACCTGACCAAAAAGACCCAGCCGAATGCAGTCAAGTGGACTAATGAGTGTCAAAAAGCCTTTACCCAACTTAAGGCAACGCTCATGTCTGACCCTGTGGTAAGGGCACCGGACTTTACCAAACCATTCCTAGTAACCACAGGTGCATCTGAGCGTGGTATAGGAGCAGTGCTCATGCAGGAAGGACCGGATTACAACTTCCATCCTGTCGTGTTTCTCAGCAAGAAACTGTCTGAGAGGGAAAGTCACTGGTCAGTCAGTGAAAAGGAATGCTACACCATTGTGTACGCCCTGGAAAAGCTACGCCCATAAGTTTAGGGACGGCGGTTCCAGCTACAAACCGACCATGCTGCGCTAAAGTGGCTTCATACTGCCAAGGGAAACAACAAAAAACTGCTTCAATGGAGTTTAGCTCTCCAAGATTTTGATTTTGAAATTCAACACATTTCAGGAGCTTCTAACAAAGTAGCTGATGCACTCTCTCATGAAAGTTTCCCAGAATCCACTGGTTAAAATTGGTCCTTCAAATGTAAAAAGTCTTGTAGTTTGCATACTTAGTAGTATATGTAAAGGTGCATGTGTTTTATTAATCTGTTTATTCTAAAGTTCCAGGAAGAAATCACCAGTGAGTTTCCCCACTGTCTGCGATTTGGGGGGTGTGTCATAAACAGATAGTTAAGGGTTAATGTCTCTTTTACCTGTAAAGGGTTAACAAACAGGGAACCAAACACCTGACCAGGGGACCAATCAGGAGACAAGATACTTTCAAATCTCCATGGAGGGAAGCCTTTGTTTGTGTTTTTTGGGTTTGGTTTTGTTCTCTCTGGGTCCTGGAAGGGACTAGATGGGCAACCAGTTTTCTTGCCAATCTCCCTGCTACAGTCTTTTATAGTGAGTATTTTAGTAAGAAAGGTGGTTATAGTCTTTTGATTGTTTCTGTATTTGCAAATGTGTAGTTTGCTGGAAGTATTTTAAATTGTATCTCTGTTGGAGGAGGCTTTTTCTCCAGTTTCTATAAGCTGACAGACCCTGTAACTTTTACCGTCTAAACTACAGAGACACCTTTTACTTTTTTCTTTCTTTTTATTAAAAGCTTTGCTTTTAAGACCTGTCTGATTTTTCCCCGTTGTTGAGGCTCAAGGGAATTGAGTCTGTACTTAACAGGGAGGGAGGGGAGAAGGGGGAATCCCTTTGTTTTAGATTTACGGAGCTTGAATCTGTTTTGCCTCTGGGTGAAGGAGAAAGGGGATGGGGGGAAGGGACATTCCTCCCTGTTTTAAGATTCAAGGAGTTTGAATCATGGTAATCTTCCAGAGTAACCCAGGGAGAGAAATCCTATTAAAAGCAACAGTGAGGAAAGGGCTTTACTTTCCCTGTGTTAAGATCCAGGGGGTCTGGGTCTTGGGGGTCCCCAGGGAAGGTTTTGGGGGACCAGAGTGTATCAGGCACTGGAATTCCTGATTGGTGGCAGCTTGTCAGATCTAAGCTGGTAATTATGCTTAGAGGAATTCATGCTGGTACCCCAAATTTTGGACTCTAAGGTTCAGACTGGGGAAATATACCATGACAGTCACCACTGGTTCGACACCTGCCCAGACTGGTAGCTAATGAAAAGTTCAAACATCTGAGAGTTGTTTGGCACCCCACATGGTGCTTTTATCCCAGTCCCTAGTGGACAGATGCCCTCTGCACATAAAAATACCATGAGCTGTAATTTGCATGCATGCTGTCAGGATCATTAGAGAAGTCAAAAATTTAAGTGAAATCTTGGGAAACTCCCATTAACTTCAGTGCTGCTAGGATGTCATCCTTGACTGGGCCTGAAGGCAGACCGTGTCAGTGCAAGCTTCTTCGTCACTATGTCTTACTGATATCTATCCTGTGAATAATGAGAAGA
Organism: Gopherus flavomarginatus; assembly: GCF_025201925.1. Taxonomy (NCBI): domain Eukaryota; kingdom Metazoa; phylum Chordata; order Testudines; family Testudinidae; genus Gopherus; species Gopherus flavomarginatus. Next base: position 195,456,962 of record NC_066618.1, read on the forward strand.
CTTCAGTTGAGAAGATTTTTAGTCTGCCCCACCAACCAGAACTAAATTGATGGAAATCAAAGCATCAGACCCATGGGAACTGCCTACTTAAAATTTCTTATCAGGCAGTTATGTGCCCATGATGAGATAAGGCTCCTCAGTACAATACTACAATTCAGTGAGGATTTATACATTTGTCCCCAGGGCCCAAAGTGTTAAAAAATAGTTTGTTCAAACAGTTTTTCTCCTACTGGGTTTTATCATCATTGTTTTACCTAGATTTCTTTATATATAGTGTTTAAGTTATCATTCCAGCAAAGATCTTGACACAAGACATAGTTCTAATTATGCTGATAAGACCCATACAGTTAGGCTATGTCTAAACGACACAGCTTTTAGTGACATGACTGTGTTGCTACAGCCGTGCCACTAGAAGTAATATAGTGCAGCCGCTATTTGTCAGCTCTCCTGCAGACAAAAAACTTCCACCAGCAATGAACTGCATTTGCATTGTCCAGGGGCGGCTCTATGTTTTTTGCCACCCCAAGCATGGCAGTCAGGGAGCATTTCTGCGGGAGGTCCGCTGGTCACGCAGATTCGGCAGTGGTTATGCAGGTGATCTAATGATCCCGCGCGTTCGGCGTACCCGCCACTGAACTGCTGCCAAAGCCGCGGGAACGGTGGACCTCCTGCAGTAACGTCACCAAAGGCTCCCCGACTGCCACCCTCATGACAACCAGCTCACTGCCCCCTCCGGCTTGCCGCCCCAGGCATGCGCTTGCTGTGCTGGTGCCTGGAGCCGCCCCGGGCATTGTCGGCAGAAGACATTGTCCTGCTGACAACATGCTGTTCACACGGGCACTTGTCATGGTAACACTTTTGTCTTTCAGGGATGGGGAGGAGAGTGCTTAACGCCTCTGAAAGACAAAAGTTTTGTCTTTCAATTGCCAGTGTAGAGATAGCCTTAGAAACAGAGTTCCATTACACCAAGAAACGCATACTGTTTACATCATATTTTTTATATTGTTTATGATACAGAATGCAATTGATGGTCTCTTCACTGAAGTTTGGATCAAGGATCTGATGGATCTCTTGATAAAACACTGCAGCAAACCTGAGTTTTTTTTAAAGCTTTTTTCCCCTTGTATGTATAAAAAACTAAACTGAATTAACTGTTGAGGGAGGAGACCTTGATAAGGAGAGTGCAGTAAGTACTCGCAGAGCTCTGGGGCTAGATTCTGCTCTCAGTTACTTTGGATTTATACTGGTTACTCTGGATTTACACTGGTGTAAGTGGAAGCAGAATCTAATCCAGGGATTGTAATTTCCTGTTTAACTTTTAATGTACAGTTCTGGTGTTTAGAGATAAGTAGGAGAAGAGGATGGAATGCTAATTATTTTTATTTTTTTACTGTAAATGACACTTTCATCTCCTAACGTTCAAAGCCTTTATTTTATACTGGGAAGAATAAGCAGTGGTAGGAGGTCAGGTAGAGGAGTGGGTTAAAAAAAGTGATATTTAACTTAAATTTAACAAAAGCTGAAAAAAGACTAGTGCAGAAGACAAAAGAATAAAACAGGATAATAGGGTAGAGAGAGGATGAGATAATTAGATAATGGAGTAAACTATTTTAATGCATTTTCATATTGAAAAGGTTTCATTCAAATTACTCTGTTGCTTTATCTGCACGGCAGCAACTAGAAACCACTTCTGAGAGTGATACCACTGAACAGTTGCAGTAGTACTGAAAGAAGTAGCACTCCTAACTGATACACCAAGAGGGGAAGCTGAAAGGATATACTGTGTATAATTAATGTCCACTGTGAAAAAAGCAATAAACTGACATCAACCTGAAAAGTTTAGATCCAGATCCTAAACTTACTCAGAAAGTTGCAGGGTGTTGGGATCTGAGCTTTCTCTAGACCCCTCTCCAATAAGGACTAGTGACTAACAGTAATATCTAGCTCTTATATAGTGTTTTTCATGAGTAGATCACAAGACACTTTACAAAGGAGGTTAAGCATTATTATCCTAATTTTTCAGACTGGAAAACTGATGAGCTGATACATAACAGAATAAAGCCATTTTTAGCCACCTTTTTCTTTTATCTTGCTATTATACTACAGGCGTGGAGCCAAACCTCACTCATTTATGGAACTAATAGCATGAACAAAAAGTGAGAATGAAGAAAGGTGAATAGGATTTTATCCCTATTCATTTACAGTATAACAGCAAAGTGATAATGTCAGCAGTATATGATATAACTGGGTGAGTGAAGTTGGAGATGAAGTATTGGGATAAAATGATGCTGTCATGGTATAACCCCTACTCTGAACCTTAGCATCCTAAAGATGGGGTACCAGCATGAATCCCCCTAAGCTTAATTACCAGCTTAGATCTTGTAGTTCTGCCACCAACCAGGACTTGCAGTGCCTGGTACACTCCAGTCCCCCCAAAACCTTCTCAGAGGACCCCAGGACCCAGACCCTCTGGATCTTAACACAAGGAAAGTAAACCCTTTCCCCCACCGTTGCCTCTCCCAGGCTTTCCCTCCCTGGTTACCCTGGAAGATCACTGTGATTCAAACTCCTTGAATCTTAAAACAGAGAGGAATGCACCTTTCCCCCTCCTCTTTTCCCCTCCCCAAGAAGTAATACAGATTCAAGCTCCGTGAATCTAAAACAGAGGAATTCCACCTTCCCCCCTCCCTTCTCTCTCCCTGTCTCCCACCAATTCCCTGGTGAGTACAGACTCAATTCCCTTGAGCCTCAACAAGGGGAAAAAATCAATCAGGTCTTAAAAAAGAATAGCTTTTAATAAAAGAAAGAAAAAAGTAAAAGTTGTCTCTGTAATTAAGATGGTAAAGGTTACAGGGCCTTTTAGCTTATTGACACTAGAGAGAAGCCTTCCCCGCAGCACAAACACAAATTAAAATCCTTCCAGCAAAATACACATTTGCAAATAAAGAAAACAATCAGAAAGACTAAACCGCCTTTCTACTGGTACTTACTATTTGAACAGAAAATTAGAGAGCCTGTAGGTACGTCTAGTTACTCTCAGAACCAGAGAGAACAACAGACAAACAAACAACACAAAACAAAGACTTCCCTCCACCAAGATTTGAAAGTATCTTGTCTTCTGATTGGTCCTTTGGTCAGGTGGTCCAGGTTCACTGCTTGTAACCCTTTACAGGTAAAAGAGACATTAACCCTTAACTATATATTTATGACAGATGCATTAACTGAAATTTAGTTCCTATAAAATATGTATTTAGATTTACTGAATGAATTAATACCAAGGCCATGGGGGCCTTCATTCTGTACTAAAATGACTAATGCTAGTACAAAAAAATTGAACTCATCAGCCCCCTAAAACTGCTAAAGGGAAAAAAAATAAACCCATTTCAATTTCTAATAGGAGCTGTCAGCAGATAGAACCCAGCTCTCAGCACAACCAGCCTGTGAAAGAGATGGGATTTGCCGCACATCCCAAAGGTCCAGCGATCTGAACTATTTTCACCAGGGAAGAGAGTGAACTAAATGTAAGGTCTATCGAAGAGAATGCCCTGCCTTTCTTTTAAACCAAGGAGTTTCCAGTTCCAGAGCCTCTGCTGATCAGAATTGCAGTAGTATCACAGAGACTGGACAGGGGAATGAGTACATTCACGGAATGCAGTCTCAAACAGGGTAGGCTTTATAGGACAAAGACAATAAAAATTAAAAGTGAGTGTTTCTCCCCCTTCCCCCTCCGCTGCAAATCAAATGTTTTCATAGAAAAGATGAAAAATTCACTGAATTTTTAACAAAACAATTTTCTTTTTTTTTCATTAAATATATTTACTTTTTTTGATCTCCCCTATAAATAACTTGTTTCCTTTTTCAATTTTCTGGAAGAAGGAAATATTTGTCCTTAGTATCAGGGCTAATAGCTGGAGAAATACTTTTCCAGTCCTGGGTTGTTTTTGTTATTTAAGTGAAAAACTACTTAGTTTTAGAATGAAAACGTACTGGTTTTCACTGCATAAGGATTACTATGCCCAGTAGATATATTAAAAATTTAAAAAACACAATGACTAGTCTAAGAAGATGAGTACTGTCTGTGTATTCACAGCACATTTAATTATAATTGTTAATAATTGCACTTAACAATGTAAAAGCTCCACAATACAGGGTGATTCAATTCAAAGACAAATTGTAGATCCATTTAACATTTCCATACTGTTGATTAGTAAATGTCTAGTCTAAAAAAGAACTAATCAAAGACTATAACTCATGTAACACTGAACATGTTTAAATTTTATATAGTTATAGGAGCTAAAACTTTTATCGCAATAAAAGTTGGAAAGAGCAAATGTCTGCGAATGGATATTTTTTGTTACACTATATGATAGGTTGCGCTAATGGAGTTTTAATAGCTAAAACCTCCAATCTGTCCTTCCTGAGAATGCTTTAGCCTCTTATAGCTTCTAATGCTGACAAAACTGCACAGCTAACCTTAATTATGGCATTTTCTACCTTTTGTCCCAAGTCATTAATGAAGATGTTAAATAAGACTGATCCTAAAACCAATCCCTGAGGAACTCTACTAGTCACTTCACTCTGGCCTGAGAGTTCACCATTCAGTATGACCCATTGTAGTTTCCCCTTTAACCAGTTCCTTACCCACTTTTCAATCCTCATATTAATTCCCATCATCTCCAATTTCACTAATAGTTTCCTATGTGGAACTGGATCAAATGCTTTACTGAAATCCAATTAGATTAGTTTACTGTATTTCCTTTGTCTAAAAACTCAGTTATCTTCTCAAAGAAAGAGATCAGGTTGGTCTGGCATGGCCTACCTTTTGTAAAACCAGGTTGTATTTTATCCCGATTACTGTCTACCCCATGCCTTAATTATGCTTTCCCTACGCTTTCTCTTTCACAATTTGTTCCAAGACCTTGTATACAATCAAGTTCAAACTAACAGGCCTGCAGTTTCTTGGATCACTTTTTTCTCCTTTCTTAAAAATAGGTACTGTATTAGAAATTCTCCAGTCATAGGATATGACCCAAACTTCACAGATTTATTAAAAATCCTTGGTATTTCATGTGCCAAATCCTTAAATATTTTTGGATGGAGATTATTCATGGCCCCCAATCTAGTCCCATTAAGATGAAGGAGTTTGACATCCATCTTAGATGTGGTAATTTCTACTTCCATATCTTCTTTTCCATTAACCCTGCCACTACCCCTAATCTCCTTATTATGCTTATTAAAAACTGAGGCAAAGTATTCATTTGGGTCTTGGGCCACGCCTAGATAATCTTTAATCTCCACCCTGTTTTCAGTCTTTAGCAGTCCCACTTCTTCTTTCCTTGTTTTCTTTTTATTTATATGGCTATACAACTTTTTATTGCTGGTTTTAATTTCATTTGCAACTCAACTTGGCTTTTGGCAGTGCTCACTGCTTTCCAGCACTTTCTGGCCTCCAAGAAGTAGCTTTCCTTGCTTATCCATCCCACCTTCCATTCCTTGAAGGCTTTCTGCTTTCCCTTAACCACCTGTCTGAGATGCTTGCTCATCCAGTTTGGTCTGCAACCTTTCCCTACAATTTATTTCCCCTCGCTTCGGATGCAGGCTTCAGATAGCATCTTCGACTTTGTAACTCCAACCTCCTCCACATAAATAGTATAGCTATGGTAACATGGGCAGTGGCAGCACGACTAAGACTACATACCCACTATTTAAGGGGTATTTGTACTTGGCATAGCTCAGCTATACTGCTGCTCCCCTTGCTACCAGGGCTAGCTCCAGGCCACAGCACGCCAAGCACGTGCTTGGGGCGGCATGGCATGGGGGGAGCTCTGCCGGTTGTTGGGAGGGCAGCAGGTGGCTCCAGTGGACCTGCCGCAGGCGTTTCTGCTGACGGTCCGCTGGTCCCGCAGCTCCAGTGGACCTCCCACAGACACGCCTGCGGCAGCTCCGCAGGAGCCACAGGACCATCGGACCCTCTGCAGGCATGCCATCGGACCCTCTGCGGCAGCTTTACCGGAGCTGGGGGACCGGCGGGCAGCAGAGCGCCCCCCACGGCGTGCCGCCGTGCTTGGGGAGGCGAAATTGCTAGAGCCAGCCCTGCTTGCTACCATGAATACACTGCTACTTTTACTCTCATCGAGCTCCCTCAAGTATGTGAACATGAACCGGTGAATCATACCCCTAATTTGTAATTGCTGATAGTAGAGGAATGGCGAAACTCGGGTATATTGGATTCCATTTCAGTGTCTGTAGGGGAGTGTGCTCTAGTGAATACAGACTCCTCTGCCCATTTCGCCCCAAGTTTGATGACTCCTGCCCTGTCCTATCTCTTTCCCACCCCCTTGGCTCCTTTTCTCATTCTCCTGGTCCTCACAGTCCCAGTCTCCTTGCCCAACCAGTTCTCCTTTCCTTGCTCATTGTCCAGTCTATCTCTCCCCACACTGACTCTCAGTCCTAGTCTCCTTCCCTGGGCTCCTCATCCAATCTCAGTCTCCCCTGACCTGCTTCCTCATTCCTTGTTCTAGCCTTTCTGGCCAGTCAGACCCTGCATGCCAGATGGGTCTCCACTCCCCCATCTTATCCCCCCACTGGTTCCTAGTCCTAGTCACCTTTTCAATCTAGTCTCAGTTCCGCAGCAGCTCATCTTATCTCAATGTTCTCCACTAGCCAACTGGCTCCCAGTCTCTTTTTCTCTTTGGCACACACACACACACACACACACACACACACACACACACACACACACACACACACACACACACACACACACACACACACACACACACACACACACACACACACACACTTCCTTCACTGGATCTCATTCCCAGCCTTCTTTCTGCCCACCTCCAGTTCCCAATTACAATCTCTCTGCCCAGCCAGTTCCTCCAAATTCTTCCAGAACCCTTCCTCCACTCTGTCACCAGAGACCTTGTCCCAGTCTATTCTTTTGTCTCTCACCAACCCAGATTTTGTCCCTTCTGCATTTGAACTGAATGGTTTTCTCCTCCACTCTGCCTGGGTGCCAGCAGTGAAGTCTTAAACACAGGAGAGACAGACTCCCTGCTCTCACTTCTGGTGCTCAACCCCATGCAGGCCTGAAGCAGTCATTACAGAGAAAGTCCAGCTTTGCCCCGGTAGCTGTTTTGGAGCACAGTCACTCTTTGGGAATGGAGCATGACACTTTGGTCAGCAGTAGGAGCTGTGAAGTGATAAATCATACTCTGTGGGGATGGTGCATATGCAGTCCTGTCACATAGAGGTGCTGAGTAAATCAGCCGACAAACCCTCCATGCTGAGTTGTAAATGCGTAAAGCTGGACCAACAACATACATTGGGGTTGCCGGTGATGACAGTGCCAGGATTCATTGAGCTGGTGCTCATGGAATTCAGCTCGCAGGTTGGATCATTAGTTTCCCTAACTACTGGCAGGTGGCACAACGAGAACACTGATCCACTGCCCCCAATGACCTTTTTAAACCAACAACCTTTTTAAACCACCAGCTGTACGTTTGCCATCATGTCTCCCTTTATGGTCCATCCACCATGCCAGATTGTTAGAGTGGAAACACTCTGGCGAGAGGAATGGATATCTGTTATAATCCCCAACCAGTCCCTCATCACCGACCCCACAATTTGCCCACCTGGATTTGACCTGCCCCTTTGCCAATAATTCCTGTTGAATAGGTTCCGGACCGGGCAAGGTCTCTGTGCAGCCAATCGGTATCACTGGGGCCTTTGTGACAGCACTTTGTTCAGCTGCGGTGTAACACAGGCGATGACACTCATAGTCGATGAATGCCTGCTGACTAGGTTCAGCAGTGGCCTAGAAGAACTGCATCACGCCACTGAAGATGCCATTGCTTGGCTATATGACTATGCACATGCTAAATGAATAGAGGTGCTATGAGGAAATGGAGCATTTGCTTAGGGGGAGGAGGGGTGGTAGTGAATGCACAATCTGGTCAGCGCTGGGAGAGATGAGATTCTTGAGCATGCTCAGTGAGGAATGAATCTTCAAATATTTTAGCTGCTAACAAAAGAGACTCTATATTGTGCATGCACAAACTGAGATTTTTCAAAAGACTTGTTGGCTAAATCTGGGCAGATTTTCACTGAGATAGCAAAATGGATGCTCCTGACACAAAGACCACCGCCTCCCAGATTTCAGGTCCCTGCTACAATACAGGGCCACCCAGAGGATTCAGGGGGCCAGGGGCAAAGCAGGGGAGTTGCAGCGCTTGTACTCACCTGGCAGTGGTCCGGGTCTTTGGCGGTATTTCAGAGGCGGGGGGCCCTTCAGTCGCTCCAAGTCTTCAGCAGCATTGAAGAGCCCCCCGCCGCCGAAATGCCACTGACAACCTGGACCGCCACCAGGCCAGGGCTCCCAGGGCCGCTGTGGGGCCCGGGGCCCGGGGCAAATTGCCCCACTTGCCCCACCCCTCTGGGCGGCCCTGCTACGATACACGGAGGCTTTACAGCTATTCTAAGAAAAGGTGGCCAGAATTTTTTAACATGCTCTATACAATATATTTTTCTCTATCCTCATTCTCTGGAATGGCTGAATAATTTTGGCTGACATTTTAAAAAAATAAATAAATTCAGTCTGCGGCAGATACGCAGCATGCACAGTTCCAGTCTGAACAGTTAACATTTGGCCAAGTTGTAAGCAACTGAAAACAGGGTCTCATAATGGGATGTGTCAGGAACCTGAATAATAAGTGGCACTACCAATCCATCCTACAATAGTACTAATACAGATCCCTGTTTTTAATCATGCTTGAGAGGACAATGGAAATAAGGAAAGGATCCAATTTTCAAATCAACCAATTTTCTCATCCCAAGTTCAAAGCAAAATTATTCTCAGCAGAGGAAATGAATGTTTACCAATGGCACAAAGACACTTTGTACAACCTTGATAATGCATGAATATGAATAACAACTTGGGATCTTAATGTACAGTTTAATCTTCAAGTATCTACTTAGACACTTGCAGTGCCAAAGAGGATAATGATGACAGCTCTTTGATCCATACAGTATGCATGAATGTTTTTTCTTTGTCAAAGAGATGCCCAGTTGTCTTCAGTACTAAGAAAACATTCATATCATGTAGGTTTAATTTAATTCCCATTAGCAATTTATTGATTCATCCCCTTAAGCTTTCTCTTATTATTCTTTGACATATTTTTGGTCTACCAGTCTTGTTTATGGAAACCAGAACACTAATACATATTGACTATGCCAAAGATATGATCCTATTTGGTATACCAGAGCACAAACTGAACATGATCCTCAATTTTTGAATAGTTTGAAACATATATTTTATAGGATAAATCAAATTTAGAGGGGGGAACATTTCTGATAAGCCACTCATATTGGAACATGCTGAATCAGATCATTCTAAGCCAGTATAAAGTCCATTGTACAGCCTCCAGAAGTTCCTCATCCTTCTTGATTGTGCCACCCGGAGCATGGTAGGCAGACTGCCTTTGGCAGCTTGCCTGAAGGAGGTCCCCGGTCCTGCAATTCGGCGGCATGGCTGCAGGAGGTCCGCCAGTCCTGCAGCTTCAGCGTACCCACCGCCAAATTGCCGCCGAATCTGCAGGACCGGTGGACTTCCTGCAGGCAAGCTGCCAAAGGCAGCCTAACTGCCACCCTCGCAGGGACCGGCAGGCCACCCCCCCGCAGCTTACCGCCCCCGGCATGCGCTTGGAGCGCTGGTGCCTGGAGCCGCCGCTTTTAGCTATGCAACTTATTTTGTTCTGTATTCTAATTTTAAAAGTCTAAATCTGCTGGCTACACTGGTGGCTGCCATTATGTGAAGCCGAGTGATGCAATATGTTACAGAGGAGACACATTTTTAATTACTCTAATGATTTTTGTTTCCTAGACCTTTTTGGAAATCCATATTATTCCTTTTAGAAACACAGACTGTGTGATTCCTTTATTATGTTAGTTCTTCTTATATTTTAAATACAATCACCAGTGGTGTGCTACTAACATTTTATTAGAAGTATGAACTTCCTTTATTCAGCCCCTCAGTTTTTGCCTTTTTTTTTACACTATCACCAGTAGTAATGATGATATTGCAACAATACCTCGTCTCATCTATTTATTTTTTCTCTTCTCTGACGAACAGATTATTTTATCACTTTTTGTTGCATATTTCTTAATATGTTTTTAATCCATAGCAGCACTTAAAAAAAGTAAACTTGTCATCTTTACCTAGTAAAGTATTAACTTTTTCAAAAGACTAAGTTTAAATGCACAAATTTCCTTTACAAAAAGAAATCCTATTGACGTGACCTTATCAGGTTTTACTAAACCAACTGTCTAATCCTTAATTAGACAATTAAGGCTCTAATTAGTTTCTTATTATTAAAATGAGGATGCTTGGGCTGTAATTCTCTCATTCTGTCTGGGTTCATCAACACCCACTGTGTTTCTTATCCCAAGGTAGCACAAGAAAGCCATCAATGCAACACACTGTGACTGAAGCAGTAGTCATTAGCAAGTAAGTAGTCTGCATATGCAAATTGGTCAGTTTTAATAATAGCAGCTCTTCCTCATTAACTGATAAAACATCCTAAACAGATTTTATAGCCAACTTGTTTATTGTTTCAAAGCTATTAATCATCAGGATGGATTTGATTTAAATCAAAGTGATTTAAAATCACTAATTTTAATAATGATTTAACTCAGCAAGCAAAAAAACCTGATTTAAATCATCAATTTTAATCATGTTTTGTACTTGTACTTTTTAGATATTTTCCTAAAGAAAGTTTGATTCTAATTGGTTGATAACCATTAATACATGTGCATTTGCAACTAAACATAGCCTTCATGCTATATCTAGTGTTTCTGTTTGCTAACCAGGAAGATACGCTATATCTATACACATTTATTTAAGGAGTTATAATGTCAATTTACATCTATTCAGATTCTTAATTTTTACACTTTATTATGTTAGAAAATGATGAACAATACATTTCTTACTAGATTAATTTTCTACTTATGATTTGTGTCAAGCTCTACTTGCATGGGAATACAGAAAACAAGCGTTTTAGAGGTTTGGTTGGATTTTTTAGATTGAAGAGAAAACCAAGTTTTTAAACTTTGAATAAACTAATTATTGAACTGAACTAATTACATAAACTGAAAGAGAGAAAATATTCTCTCTGGTCCTGCCTAACAGGCTACTTTTGTCAAATGCTCTTAACACTTCAACAAATCCTGGTTCTTAGCTAGTGGCTAGCGGCTTCCACCAGTCTGACTTTCTTTAAAACTTTGGCAGCAAACATACATTGCTTAATTTTTTATTTAAATGATTTAATAGATTAAAGTAAGTTCAGGTCTTAACATAGGTTGTTATTTTCAAATTTTATTTTAAATAGGCTTATTTTAAAATATAAACCTGTAATTTAAATTAAAAAATCCTATTTAAATAAAAAATCTGATTTTTTTAAATTATTGATTTTTAGACATCCTGTTAATCATCTACATTAAGTGTGCAAAGTAATAATTAATATATACAATAATCATTGCACTGTTCCCACATATGCCTTTATGATACATGGGCTGGATCCCTAAGACCAACTGTTTGGTGCCCCTTACAGCTTGCAGAGAGGGAAGAGCTGGCCATCTGCCACTAGTCTGATCTGAAGGAGTAAATCTGAATTGATCTAAGCCCTCATCCACACACAAAGTTGTACTGGTTTAATGAAAGGTGTGATTTTTGTAGTTATTTGATTAACTTTTTGAGTGGACACAAGCCTTTGGATACCTAGGACAAGCCAGGATAAAGCTAATGTCACACAATACTCAGTAAGGCATGTACACACCTTGATGGAACCATTAATAGCATGGGTGGCTGGACACTTAGAACTGCATAGAATCTCTTGGAAATCTACGGGACTGTGTTGAGGGTCAGGTTCTGCTCTCATGAATCCCTTTACAGGCTCATGTCCTTAGGGTTTGTTGTTGTTGTTGTTGTTTTTTCATTTGCTTCTCAGTAGATGGGAAGTGAAGTAGGTTTTGCTTTGTTTTTTAGAGTGATTTTAAACATTTCTGAATTTGGTTGAAGACAAAATGGGTTACTAACACATTTGTGCAGCCAGTGTGGATGGGGCAATAGTATGTTAGGAGAGCCATGATATAGCTTAGCCCACAGGCCAGATCATATTAGAAACCCCATTTGGCTACAACTAGCATTCAACCATTTTAAAACATGTCTGTACGGTTAAATAAATAGGATTGGCTGGGTTTAGAAGTTAATAGTTCATTGAGGTGAACAGGGGGTAGCAAAATCAATTCACACCTTTTGCCTCTCTTTGTATAGCTGGAGGCAAAAATCTAATTAAAGTTTGATTAAGACATATCATTAGGGAAAAAACATTCACAGTTGTTTTTATGTTTTTAAGCCACTATTTGAACGTGTAAGGACTGAAGATCAAAGACAGGTGTACATGTAAATAATCATTGAAAGGAAAGATATTTTAATAAAGAATAGAATTGAAATGTAGTAATACCAGATCTTAGATAAATAATCCTTCCTAGCTAAATTTAAAATCTCCAAATGTAAATATCACATTTGCAGTGATTCTTATGCCCTTGACATTAAAATACTGTTGTAAAGGTCACTTTATTGAAATGTTATGTCTGAAAAATCTATACATATTTACTCATGCTAGGTCTCAGAAATGGCAAAACTGAGGAAATGACCTTCCAGACACCAATATTTAATTATCTTAAGGTCCCATGCTATCCAATTGTTATTGATAAATACCAGTTTACAAATCCAAGTGACTGTGAAATATATTTTATATTTAATGTATTTTACATGTACAAGATAGATTTAATGTAAATGCTCAGAGAATGTAGCATACAGAAGCACTATTTAGTGACATATTCAAATACACAGTGAATGTAGCATAATAAAGCACTACTTAGTGACATAACAAATTGACCAATATGAAATAAATAAACTATCTCTCAAAACAGAAAGCAACCAGCCATTTCACCTAAGGAATATGCCTGTGTAAAATCTTACGCTGAGCCTTGCAGATTTGCTATGCAGGAAGGAAAGTGAGGGTGAAGATGACTTTACATCATCTCCATCTTGATTGGAATGAGGTTCAGCAAACCTACTCTCAACTGTACCCACTTTCAGCCAGGCAGTAGGAAAGAACAGACTTCCTCATTTAGCTGTGGTGGAAGAAAGCCATATAGCTCAGAATCACTAGTTCAATGAAAAGCAGCTGAGGGCACCTCACTGTCTTTCCTTGTGGTCCAGCATGCATGCTGTACAGCAGGACTAATAGAAGAAAGCCTGAAGAACCACTTAGGGCTGTTGAGCAATTGCTCAAGGTAATCCTCTCTGTCTTCTTTAAGAGGAAAAAAGTGGAGTTACTGATGTGTGACTCTACCCAGCCAAAATCTTCAAATAAGTCAAAAGAACAAGATATTTTTCTTTGAGGGCCTGTGTGCATCTCCACTTGTGGAAGATAGTGCCCAGAGTTGAGCTTCAGAACTGGCTGTACATAGGAGGTTTTTCCTAAGGCTACTAGGCCTGATGGCCTCATTGACTCATCTCATGCCTTTTACTTGTCTGAACGCAAGACCCTTGCACTGGATGGTGGGTCACTAAAACAATGAATGTGGATAGCCTTTACAGAAGACTGAACATTACTCCTTGAGTGCCCGAACAGCTTCATATGATTGGAGAACAAGGAAAAAGTCTTTCATGGCCCCTCTTCTCTACCATCACAATCACCACCAATGCCTCCACTCTAGGCTGGGGTCCACATTACCAAGACTTCCTGGTGTATGGTCTGTGGAACACCTGGGAATCCAGATTCCCTATGAACTCAAGGCCTTTTGCCCATCACTGCAGCATCATGTAGTACAGGTACTTGCAGACAATACTATGGCCATGTACTACACCAGGGGTCTCAAACTCAAATGAACACGAGGGCCACATGAGGGCTAGTTTATTGGCCCGAGGGCCACATCTCTGGCACACACACCCTCACTGCCCCCGGCCCTGCCTCCACTCCACCTCTTCCCTGCCCCCATTTCAACCCCTGAAGTCCGCACCCCAACTCTGCCCCCTCCCTGCCCCCAGAGAGTGCATGAGAGGTGTGGCGGAGGATCAGGGCCGGGAGTTGAGGTGCATCAGGGGGTTGGGGTGCAGCCAGGGGGCTCAGGGTGCAGAAGGGGTATGGGAAGCAGCAGGGGGCCCAGGACAGGGGGTTGGAGTGCAGGAGGGGTGTGGGATGTGGCAGGGGGCTTAGGGTAGGGGGTTGGTGTGCAGCAGAGAGTTGAGGTTCAGGCAGGCAGACTTGTTCAACAGGAGGTCTCAGGATCAAAGTGAGTGGTTCTTTAAACTTGTGGTGGCCCATGCACTGCTTCACAGATGGAGTCACCTGGTGATAGACTATTGCATCTAAACAAAACACCACATGCGAAGAGAATTGCACAAGATTACAGAGACAAAAACTTTCTCTTGGTTGTGTCTCTACTGGACTGGAGCCAACATCTTCTTACCCCTTCCTTTCCATTCCCCTTATGCCCAGGGTCCTAAGGAAGATCAGATTGGCCAGAGCAAAACTTGCATTAATAGTACCAATGTAGTCTCATCAGCACTAGTATCCATATCTCATGCAGCTACCCAAAGAGCCATAGACTGTCCCCAGACCCCTTGTCTTAACAGCAAATGGAGGATTCTGCATCCCAAAATGGGCATTCCAAGTTGCAGCATATAGGATAACCTATTTCCAAGCCATCTTCTCACAGTCCAAGAAGGGCTCCATCCTGAAATGCTATAAATAAAAATGGAAACTGTTTACTATTTGGGTCACTGGTAAAGGACGCACTCCATTTCACGCTGGGGCCCCTGTAGTCACAGAGTACATTCTATACTATAAGTCTAAAAGCTGACCCTGAGTCTTCCTTTCACAGCACATTAAAGTCACATAAATCTCTTACCCTGCAGTCTCTAGGTTCCTTAAAAGCCTGGTAAATTCATTTCCCCTCAGCAGGCAGATCCACCTTCAGGGGATGAGACCTAAATATTGTTCTAACAAAGCTGATAGGCGCTCCTTATGAGCCTCTGTGCAAGCATCTGTCAAACATTTAGAGATCAAAACAGTCTTCCTCATAGCATTTAAATCTACGAGGTGGGTGACCTTAATGTTTTGATGGCCCCTCTAGATTAGTGGTTCTCACACTAGGGCTTCCACTTCTGCAGGGAAAGCCCCTGGCACGCTGGGCCAGTTTGTTTACCTGCCTCATCCGCAGGTTCGCCCGATCACGGCTCCCACTGGCCACGATTCGCCACTCCAGGCCAATGGAGGCTGCAGGAAACAGCGCGGGCCAAGGGACATGCTGGCCTCCCTTCCTGCTCTAGATTATAATGAGGTCCACAAGAACAAAATCACCATGTGGCCCCATCCCAGCTTCCCATGTATAGTGAACTCAGATTTGCACCTGTCTCATTGTATTTCCCTCCCTGGGAAAATACACCTCCATATCCTAGTGTGAAGTGACAGCCCCTCGCTCTCGTGGAGAGCAGACTAATGAGCTCTTCTGGGCCTGTTTAGCTCTAACAAGGTGCATCTGTAAGACTTGTTCTGCCTGGAAAGTGAAGCTTAAAAAGAGAAATCCTGCCACAAGAAAGGGTGGTGGATAGGAGGAGCGCTGTTCTACCCCCTCCTCCACTGCTGCCGATGACAGAGAGGTCAACTGAGACAGAGACAGTTGAAA
This sequence comes from Gopherus flavomarginatus, assembly GCF_025201925.1. Lineage (NCBI taxonomy): Eukaryota > Metazoa > Chordata > Testudines > Testudinidae > Gopherus > Gopherus flavomarginatus. Next base: position 195,472,721 of record NC_066618.1, read on the forward strand.
GCCTCATTGCTCCCAAAGCTGCATAAAGTAGTTGCAAAGCAGTATGTCTGAAAAGAGGGGCTGGAAACTAATAGACTCTGGCAAACCAAGCTTATAGAGCTGACTCCAGAAAGACTACCTGAGAGATGGGCCATCTTTCCCTTTTTTGTTGTTTTTTGTTTGTTTTCACTCAGATTCCCTTCTCTTATAAGGGAAAGAGATCAGAGAGGACTTTTCTTTTGTCTGTTTGTTTGACTCAAAGAATCCCCTCATGTGCTATGAACTGGGAGCAAGAGCAGCATAATGACTGGCAGAAGAGGTTTGAGAGAGTTCTTGCCCCACCCCCAGATATAAAGATTGGTCTTTTTTTAAATCTGGTAAAGATGAAGCCATTAAGAAAAACCAATAGATTATTTGTAGCATATGAGGAAAGATGTCAAGGAAAACCCATTACCAAACAGACTTTCACACTGGATTGAGTGATGTCTAGACGCTGTTATATCTTAACTAGCAAAACACCCATTTTACGAGATCCACTGTGGCACAAGTGCTGTGCCTTAAATGGGTTCCCCTGGTGGAGATATGTGACTTTAAATTTCTGTGCACACTTCATCAGACACTACTCCTTCGACTTAGCATTATGCTCCAATGCCCATTTTGGGTGAGTGGTGCTACATTCCATATTTATCTAAAAACTCCTTGATCAATGCTCTGGTGGTAGAGCAGTGCTTACTAATCTCCCAAAAAAGTGGCAATACACAGAGGGCCTTGAAAAAAAGAAGAGCCAATACCTACCAGTAACTGTTGTTCTAGATCAGAGGGGTAGCCATTAGTCTGGATCTGTAAAAAGCAACAAAGAGTCCTGTGGCACCTTATAGACTAACAGATGTATTGGAGCATAAGCTTTCGTGGGTGAATACCCACTTCATCAGACGCATGTCTTGTAGACTAATAGATGCGTCTGATGAAGTGGGTATTCACCCACGAAAGCTTATGCTTCTATACATCTGTTAGTTCTTAAGGTGCCACAGGACTCTTTGCTGCTTCTTGTTCTAGAGTCACCTTAATGTATTCATGCTACCTGCCCATCTTCCTCTCTACCTCCATGTTCTATATAATTGCAGGACCCTGCAACAGTAGCAAAGGAACAGATGCTGTGAACTTCTGTACACAGAGTAGAACAATGACGTCATTCTCCTGTGAAATCTTTCATGTGCCCTGCAATGGACATGGCTTTTTAAGACACTCTCACAGCTCAGTGCCAGGGGTACCATATCCCACATGTTTGAATGCACAGCAGTTAATCTCAAAGAACAACAGTTACTGGAAAACAAAAAGCAGCCTCTCCTTTTGCATAAAGTGAAACAAGATTTTATTTAGATTTAATATTGTCTCATATTCTAGACATGACAAATAGATCATATGATACTGCCACATCTGCACTGTGGACATTCTGACATTGAGCTATATTTCTGCATTTAAGGAGTTGACAACATTTGCCCTAGCTAAAAGTCCCCTGTTATATTCCAGTCCTCCAAAATGGATGGATTTTCAGATACTTTTGAACCTGCAGTGTTTGGGTTGGTAGAACTTATACCAAACATCTGCCAGTAATGTGCATGTAACTTCCATTAAATTTCACTCATATAACCAAGACTCTGCCTGCCAGCTACATTATACCAACAAAAAATAGTTGAGTCTGAAGAAAATCTTTGAACATAATTTATCTACACCTCAATAATCACAAGGGTATTGTCTGATGCTGTGTGTTTGTGTGTGTGTTTTTCATTGATATAAGCTAAGTCTGAAATTTAAACGCAAAACGCAGCACTTGGAAACATTGTGTATTTTTCACACTCCAGGGAGAATGCTGTGTCTGTAAACCAAGGGAGGGGTTTAGAAGGAGACATAAATGTAATTTTTAAAATCTGTAACAAGTCTGTTTTTTTTCCCCTGTGTTGTTCATATAATGGAAGATATTAACCATTTCCCTCAGACCAGGACCTAGAAAAGAAATACCCCTGTACATCAATAAACTGAGAAATATGTATGAAAATTAATTTGGCAACATCTTTTAAAACTGTATAGAACTGATTCTTCGTTAACGAAATTTTATACTAGTGTTACTCCATTGGAATCAAGAGTTACACAGGCATAAAACTGTCATAACAGTGATGAATGGGTCCTTTATCAGCATAAGAAAAGTGAAGCTACTATCCTTCTTTTTCACTCTAAGGTTTGAGCAAACTGCCCATGTATCAGATGCTAAAATGCTGTGAAGAAATGCAGAATTATGTCTTCTGAGACTGACTCATTGGAAGTCAGACTGGAAGTCCTATTAATTCCAGTCCAGAAAGTGAAAAATGGGTTGTTGAAATGTTTTTCTGAGACCAAGAAAACTAGAGTAAGGGACAAATAACTCTGGTGGGGGGAAATCCTCAGAGTAACCAAGCTCAGGAGAAAGCTTAAGCTGAGATTTGTGTTTCTTTTGGTTTAAGTTAACAAAAACTGATTAAAGGCAAACCTCAAGAGGACCATATCCAATATGAGTGTGTACTATGGTAGTAGAAATGTGGAAAACAACTTACTTGCACACCGAAATAGAAATTATTTACCAATATTTTTAGCCTGTTATAAATAGAGCTGGTCAGAAAACGCAAGATTTTACTGAAAGAAATTTCAAACAAAATCTTCATTTGAAATTTTTCAACTGAAAGATTTTGTTTTAAATTGTAATTTCAGTTTATGTCATTTCATTTCATTTCATTCTTTTAAAATGAAAAACTAAAATAAAATTATTTTTAATTGAAATGAAGATCATAATTGCTTTTCAAAATGTTTATTTTTTTTTAATTTTCCAAGGGAAAGGATGAAAGATTTTTTCCTTGGATTTGGCATTTTCCCACCCAGAAAATCAATTTCAATGAAAGAGGGGGTATAGGACAGGAAAACTTTCTGCACTAAAAGTTTCAACCATTTCTAGCTGTAAGTGGTATCAGAAGTTATTCTGTTTCTTCATATGTAAAATAGAGATAATACCTATTTACCTCCCTGTGTGCTGTGAGATGACATTAATTCTGTTTGTAGAGCAAACTGAGATCAGAGAGAAGGCACCATGTAAAGTACAAATTATTTATTATTATTTATTATTACCACATTGACATCTATAGAAGAAACCACTGTCCAATCAACTATCTGAGACAACCTGGCTAGCCAACATCCTGCATTAAATTTGTCCCTAAATTTGTACCTAAATGCTCCAATTACAATTTTACTCCATCTTTATTTTAAATCCTACCTCCAAAGAATGGCCTATTTTCGCCCATCCCTTGACTGGTCGCTTAAGATACGGTAAGTTTTGCATCATTATTATTATTGAGACAGAACTTTATTAGTAGGAGATAAATAATGGTAAAAGAAAAATATGAATGACTTATTCCTTAGGGGTGGTTTCTTTTTTTCCCCACACATAGTATAACTAAGGCTAAGTGCTCTTGGGAGTTAGTATGTTTAGTGCTGAAATGGAAGTTACACTTCATATTGCTCTTGATGACTGATGACTTCCTTTTAGCCCACTGAAGAAGATAGTACAGAAAAACACCAAACATCTAGGCCTCTTCATCTGAAGATCACGTTGCTTTGTACAGAGCTACTGCTGGCAAAGAAACTAAAAAGAGATAGAATCTCAAAGTATTGCTCTCTTTGTTATTATGAAATGTTATTTTGTGATCCAAGTTTTCTTTCACTGCTTAATAAGCCAGATGGACACATTTGTTCTTCCAAACAGCTAAAGGATGTGCTAAACCTCTGATAAAAGAAATGCACATCTCAGATTATTATATCTCTTTTCCTCCCTCCTCTTTTTATTTATTCTTGTCTACTTCTTCACTATTTGTATATTGCCCACCACGATGGGATCCCAAGCTCAGCTGTGGTCCCTAGGTGCTACTGGAATACAAATAATAATTAGACTGTAGCAAAGAGGTAGGCAGTAGTAAAAAGTGAGAGATTGCTGTTAGGGGCTGCTATGATGGGGAAATAGTTCAAGCCTTCTCACCAAAATTTTAAGTTACCTCTGCCACTACTCTCAGTGGTGCAGAGGACATGCAACCCAGCAAAAGCCTCTACCAGCTGCTTGGTGCCAAAATCCCAGACCACCTTCCGAAGTTCCAAACACCCCAGTTGTCTGAACCTCAAGATAAATCTTCAGCTTCCTCCATGTCAATTTCTACAATGTATTGTCAGTACAAAAGATTTGCAACATATTGAAAAGTAAACCTTTTAGTGCCAGTATAAAACAAATTGCATTTCAAATCAATGTAAATAACACAAGAGATACTGTTCTAACTCCATTATTCATTTTTCACATTTAATTCACTAAAACCTCTACTTATTAAAAACTTATCTGAAACTACCATAGAATTTCCAGTTTGCCACAGAAATTGGTAGGCCTGGTCATAAAAATTTAGGCCCAGCATATCACAGTCTATTCAAGGCCTATAGATTAACTTCCTGTGTAATCTGATCTAGAAATTCTCCCTGGAAAACATGTTGGTTCAGGGTACAGATCACCAAGAGAAGGATCTCTCCCTTCAAAAATAGACCTGGCTCACAGTCCTTGAAAGAAAAGAACAAAGTGAATGTCATTAACTGCATGTATTTCAGACTTGCTTTACTGAGCAAGAGGGGCTTCCCTTGAGTTGGATGTTGAGCTATATCCTACTGCAGAAAAGGAGATAGTTATTCCAGAGAGATAAAATGGAACTCCAGCATTTTGTGTTTCAGCTGTTCTCAACATAGCTAGGTCTCTCTCAGTGCTGCTGTACAGTCACATTTGGGCCAATATTGATATGTCAATACAGAGTGTTGTGTAGACAATTCTTTGGGGCAATGAGGAAAAAATTGGGTGTACACAAAGATTTCTAAAACAGGTGGGTGACAGTACTTGACTAATTTTATAAGCATGAAAGCAATAAAGTAGATATACAAAATAAACCTAAGTTTCTCAAGATGTAGTGCATAGAGTTAGAATTTCTATTTTTAATCTAGAGGTGCATTGTTTTTACAGTTCCTGTGAGGTTGTCTGGTTGTAAGGCTTCCAGAAATGATTGCTTTATAGTTGTTTTTTTTTCCATGGTGGGTGACATGGAGTCAAGCTAAGCTTTATCCGGCTGTAGAAAACGATTTGATATGCACAGCAGTTTTCTGACTGAAATTGATGGACAAGTTCAACAGTGAGAAACGCTAACAAATTATCTTTCTTGAAATTAATCTTTCTGAGCAACATTTTCTCCCATGCACGTTCAGATCACCTCTGTAAGAAATGTCAGAAACAATCCAGCATTAGTTTCTTAAGGAGAAATTGTACCATTGTGCAGAAAATAGGATTCTGTGTAAAGATGTATGAAAAATCAAGAGCTTAATTGTGCCATTCAGGTAAACCTCTGCATTGCTGCTGATGTAGAGGCATGTTGTCCCAGAGGTAGCACCAGGAGGTAGTCTGCCTCAGGCAGCAAGAATGTCTTTTTGTGTGCAGGAAGACAACTACATTCTGCTATGCTTCTTTATGGGATGAAGTTTACCATGCTGCCCCCTCATGTCTGGGAACCTCTGTGGCACAGTGCAGAGGCTGGATTGAACCATGGTGCCTCCCAGCACCTCCACATTCTCTCTGTGGCAATGTAGATATCTGGGGAGTATGGAGGGAGCAGTCTTTGTACGGTCCCAAGTGCAGTGTCTGCATTTCTGTTTGGCCCTTATGCAAGTGGGTCAATGTCATAAACAGATAGCTAAGGGTTAATGTCTCTTTCACCTGAAGCACCTGACCAGAGGACCAATCAGGAAACCGGATTTTTTCAACTTTGGGTGGAGGGATTTGAGTGTCTTTGTCTTTTGTCTGCCTGCCTGCCTGCTTTCTCTGAGCTTTGGAGAAGTAGCTCTACTTTCTTATTTTCTGTTTCTAAGTGTAAGGACAAAGAGATCAGATAGTAAGTTCTATGGTTTCTTTTCTTTGGTATTTGCATGAATATAAGTGCTGGAGTGCTTTGATTTGTATTCTTTTGAATAAGGCTGTTTATTCAATATTCTTTTAAGCAATTGACCCTGTGTTGTATCATCTTAATACAGAGAGAACATTTGTACTTATTTTTCTTTCTTTTTATATAAAGCTTTCTTTTAAGACCTGTTGGAGTTTTTCTTTACTTCAGGGAAATTGAGTCTGTACTCACCAGGGAATTGGTGGGAGGAAGAAATCAAGGGGAGATTTGTGTGTTGGATTGCTAGCCTGACTTTGCATTCCCTCTGGGGGAATAGGAAAGTACTTTTTGTTTCCAGGATTGGGAACAGAGAGGGAGATTCACTCTGTTTGGATTCACAGAACTTGTGTCTGTGTATCTCTCCAGGAGCACCTGGATGGGGGAAGGGAAAAAGGATTATTTCCCTTTGTTGTGAGACTCAAGGGATTTGGGTCTTGGGGTCCCCAGGAAAGGTTTTTCAGGGGGACCAGAGTGCCCCAAAACACTCTAATTTTTTGGGTGGTGGCAGCAGGTACCAGGTCCAAGCTGGTAACTAAGCTTGGAGGTTTTCATGCTAACCCCCATATTTTGGACGCTAAGGTCCAAATCTGGGACTAAGGTTATTACATGAGTGGCAGCTGGTGGGAGATAGACAGAACCCAGAAGCCAGTAGAAATATTATATTTTTCTTTTCTCTGCTAAGGGCTTTTTAGCAGAGAGAAGCAGTTGGTTTTAAAAGGGAACCAGAGAGAATTTTTTTTTCTGCTCTCTCTCGCAGTTTGTGGCTTGCATGTTAAGGGTCTTTTGTCATGCAATAGCCCTCCCATTAGGAGGCAAGTACCGGCACTTATATGCATGCAAATAAAGTGGTTTTTCTGGTTTCCCTTCATTGAACATTAGCTAGAGAGAGAAAAGGAAAATTAACTAAAGGCACTGTTGCTAGGCAGACTTCAGGAGGCAACAGAGAACCTGCAGTTCAGAAGATAAACACCGGAGGGCACCCCAACACAAGAAAACAGGAACCATGACTTCTAAGGCAAAAATTGACGCCGAAGAACAAATCAAAGAAGCTGAACACAGGCGACAACTGGAAATAAAACAAAAAGAGATGGAGATGAAAGAAAGAGAAGAACAGATCAAAGAGGCAGCACACAAAAGAAAACTAGAAGAAGAAGAGATGGCCTACCGAAGGAAACAAGCAGAAGATGAGTTGGCCCACAGAAGGAAGCAAGAAGAAGAGGAGGCGGCCCACCACCGAGAAATGGAAAAAACAACAAAAAGAGAATGAAGAGAAGGAAAAACAGAGAAAACATGAACTGGAGTTGGCAAAAGCTGGGCTGCCTGTGCCAGCCAACCCTAACAACCCGGCACCAAATATTGCTCCACAGCACAGAAAATTTCCCACCTACAAGGCAGATGATGACACCGAGGCCTTCTTGGAAAATTTTGAAAGAGCCTGTCTTGGGTACAGCATTCCCGAAGACCAGTACATGGTAGAATTGAGGTCACAGCTCAGTGGACCTTTAGCAGAGGTGGCAGCTGAAATGCCTAAGCACCAAATGAATGACTATAAACTTTTCCTAACCAAGGCCAGATACAGGATGGGGATAACCCCAGATCATGCCCGTCGGCGCTTCAGAACCCAAAAGTGGAAACCAGAGGTGTCATTTCCCAAACACGCCTACTACATTGCAAAAAACTATGAGGCCTGGCTAACAGGAAACAACATTCAAACCTTGGAAGAACTGAACCTCCTCATACAAATGGAGCAGTTCTTGGATGGTGTTCCTGAAGACATCACACGGTACATACAAGATGGAAACCCCAAGAATATCGCTGAGGCGGGGGAGATTGGAGCCAAATGGATGGAACTGGCAGAAAGCAAGAAAGCTACTGTCAAGGGGAACGATTACCCCAGGGGGCACACAGACCCTAAACCCTACAACCGAGGACAGCCAAAGACCCCACATACCACCCAAGTAAAGCCACAGATACCCTACCCTTCAACCTCACCAGTCTCCAGTAACTCACCTCGGCCCAGTGACCCATCAGATGGAAGATGCTTTAAGTGTAATGAACTGGGACATATCAAGGCCAAGTGTCCCAAGAACACCATGCGAGTGCAATTCATTACACCACCATCACACCAAAGATCCCCAGGCCCGGATGCCTCTCAAATACCTTGGAGCGAAGGGAAAATTTGAGAGTGGGCGGAAAGAAGGTTACTGCGTGGAGAGACACGGGGGCACAAGTGTCAGCTATCCACCAATCCTTCGTTGACCCCAAATTCATCAACCCAAAGGCCAAAGTTACAATTTACCCCTTCATGTCACAAGCTGTAGACTTGCCTACAGCTCAACTGCCTGTCCAGTACAAAGGCTGGTCAGGAATGTGGACTTTTGCAGTCTATGACAATTATCCTATCCCCATGCTACTGGGGGAAGACTTGGCCAACCAGGTGAGGCGGGCCAAGAGAGTGGGAATGGTTACACGTAGCCAAACCAGGCAAGCTTCCAGACCCATTCCTGTTCCTGAGCCGTCCACAGAGGCCCCGTCTGTGTTACCAGAGACCCAGACAGAGGTAGTGGACCCGGATTCCATGCCAACCACTGAAACAGCCACAGCACCTCCAGTCCCAGGCCCGGAACTGGAACAGCAACCAGCACCAGCAAGTGCAACCACATCTTCAAACTCAACGCCAGAGGGCGCCAGCGAGCCAGAACTGGCAGAAGCAAAAGACAGCCATACCCAAAAGGCTCAGCCAGAGCCTGAAATGCCCTCAGGTGCACCAGTGGAGAGCGGTTCACCAGCAACGGAAACAACCCCATCACCTACAGCGCTTCCAGAGGGACCAAGCCCAAGTCCACAGTCTGAGGAAGAACTGGTGACCCCAGCCTCAAGGGAACAGTTCCAGACTGAGCAGGAAGCAGATGACAGCCTTCAGAAAGCTTGGGCGGCGGCACGGAGCACCCCACCGCCTCTCAGCTCTTCTAATCAATCCCGGTTTGTTATAGACCAAGGACTTTTATACAAGGAAATTCTTTCTGGTGGACACTGGGAAGAATGGCAGCCGCAAAAACAGTTGGTGGTTCCAACTAAGTACCCGGAAAAGCTCTTAAGCTTAGCCCATGATCATCCCAGTGGCCATGCTGGGGTGAACAGAACCAAGGACCGGTTGGGGAAGTCCTTCCACTGGGAGGGGATGGGCAAGGATGTTGCCAAGTATGTCCGGTCTTGTGAGGTATGCCAAAGAGTGGGAAAGCCTCAAGACCAGGTCAAGGCCCCTCTCCAGCCACTCCCCATAATTGAGGTCCCATTTCAGCGAGTAGCTGTGGATATTCTGGGCCCTTTCCCCAAAAAAGACGCCCAGAGGAAAGCAGTACGTACTGACTTTAGTGGACTTTGCTACCCGATGGCCAGAAGCAGTAGCTCTAGGCAACACCAGGGCTAACACTGTGTGCCTGGCCCTAACAGACATCTTTGCCAGGGTAGGTTGGCCCTGCGACATCCTTACAGATTCAGGGTCTAATTTCCTGGCAGGGACCATGGAAAAACTGTGGGAAACTCATGGGGTGAATCACTTGGTTGCCACCCCGTACCACCATCAAACCAATGGCCTGGTGGAAAGGTTCAATGGAACTTTGGGGGCCATGATACGAAAATTCATCAACGAATTCTCCAATAATTGGGACCTAGTGTTGCAGCAGTTGCTGTTTGCCTACAGGGCTGTACCACATCCCAGTTTAGGGTTTTCACCATTTGAACTTGTGTATGGTCACGAGGTTAAGGGGCCATTACAGTTGGTGAAGCAGCAATGGGAGGGGTTTACGCCTTCTCCAGGAACTAACATTCTGGACTTTGTAAGCAACCTACAAAGCACCCTCCGACACTCTTTAGCCCTTGCTAGAGAGAACCTAAAGGATGCTCAAGAAGAGCAAAAGGCCTGGTATGACAGACATGCCAGAGATCGGTCCTTCAAGCTAGGAGACCAGGTTATGGTCTTGAAGGCGCAACAGGCCCATAAGATGGAAGCATCATGGGAAGGGCCATTCACGGTCCAAGAGCGCCTGGGAGCTGTAAACTACCTCATAGCATTTCCCAATTCCTCACTAAAGCCTAAAGTGTACCATGTTAATTCTCTCAAGCCTTTCTATTCCAGAGACTTACAGGTTTGTCAGTTTACAGTCCAGGGAGAGGATGCTGAGTGGCCTGACGGTGTCTACTATGACGGGAAAAAAGACGGTGGCGTGGAAGAGGTGAACCTCTCAACCACCCTGGAACGTCTGCAGCGGCAACAAATCAAGGAGCTGTGCACTAGCTTCGCCCCATTGTTCTCAGCCACCCCAGGACGGACTGAACGGGCATACCACTCCATTGATACAGGTAATGCTCACCCAATCAAAACCCCACCCTACCGAGTGTCTCCTCATGCCCAAGCTGCTATAGAACGGGAGATCCAAAACATGCTACAAATGGGTATAATCCGCTCATCTACCAGTGCATGGGCATCTCCAGTGGTTCTGGTACCCAAACCAGATGGGGAAATACGCTTTTGCGTGGACTACCGTAAGCTAAATGCTGTAACTCGTCCGAACAACTATCCAATGCCACGTACCGATGAGCTATTGGAAAAGTTGGGACGTGCCCAGTTCATCTCTACAATAGACTTAACCAAGGGGTACTGGCAAGTACCGCTAGATGAACCTGCCAAGGAGAGGTCAGCATTCGTCACCCATGCGGGGGTGTATGAATTCAATGTCCTTCCTTTCGGCCTTCGAAATGCACCCGCCACCTTCCAGAGGCTGGTAGATGGTCTACTAGCTGGACTGGGAGAATGTGCAGTTGCCTACCTCGATGATGTGGCCATTTTTTCAGACTCCTGGCCCGAACACCTACTACACCTGGAAAAGGTCTTTGAGCGCATCAGGCAGGCAGGACTAACTGTTAAGGCCAAAAAGTGTCAAATAGGCCAAAACAGAGTGACTTACCTGGGGCACCAGGTGGGTTGAGGAACCATAAACCCCCTACAGGCCAAGGTAGATGCTATCCAAAAGTGGCCTGTCCCACGGTCCAAGAAGCAGGTCCAATCCTTCTTAGGCTTGGCCGGATACTACAGGCGATTTGTACCACACTACAGCCAAATCGCTGCCCCACTGACCGACCTGACCAAAAAGACCCAGCCAAGTGCAGTTAAGTGGACTGATGAGTGTCAAAAAGGCCTTTACCCAACTTAAGGCAACGCTCATGTCGGACCCTGTGCTCAGGGCCCCGGATTTTGACAAGCCATTCCTAGTAACCACAGATGCATCTGAGCGTGGTATAGGAGCAGTGCTCATGCAGGAAGCAACAGATCACAACTTCCATCCTGTCGTGTTTCTCAGCAAGAAACTGTCTGAGAGGGAAAGTCACTGGTCAGTCAGTGAAAAGGAATGCTATGCCATTGTGTACGCCCTGGAAAAGCTACGCCCATATGTTTGGGGACGGCGGTTCCAACTACAAACTGACCATGCTGCACTAAAGTGGCTTCATACTGCCAAGGGGAACAACAAGAAACTTCTTCGTTGGAGTTTAGCTCTCCAAGATTTTGATTTTGAAATTCAACACATCACAGGAGCTTCTAATAAAGTTGCTGATGCACTCTCCCGTGAGAGTTTCCCAGAATTCAGTAGTTAAAAAGTGTTCTTAAAATGTAGAAGTCTGTTAGTTATATACTTAGGAGTATATGTAAAGGTGTATGTGTTGTATTAATCTGTTTATTTTCAAGTTCTAGAAGGAAATCGCCGCCAGTGAGCTTCCCCACTGTCTGCAATTTGGGGGGCGTGTCATAAACAGATAGCTAAGGGTTAATGTCTCTTTCACCTGAAGCACCTGACCAGAGGACCAATCAGGAAACCGGATTTTTTCAACTTTGGGTGGAGGGATTTGAGTGTCTTTGTCTTTTGTCTGCCTGCCTGCCTGCTTTCTCTGAGCTTTGGAGAAGTAGCTCTACTTTCTTATTTTCTGTTTCTAAGTGTAAGGACAAAGAGATCAGATAGTAAGTTCTATGGTTTCTTTTCTTTGGTATTTGCATGAATATAAGTGCTGGAGTGCTTTGATTTGTATTCTTTTTGAATAAGGCTGTTTATTCAATATTCTTTTAAGCAATTGACCCTGTGTTGTATCATCTTAATACAGAGAGAACATTTGTACTTATTTTTCTTTCTTTTTATATAAAGCTTTCTTTTAAGACCTGTTGGAGTTTTTCTTTACTTCAGGGAAATTGAGTCTGTACTCACCAGGGAATTGGTGGGAGGAAGAAATCAAGGGGAGATTTGTGTGTTGGATTGCTAGCCTGACTTTGCATTCCCTCTGGGGGAATAGGAAAGTACTTTTTGTTTCCAGGATTGGGAACAGAGAGGGAGATTCACTCTGTTTGGATTCACAGAACTTGTGTCTGTGTATCTCTCCAGGAGCACCTGGATGGGGGAAGGGAAAAAGGATTATTTCCCTTTGTTGTGAGACTCAAGGGATTTGGGTCTTGGGGTCCCCAGGAAAGGTTTTTCAGGGGGACCAGAGTGCCCCAAAACACTCTAATTTTTTGGGTGGTGGCAGCAGGTACCAGGTCCAAGCTGGTAACTAAGCTTGGAGGTTTTCATGCTAACCCCCATATTTTGGAAGCTAAGGTCCAAATCTGGGACTAAGGTTATTACAGTCAATGTGTTTGCAACCCTAAATTTTGGAAACATTATCCATACTATATAAAGCAGGAAAGAAGGTTGGAACAAAATTTCTCTCTACTTTAGAACCATTATTACATTCTCTTTTAGGAAGAGTCTTATCTGGCTCCCATTGAAGTCAATGGCAAAACTCCCATTGATATGAATGTGAAAGGATAATAATCAACTACTACGTTCTAAACATTTCGAAAATGTGTTTAAACTCAGTATTTTTCCATTATATCACAATATTAACGTTGACCTTGCAGACAGCAAAAACTTCCCCTTGCTTTGAGTTTTATAAATGAGTCTTATAGCTAGAGTTGGGTTTACTCTATAAAAAGTGTTCCACATTCACTCAATTTTAAATGACATTTGATTGCATGCTTTATATATTGCTTTCCAGGAACAACTCAGGGTACACACTTTGTTGATGTGATTTTTTTGTGAAAAGTGAATTTCAGTCTCATATACTAGTGTTTGTAACAACCAAATTTCAATTTCATGTACGTATTTATATTGAGAATACTTGTGCTCACCCAGCCAGAGAACTGAAAAAAAAATGCATGTGACCTAGGTGACCATTCACAACTAACCAACCAGAGCAAGAGTAATTAATAGACTCATAGACTCATAGACTTTAAGGTCAGAAGGGACCATTATGATCATCTAATCTGACCTCCTGCACAATGCAGGCCAAAGAATCTCACCCACCCACTCCTGTATATAAAGTATCAAACACTAACCAATTGGTCATTATCAATCCATGAATTTAAAAAAAATCCCCTCCAAAAAATCATTTAATAAATTCAACTACAGTGACATTCACCCTTATGCAGGGGCCCAGCACAAGACCTGTGAATAAAGGTGAATTTTGCCTGTAAGAAACTTTCATGGAAATCACAATCTGTTCATGGAAGTTCTTTGTGCAGAAAAAGAGCCTAAATTCATCAAACGAATTATTCAATACTATTATACACTATTATAAATTAATTTCTCAGCTCTAGTTTCACCATATTTACTTTGCCAGTTTGAAATGTCAATATGAAACTTAGATTTTAAAAAACCTGAAAGATAAGATTTATAAAATTCATATGAGAGGCTAAAAAAAACCCCAAAACAACCCTTAACAATTTACAGAGCCGCAAAACACTAGTGCCCCTTAACTCTCCTGACCTATAGGTTTAATTGTGAGATTCCCTATTAAAATAGCCAGCTGTATCAATAACAGAAAAGCTAATCACAATGGAATGCCAATAGAAAAATTCCGCTCTGGATAAAGCAAACTAATCAATCATTTTATATTCAAGCGTTGAACAAATCCCCAAGAAAATAAAATCTAATCCCATAAAAATATTAACCAAAATAGAAAGTACAAAATTCCTTCTGGTGTTTCTTTGAGAAAAATGCCTCATTTTCCAGTTTATAAGTGGAGGAGGAAATATGTTTATAAATGTAAGGACTTGTAATGTAATGATACCTGTTAGTGGTTTATAGAGGCACAGGAGAGCATATGTGAATTTAATAAAATATTTGATCATCCCTTTTGAATACCTTATTAGAAAACAAACAGATAAACAAAACCATGATTGGCCACGTATTAAAAACATTGCTTTTAATAGGAGATTTGCAAACAGACTTGAATTCATCTGGCAATCAAATGCTGAGAAATGAGACTTTCTCTAAAAAAAAACGGCCACTAAATAGTGTCAGTAGACAAAAGATATGACTTCATCAGTGAAACAGCAAATGCAAGCAGTCAGCACAGAGCAGGATTCTTCACTAATAATTCTTTTAAAGACAGACTACACCCAATATTTTACAACTCACAGAAGTTTATTTCTCTACATACCTATAATATTTTACATATGATCATTCCAGATATTTGTAAAAAAAATCTCCATTTGTTTTTCCTTTACCAGTGGAGATGCCTCAGATTATCCAGCATAAGATACCTATAAAACAATGAAGAAAATATTACAATTAATTTTTTTCCATTAGATGCCTACTAGGGAATATACTTAGATATAGAATTTATAAGTATCAATTGGAACTTTTTTATGTAGTAATTGTTAAAATGAAATACACTTTAAATAGCAATAATGCAAATGATTCTTTACAGGCTGCAATATTCATTGGCTGAGCTTGAAATGATAGGGAAAAACTCTGGTTCTTAACATTATGTCTTTTTCACTGGATTGCTCCTCTGTACAGATACCTTGCACAGTAATATTGTTACCTTTACTAAAAGATGTATTAAAAAGTGATAGTGTTCAACTCTCAGCACTATTATTAAGATTGTGTCAGTGCTTTCATTATAAAGCCCTAATTTTACAGGGTTTTGTATGGCTGAGTGGTGAAAATGTCATCTATACCAAGTTTGTTTGGAGAAGTAAAAAGTCACAGAGCAATGCGCAAAGGAGAGGATTTAGGCCCATCTAAGTCAACTGGAGGCTTTCTATTGACCTCAGTGGGCTTTGGATCAAACCCTACAGGGATCTGTCTGTTGCCTGAATTTCTTTTGTCTTGTTTGGACATTTAAGAGAAACTAAAATTACCTGTTGATTAGGCTATTTTTAGACACTGATGTAGCTCAACAAAACCTATAAATACTTAATGCCAAGCCCACCACTCTGTGCCAAGCCAAGTTCTTGGGAGATGTGTGGGAATCAAAGGGGGAGGAGTTTTCCACATGGGGTAGAGGAACCACTCCACAGAAATAATCAAGCTATCCTGTAGTGACTCAAGAGCAGGAGTACGACTGAGAGGGCAGACTGTTGCGAACCAGGACACAAACCCCAAATTGGCTGTTATATACTTAGATTTCATCAAGCAATTATCAACTGTATACTCCTCAGACACTATAACAACCTAAACATGGAGTCACATACAGGCCCTGTAGGTACTCTGGTCTGTTTTGTCACTCAGGCAAGCCTACCTTTGTGATAGATGGTCCATTTCATCACGAATCACACCAATATTCAGTTTACTTCCAGTCCAAAAGCATGAATCCCTCATGCAGGTCAATTGCACCTTAGATCGTATACCAAAGACAACACTTGTAGCCAATCTTATAATACACTATTTACAGATTTATTAATAGCAAAAGAAAATAAGAGTTATTTACAAGGTTAAAACTAAACATACACACACAAATGAGTTACAATCTTAAATTTCAAAAGGTAATAGAAACTTCTACAATCAGTAAGCTTCATATGTCCTTTAGGGCTACCCCATGCTAAGCATCTGGAGATCCCTTGCTTATGCCTGAAACCTTGTCCCCAGAGTCCAAGCAGCAATGAGATACAGTTCCTTCTTGTTAGGGGTTTTTATTCTCACCCTCCCCTTACACACCTTCCTTTGAGCTGTAAACTCAGCTGATGGGAGGATTCATTTGCAAGACTCATCTTCATGGGGTTTGGGGAAAGTAAACAACAAAGCCTTTTAGTCCTTTTCAGTAATCCACTCTAGTCCAACTGATGTGAATGGGCCTTCCTTGACAGCCAAGATTTAATACCTCTGCTGGAGATCAGTACTTTATTCTAGTTAATGTCTCTCTCGGGTCTGGTGATTCACAGTTACAGAGGCTCACGATACGAACACTCAAATATTACTTTATAATTCAGGTCCTACTTCATTCACGATGTTGTGGAAATTGCAGATTCTGCAATAGTAGGCTTCCACTACAATTTTGTTTTAAATTAGCTTACTTTGCACAGTCCACGACTTTGCATACATTTTGAGATTTGCAACACACATTTTCCCCCATTAGTACATGGAATGAAACGAGAGTTTTGGCATTCACCTGCAGTTCTACAGCATTTTCCAGAGTTATCTGAGACAGCAAAGTGATCACTATTGATCTTGCCTAATTTTGTGGAGGCCGAGAGTGCTGTATCTTGGTACAGACAAGTTTTCACAAAGCAAACACTGGCCATGAAGGAGACCACTGTAGTGGGGTGCACTGCACTAACATTCAATGCCTGTAAAATATATATGGCTAAAGTGACTGGACTGGATTTCTACAACAGTTGTGTTAAGACTTTTAAGCTTCTGAATTTTATATTGTACAGTCACTTTTTTAATGAATTTTTTGGTTATCAAATAAATTCAGACATAACATAATAAGGTGAGTGTTTATATCATTCCAGCAATTTTTTCTTAAACAAATAGGTCTATTGTGGCTTTTCCAAATTACCCCTATTAATTTACGGCAATTTTCCATGTCTTGTCCGTAACTCAGCAGCAATTATTTGAAGAATGTCTCACAATTCAGGTAGGGTCTTACTTATAATATGGGTTACAGATATTATCAGTGAGATTAATGCATGCAGCAATTTACAAGCATTCCATAAAATCTAAACACTAAACACATTCTTATAAACTAAATACCTATTTTAACAATACTAACACACAGGTGAGTCACACTAATTTCAGCTCTATATTGTCAGTACTCAGCTGAGGCATGGGGACCTTGGCCTGAGCTGGCATCTGGTCTCTCAGCATCCCCAAAACTACTCCAGCATAATGACTGATTGCATGTGTGTGTGTGTATATATATAGATATAGATAGATATATGGAGATATATACAGATTTTGATGGAAAGGCCTGGATCCCACCTCCAGCTCTGCAGGCTGTAACTTCCTTATTTTTTGCCCAGATAAATTTACTTATTGGTGCCTCCACTCACTTCGCTTCCTCCTGGCAGGATCACCAGTGGTTTCCAGGTGTCCAGTTTTCAACCAGAAAGTTCCATCGAAAAGGGAATCTGGCAGTGTCGGGGTACCCACAGTAACCGACCTCCGCCACTGTGGGTAGAAAGCGCAACAGCTGTGGGTGAAGCCTGGAGGAGCTGCTCTCTGCTCAGTTGCTCATGGAGAGAAGTGGCTGGCTGGCTTTCAGCCAGCTCCAGCTTCTCCATCAAAGAGGTTGGTTTGTGTATGGTGGGAGGGGAAATCCCCATAGTGCCTTGATTTCCCAACCCCAGCTCCTTGCTTCAGGGACCAACCACCCCCCGATTAGGCATGCAGGTTCCATATCAGCTCCTCCCAGCCCAGCTCTGCAGATGGCAGATGAGTGCCAGGTCAGGGGGGAGTGAGCAACAAGGGAGACGAGCAAGTGGAGTGGGGCCTCGGGAAGAGGTGGGACCAGAAGGTGGCTCAAGTTAATTGCTATATAATTGGAGGCTCCCAAGGAATAATAAAAACAAACACAATATATTCAGTAGAGTAACCATATTAAACAGGAAATAAATATGACACAACAGGGTAAAACAATACTCCTGGTCACTCATGCTCTCCATGTGCTGATAATACCCATACATTTCTCCAAAAATACCAATCACATGAACTGATGCAATAGGAATAAAATGCAGTGTCCTGTTGGTACATGTACTTCATGTGGGAACTTACTGACCAATGAATACAATATCTTCTAAAGTAGCAAGAAGCAGTTTAGCTGACTTGATGCAGTACAGCCCAAAAGAGTCTCACTTGGGAGAAGATAGTAAAGGCCTTCATAGGTTTAATAGACAGTAGGTAATAAAATCCCCAAACCTTACCTCATGGTTTGAGGACACAGTCTGGGGAACAGGGGGTCTCCCAAGCAATTTCCCTGGCTATCTAACTAAATGATGGTGTACTCACAACTCCATAAATGATCCTCCGGTTCACATCTGAACCAGACTCTTCAGCAACTGCAGAGTGGCTGATAATTGCAGTTGGCAGCATTCCCTTCATCTAGGGCTCAGGCTGCTTCTGTTCCCAATATTACCCGTCAGAATAAAGAGTTGCAAGGATTTTAATAACTACCCTAAAAAAACCTGACTCAGGCTATGTCTACACTGGCAACTGAATGACAAAACTTTTGTCTTTCAGAGCTGTTAAACCCTCCTCTCCCCCGAAAGACAAAAGCTTTTCCTGTTCTTGGCAGGAGTGCTTTCTGAGACAATCTCAGCAGATTGGCAACCCTGAACTAGCAGCAAGAGTAGTACTTGCCTTGTTGTAAATGGTTTATCTAGGGAGCTGAAAGACTAACTCAGCCTGACTGGGTGGGGAGTTTTACCAACAAAAATCTATAAACCAGGAGTCATAAGCTCACCAACAGCAAGTCCCACCCTTCCAGTGACTGGCTCCAGATTCTCTCAATGTAGTTTCTCTCCTCTCACAGTGCTCTTGTGGGCAAGCATCTCACTCAGGACCTTTCCTATTATGATGTTAGCTCTACTTTTTGGCTTTTTCCTGTCAACTATTTGAATTCTAGCCCCTGCCCCTTTTCTCTCAGACATGTTCCTCCTCTGAGAGGCAAGGCCCTGGTAGCCATCCAGGTGCACCTGTTATGTCTCCCCTGAGCCAACTGGGGCCTCATTAATATGGTGTCTCTTTTCTCTCCTTCTCAGTTGCCCTGGGCCCCTCTGCCTCCCAGGAACAGCATGCCTCTCCATGAGATGCTAGCACAGAGACACCCAGCAACTAAGGTAAGCTCTAATCTGAACTGATGAGGGGAATCCTGTAAATAGAAGAAAAAAGGAAATAATTGACTAAAGCAAGCAAAAGGTCTATAAGGCAAACAAAAATTTGATTACTATTGATATTTTATCAAAGTGAGACCATGCTATTTCTATATTTTTCACAGCTAAATGTGGGAACATTTATAGGCATCACACTGTGCATCTGTCAACATATCAAAATCCGTGTAGATCTGGGCTGTTCTTCATATGTGTTTTTCTTCCCACTGACCTCCCCTCTGGATTTTTCCCCCAAGAAACATTTAAAGGAGTCTTCTTTTCTAAAATCTGTGCTTGAAAAGTATTGATTGGTCTTACATCTGTGGATGCCTTCTCTTCCAAGAGTCAGACTCATGCTTTTTTGCACTGGCTGGTAATTTTGAAAGTACGGTGATTTACAATTGCTTTGACATTTATTCTGGAGGATTTGTGCTCCTGAATAAAATTTTGTAATTTATTTATCCCTAGTTATTTTTAAAGCTCAGAGAAAGTCAAAGCATGATCATTATGAGGGATTGGCATTGAGTATTCAGTAATTATATTAAGAATCCCTGTGCTTATTTTACTGCTTCCATTACTGCTTCAGCATTTCAGGTATCCTGGCATTTCAAGTTAAAATGACCTTTAATTTTAAAAAAACCCTAGTGACTTAATTATATGTATTTAATACATGTGTAATGAGCTTATATCTATTTATTCAATACATTTATAATGTATCTCTATTCCTTTATTTAATACATGTATAATGTGCCTGAATTATTAGTTAGCATCAGGAAACCGTATGATATAATCAAGGCAAATGCTAGAATAAAAAATCTTCATCTAACCACCCCAAGCAGAATATCACATGGAACCAAAGGGAAGACCTTCAGGGAAAGCCACCCCAAAAAACAAAAAAGAAACCATTCTCAGATAACACATAAAATAATGAAGCAGTTAGGTTGAGAAAATGAGAACAAAGGAGGAGACTCAAAAAAGAGATCAAAATGGCATTTTTTCTAGGAGCCCATTGCAACTAAGCACTTAAGCATGTGTTTAACATTAAGATAATAGTGGCACTAGTTACATGGTTAAAGTCAAGCATGTGCCAAAGTGCTTTACTTGACAGGCGTGTAAAAACAGTCAAAATAGGCCACTCAGCAGCTCTTCTGGGCTAGACTTCCACAATCAAAGAATCTGACTCCAGCCTGGACTAAGCTGATTCTAGGCAAGCAGAGCTGCATGCTTAACAGTTCTGTGGTGACAAACGTTGGTACATAAGCTTGGTTTGGGTAGCTCTCTGCTCACTTCATCCATTTTAGGAAAAGGCAAAGAAAATAAAGATTCAAAGTTACTATTTCACAACTGTGCTCTTTCCTTATCCCTTATTCTTAATTTCCATATACTTGAATAATGGTTTTCTGTGTCTTTTGGCTAATGAGTATTTGAGTGAGGAAGGAGAAGCCTTTTAGTTGAAAGAGCTCTTCATGGAACTTTAACTATTTCTTATTCTTTGAGCAGCTGTCACTATGTGTTGTGCACTTCAGGATGTGCATGTGCCCAGGACTGAAGATTTATCCCTAGCAATGTCTGTCTGGTTCACAGATGTGCCTCGCTCTCTTCATTCACTGCACCAAGGGCATGAAGGGGGTGCTGGACTGCTGCCATCTTAGTTTCTAGAAGGAAACCAGGCAGCAAAGAAGCAGTGTGCTACATATAGAGACAACACCTCTCAAAGAACTCAAGTTACTACAAGGTGAGTAAATAATTATTTCTGCTCTTCTGGTTGTTTTTTGTACAACTTTCTACACATCTTGGTTACCTCCTAATCTTCCATTTCAGTTTGTTTGTTCATTTGTTTGTTTGTTTTTAAAAAGTTAAAATTGTAAATGTTAACATGCTTATCATGCCTGTCTTCATTTCTCCAGCTATGTTAATCATTGGTTTCTGTTACTCATGTATTGATTTTAGCATTGTAAAACAATGAATGAAATATCCCTTTGTATTTCAGATATCACAATCAGTCACACTAGAGTAAACCATTAACATTCTTGCCATTTAAAGCATTGTGAGAACACAATTATAATTATCCATTATAATGCAAAGCTCCGGAGACGACATTACACTGTGTAGTATAACTTGTTCAGAGGAGAGTAGGGTTGCTTTTGAGAGATTTGGTGGGTGCACACGCACTTTGACATTTATGAAGAGAACACTTTAGGTCCAGTACTACTTCATTCTAGGCTCTTTTGTGACAAAGGACACTGACCCTGCAAGGAGGAATTGGTCTCCATAGGGCATATAGAGAAGATCCTGCTGCTGACTCTGGCTTTAGGGCTGGACCCAGACTTCCATAAGCAGATAAGCTGGAACTACCCTTTCTTCTCAAGGGGTGATGGTTGTAGTTCTCTTTGCCACACTTTCCTGGTTGTCACAATCTGGGAAATGTCCACCCATGACAACCATATTAATAGTCTTAGTTTCGGCAAGGCATGATGACAAATAATGGGAGTTATATAAACAGTACCCTTTCCTCCAGATGGAGAAAAAAAACCAGAGGGAGCCAGATCGTTCTGATGATCTTTCCTGTGAGATTTGGACAAGTAAACACACATTTGTTTATTTTATTTGTTGTTTTGTAATGGAACTATGAGATTGACACTTCTGAAGAGCATCTGAAACAATCTGAGACTGCGGGTAAATTTTGCTGTGATGTTATGATTTTGGCCTGTGCAAAAATCCAAGTGAAATGTGAATTTGTAAGGGAAAGAAAATTACTAACATGGTCTTTGTATGGTGTGACAAAGATGCTGAATAATCCTGGTGCACTCTACTGAAAGACATTGTGAAAAGCAAGTTAAACTTTCTTGGAGAATCAGTTACGCATAGCAAACATCTTCAGGATGACTGTATCAACAGTATGCTCTGTAGTTAATATAATGAACTTATCTTTCAAAAAAACCCAACAATTCTGCATCTATTAAAGCTAAACCTTCTGTTAGGCAGGCAATTCAGTCCAGATGTAACTCAGCAGTGAGGTCACTTTGTTGTACAAAGCACAATTGGATACTAGGCAACAAGGAGCGAAGATGAAAGAGTTCACTCACAGAAGAATAAATAATGAGGAACATGCAAAATCTCCACTATTAGAAAACAAACCACCCGCTCAAAGAGAGCATCTGGAATCAACTGTGACTAAGCTGGAAAATCAAGAAAGAAATGTATGTTATTGCTTCCTTTTCCTCTTATTTCTTCCTGAAAATTAGAAACAAAATTTGTTGCCAGACTTTTTAGCTCCTGATCTGGAAGCTGGATGCTAAGGGCACTTGTACTTATGGAATGGGATTGGGTTGGATGGACTCCTTCCTTTTAGAAGAAGATTTAAGGACTCCAGAGTGGAAGAAAGACAATTCACTGTGAGGACTGAGAGGAAGGTTTTGGAGAAAGAAGGCAGGGAAGAAAAGGTCCTGGAACTTTGGTGGAACTGAGCCAATTTTTAGCCTCAATCCATACCCCACCTTTCATCAAATTTTAAGGATGTACTAGTATACAAATCTAACAAATCTTCAAAGTAAATGGCAGTTTTGTGTGAGTAAAGACTTTGGTCATAGTTACCTAAAAGGGAAGGGAGAGCATATACGGGTCCATAAAGAGGCAGAGAATGTAGAAATAATTACCTAAGTTATTTGAAGAAATTAGTATCTTAACATTTCTTAAATGTACATACAAAGTTATTTGTTTTTTTACAAATAAGAATTGGAACTGTGACCTTTTTTACTTGTTTTGCTGATTTTGTTTTTTAAAGGTTAGAAATACCATGAGTGTCATGTGTGTTCTTTCCTGGTGTTGCTGAAGGATTCTTGGAAGTCTCATAGATGTGTAATGTGACTCTTATAATTGAATTAAGGAATCAAGGGGTTAGCAAGCTTTTTCCCAAGTGTTCATCAGCAATAAAGTTAAAAAGTTGAAAACATGTACAAATAACAATCCAGAAGGCTTGATTCTCCATTGTCCTGCCTCTGGTGTAGTCATTTACAAAGCACGAGCAGTATCGTCTACCCCAAAATTATGAATCAGGATGCAAAAAATCATGACCTGGCCCAAGAAATCATGATTTAAATAAATATGGTCTTTTGTCTGTCTTCTGATTTTTGAACTCTCTCTATCCACCTCAAATGTGTGACAATTAATCTTGCAGATTCTCCCAGACTTTTAGTGAATACGGTATTGACAACCTCAAGTGTTTTGAAATCACAAGCAATACACTCCCTCCCACCCCTCCAAAAATCAGGACATTTGGCTTATAAATCAATTATAAATAATAATTAATTAATTAAAAAATACCAGGTAAATATAATTTGATTTCTTTTTATTTACCTGGTATTTTTTTAACCTTTATGGCACACTCAGATGGCATTTTGAAGCTCTCATCCACAATCATGAGGGTTAGAAACTTTAATTTTTTTAAAGAGAATGAGAGTTAAGGTTCTCACATGACTCCAGGAGCTTGGGCTTTAAGAAAAACATCAAATATCATGAGAATAATGATAAAATCATGAGAGTTGGACTCTGTGGAAATAAAATGCTATCATTCTCAACTGGTAGTGTTTTACCTCTACTTTTGAACTAGTGTAAATAACTGCAAAAGGTTCAAGGCAATGTAGAATCAGGTCCAGAGTTTTAAGCAACCTAACTAAATAAGCAGATCCTGTCAAATACTTAACTTTCGTCTCTTGCATGGTCATAATTTCAACACTTGTCCAGTTAAAATTTTCCACATCAGGTAGCCTTGATTTTTTGTATGGTTTCTTTTCATATATGATTTTTTTTCTTTTGTGTGCTTACAATAATATATAGTACCCCAAGTATATCATTCCAGATGCAGTAGAGATACGTGAGACAAGATATAAATGTGCAAAGGGACAGAAACTTGGAACAGTGACATTAAAAAGGCTTTTTCTGTAGTAGTTGAAAGTACATATTTAAATTAGTATTTTAGATAACTATTATAGACATTAGCAACCAAAAACTATGACCCACGCAGCAAAAAATTAAACCATAAGTATAGCAACATAGTGGCTTAATAGAGCTCTAACCTGCTAATATTCTGGTGTATTTGTCACCTAAACTGATAAAACTTGGGTCATCTATATCCCTTGCACATTAGTCTTAATTAACTTTTATTATTTCCTATGTCCCTGTTAGAACCAGAAGAAAAGCAGTTGCAGAATGATTAGGCAAATGCTTTCCTTAGTAACATGCCCCTGGGCTGCTCTAATGAGTACTTTTTATCTACTCTGGTATATTTCACAAAAACAGTGTTCTCGCTACAGAGTGTTTGGCATTTACAGAGGACACAACAAATATTTACTGTCTTTTACTATATATCATAGTCTTTTACTGTATCTGTATAAATTGCTAGGATGAGAGATCCTTTCTGCCATAATACATCCATTTTTATAAAATTTGTGTCTTCTAAGCCCCTGACAATTAATATTTAGACATTTCATATGCAGGGCCTGGGCAAGGATGTTTCGCGCCCTAGGCAAAACTTCCACTTTGTGCCCGGCCCCCCGCTCCCCCGCCTTGAGGTGCCCCCCCTCCACGGCAGCTACCACCCTCCGCCCTGAGGCACCCCTCCACCCCAGCTCACCCCTGCTCCACGCACAAGCACTGCGAGCACGCCGTCGCTGCTTCACTTCTCCCACTTCCCAGGCTTGCGGCACCAATCAGCTTAGGTGCCGCAAGCCTGGGAGGCGGGAGAAGTGAAGCAGCCAAGGCGTGCTTGGGGAGGAGGTGGGGCAGGGGTGAGCTGGGTTGGGGAGTTCCCCTGCATGCTGCCCCCCCCCTTACTTTCTGCAGGCCGCCCTCCCCGTGCTCCCCTGCCCCAGCTCCCTCCGCCTAAATGCCGGCGGTGACCGGGGAGGCCAAAGATCCGGCCACCGCGGTCGCTGCTGAAGAAAATGGCGCCCCCCAAATCCCAGTGCCCTAGGTGACCACGTATGTCACCTAAATGGTTGCACCAGCCCTGTTCATATGGAAAAATATGAAGTGCCTAACTCTAAAACAGCTAAGTAATTCATAGTAGTTATCCCCTGTCACCACAATGCAGGACATCATATGCGATGATGATAGAGCCTCACCTCAATGTCAACGTACGAGGATTCAGCAAACGTTATTCAAGGTTGCATTGCTGAACTACCTGTATTGTGACTGGATTATAGTGGGACAGGTGTGTTCAGTTCCAGTGCAAATTATGTGCCATGCTGGTGCAGAAATTATAAGTAGTAACTTCATTCAATTTATAGCTCCTTTAAATTAAATGCAATCAGTTCAATTTCTAAGGGCCCATCTAATCATCATTTACTTGGCAGCAAACTGGGGTGTGACTCTAACTATCCATGTGGAGCCTGCTGGTATATACTAACAGTTCACTACGGTGCTTTTAGCTACTTCTGTTTCAAGGCAGGGGCGTTAGGATATTTCATCCACATGAATTAATTATAGGAACCATGCTATGCATGTGAACAGATATAACAGTTTGGCATCTTTTTGTTCTACACTAATGATGATTTTTTAAGTAAGGGTATGTCTACACTACAGGATTATTCCGATTTTACAGAAACCGGTTTTTTAAAACAGATTGTATAAAGTCGAGTGCACACAGCCACACTAAGAACATTAATTCTGTGGTGTGCATCCATGTACCGACGCTAGTGTCGATTTCCAGAGCGTTGCACTGTGGGTAGCTATCCCATAGCTGTCCCATAGTTCCAGCAGTCTCCCCCGCCCCTTGGAATTCTGGGTTGAGATCCCAGTGCCTGATGGGGCAAAAAACATTGTCTCGAGTGGTTCTGGGTACAGCATCACCCCTCTCTCAGTGAAAGCAGCAGACAACCGTTTCGCGCCTTTTTTCCTGGGTGAACTGTGCAAACGCCATAGCACAGCAAGTATGGACCCTGCTCAGCTCAAGACTGCAATCGTGGACATTATAAATACCTTGCGCTTTATCGTGCAGTCTATGCTGAACCAGGACCTGCAAAACCAGGTGAGGAGGAGGCGGCTACGGCAGCGGGGCAACGAGAGTGATGACGACGGGGACACAGAATTCTCTCAAACCGCGGGCCCCTGTGCTTTGGAGATCCTGATGATAATGGGGCAGGTTCTAGCCATTGAACGCCAATTTTGGGCCCGGGAAACAAGCATAGACTGGTGGGACCGCATAGTTTTGCAGGTTTGGGATGATTCCCAGTTGCTGCGAAACTTTCGCACGCGTGAGGACACTTTCATGAAACTTTGTGACTTGCTTTCCCCTGCCCTGAAATGCCAGAATACCAAGATGAGAGCAGCCCTCACAGTTGAGAAGTGAGTGGCAATAGCCCTCTGGAAGCTTGCAATGCCAGACAGCTACCAATCAGTCGGGAATCAATTTGGAGTGGGAAAATCTACTGTGGGGGCTGCTGTGATGCAAGTAGCCAAAGCAATCATTAAGCTACTGCTACGAAAGGTTGTGACTCTGGGAAATGTGCAGGTCGTAGTGGATGGCTTTGCTGCAATGGGATTCCCTAACTGTGGTGGGGCAATAGATGGAACCCATATCCCTATCTTGGCACCGGAGCACCAGGGCACCCAGTACATAAACCGCAAGGGGTACTTTTCAATGGTGCTGCAAGCACTGGTGGATCACAAGGGACATTTCACCAACATCCACGTGGGATGGCCGGGAAGTGTTCATGACGCTTGCGTCTTCAGGAACACTACTCTGTTTAAACGGCTGCAGCAAGGGAATTACTTCCCAGACCAGAAAATAACAGTTGGGAATGTTGAAATGCCTGTAGTTATCCTGGGTGACCCAGCCTACCCCTTGATGCCATGGCTCATGAAGCCACACACAGGCAGCCTGGACAGTAGTCAGGAGTTGTTCAACTACAGGCTGAGCAAGTGCAGAATGGTGGTAGAATGTGCATTTGGCCGTTTAAAGGAGCACTAGCGCACATTACTGACTCACTCAGACCTCAGTTAAACCAATGTCCCCTTTGTTATTGCTGCTTGCTGTGTGCTCCACAATCTCTGTGCGAGTAAGGGGGAGACCTTTATGGCGGGGTGGGAGGCTGAGGCTAATCACCTGGCTGCTGATTATGTGCAGCCAGACACCAGGGCGATTAGAAGAGCACACCAGGAAGCGGTGCGCATCAGAGAAGCTTTGAAAATGAGTTTCATCATGGGCCAGGGTACAGTCTGACTGCTGTGTTTGTTTCCCTTTGATGAACGCCCCCCCTTGATTGACTCATTCCCTGTAAGCAACCCACCTTCCCACTTCGATTACAGCTTGCTTAGGGAAACAAAGTCACTCTCATTTAAAAATCATGTATTCTTTATTAATTCATTATAAAAAGAGGGAGAGAACTGACAAGGTATCCCGGGTGTGGTTTGGGAGGAGGATAGTAGGGAAGGAAAAGGCCACTAAAAAAATTTCAAAGTAATGACAGCCTTTTGGTTGGGCTGTCCACGGGGGTGAAGTGAGCAGGTGCACGGAGCCTTCCCCCAAGCGTTCTTACATGTCTGGGTGAGGAAGATATGGAACATGGTGAGTGGTGAGGATGGTTACACAGGGGCTGCAGCGGCACTCTGTGATCCTGCTGCTGTTCCTGAAGCTGCACCAGATGTCGGAGCATGGCAGTTTGATCATGCAGCAGCCCCAGCGTTGCGTTCCACCACCGCTGATCTTCCTGCCTACACCTCTGATCTTCCTGGCGCCACCTCTCATCTCAAGCATCCCTCCTGTCCTCACGTTGGTCCCTCCTGTCCTCACGTTCACTGGCATCTTTCCTGTAATTTGATACCACGTCCTTCCACTCATTCAGATGAGCTCTTTCATTGTGGGTTACTTCCATGATTTCCAAGAACATTTCGTCTCACGTCTTTTTTTTCCGCCACCTTATCGGAGATAGCCTTCGAGACGGAGTAGGGAGGCTTGAAAAATTTGCAGCTGCATGAGGGAGGGAAAAAAGGGAGAGAAGTATTTAAAAAGATGCATTTTACGGAACAATGCTTATACTCTTTCACAGTGAACAACACTATTCACCTTACATAGCACATGTGATTTCACTACAAGGTCACATTTTGCATCTTAATATTAAGCGACTGCAGCTCTGATGTTAGAGATCTCACAGACGCAGGTCCGGGCAGCAGAATTCAGCTTGCATGAGGCCGTGGTAAGCCATTGTCTTTCGGCTTCTGCAGCCTTCATATACACAGTGCCCTCCTTTCCCCAATACCAAGCAAATCCCGTTCAGTGCTGCTTCTTTCCTGTTAACATGCAGCAGCAGAAACCACCCCCGCATCCAATTCTCTGGGATGATCGCTTTACCCTTCCCCCCACCACATGGCTGGTATCATGGAAGATCACTGCTAGCCAAACGCGAAAAAGCTCAGCGCCAATCACCCTCCCCTCCCCCTGCTTGGCCACCTGCAAGGAAGGATTTCTTTTAAGCAACAGGCAAACAGCCCAGTAGGAATGGCCATCTCTGTCTCCTTAATTAAATTCCTGAATTTTAGCTAGGTTACCATGAACGATATCACTCTCCTGAGGATAACACAGCAAGATAAAGAACGGATGTTGCTTGAATGCCAGCAATCACTGGGACCATACGCAGCTAGGCTTTGTCATGCAATGATACCAGATTACTTGCTACATGCATGGCGTGGTCAAGTGTCCTACCATGGAGGACGGAATAAGGCTGCCCTGCCCAGAAACCTTCTGCAAAGGCTTTTGGAGTACCTCCAGGAGAGCTTCATGGAGATGTCCCTGGAGGATTTCCGCTCCATCCCCAGACATGTTAACAGACTTTTCCAATAACTGTACTGGCCGCGAATTCATCCCAAGTCCTCAGGGCAAATTAATCATTAGAAAACGCTTGCTTTTAAACCATGTTTTATATTTACAAAAGTACACTCACCAGAGGTCGCGTCCATGGCTTCATTGTCTGGGATAGTGGCTTGGGAGGGCTGGGAGGGTAATTCCGTCAAGGTGAGAAAAAGCTCCTGGCTGTTGGAGAGAACAGAGTGCTGTGTGCTCCCTGCAAGCTCATCCTCCTCTTCCTCCTCCTCATCTTCCCCGTCCGCAGAATCTTCAGCCATGGCTGAGATTACCACCCCCACCTCGGAATCCACGGACAGGGGTGGGGTAGTGGTGGCGGACCCCCCTAGAATTGCATGCCGCTCAGTGTAGAAGCAGCATGTTTTCAGCCCTGCCCCAAACCTTCCGTTTGCTTCTTTGGTTTTCTTGTAGGCTTGTCTGAGCTCCTTAAAACTTTCACACGGCAGTGTACTGAGTCCCTGGTGTGGCCTCTCTGCATCATGGCCTTGGAAATTTTTTCAAATGTTTTTTCATTTCATCTTTTGGAATGGAGTTCTGTTAGCATGGAATCCTCTCCCCATATAGTGATCAGATCCAGTACCTCCCGTGCGGTCCATGCTGGAGCTCTTTTTCAATTCTCAGGAGACTGCATTGTTACCTGTGCTGATGAGCTCTGCGTGGTCACCTGTGCTGGTGAGCTCTCCATGCTGGCCAAACAGGAAATGAAATTCAAAAGTTTGCAGGGCTTTTCCTGTCTACCTGGCAAGTGCATCTGAGTTCAGATGGCTTTCCAGAGCGGTCACAATGGTGCACTGTGGGATTCCTCCCGAAGGCCAATACCATCGATTTAAGGTCACACCAACCCTAATCCGACATGGCAATACCAATTTCAGCGCTACTCCTCTCTTCGGGGAGGAGTACAGAAACTGGTTTAAAGAGCCCTTTATATCGATATAAAGGGTCTCGTTGTGTGGACGAGTGCAGGGTTAAATCAGTTTAACGCTGCTAAATTCGGTTTAAATGAGCAGTGTAGACCAGGCCTAAGAGTCCAAGCCTATACAACAGTGGATCCATGCTGTAATGTCTTTGTGCATACAGTTAAGCTGTGTCAAGACGCAGGGGTATGTAACAGCCTCACTTCAGAATTAGAGGTGGTGGAGGATGACAATTCTTTTTCACTACAACTTTTAAAGTTCAAAAATTTGTATTTGTTTCACACTGAAACAAAACCAAAACCTTTCAAACTTTGTCATGAAGCAAATTTGGATCAAAACATCCATTTTTAGATCAGAAAGGTCAGGCTTTCAGTGTAGGTCTCTCTCTCTGACTACATCGTGCACCCTAGACCTCAAAAAACTTTCTGTCAAAAACTTTGCCAAAGCAATATGTCTCCAGGAAACACGATGACCAGCTCTAACAGTTCCTTTCTTTGTTCAATTTTAGAATCTCAGCCTTAACATTAATGTTAGACCTTTTTGTGGATTTAATTAGTTTCATCAGCTGTCATAGTTAGGACCACAGAAGAAAAATCAGAAAGACAAGGAAAACACCCAAAGACCTTTAACAAGGGAACAGAGAACAGCAGAAGATTCCACTGAGTTCATTAAGGATCTGGTTTTGTCATTTTAATTACAATGAGAAGTTCTCAGATGCTACAGTTATGAATGGTATATATCAATTTATCATCACCTCAGTGCAGTCTGAGGAAGATTTTATTTGAAAATTAGCCTTTTTTTTTCAGATGACAAACTGACACAGGAGCAAGGTATTAAGATTTTCCTGATCATAACATTGCAAGATTTAATCTTTAAAACTTTTCAGTTACAACCTAGAACCCTTAGTTAGGGGGAAGCAGTGATTAGAAGCTTATAGTAATGTTTTCCATTTAAAGCAAAATGTCAGATCTTGGTGATTGAAATAAAATGCATTGGACATCAAGATTACTTGTTTCTTGATAACAAGAAACTGAATTTGAAAAACAAGAAAATGAATTTGAATATTTATTGCCAAGCTATCATCTCTTATTTTAGAGTAAATGTAATTAGGGATATCTGAGCACTTGAATGATTGCATTTTTTTTAATGGAAAGATTAAAAGTATTCTGTGCAAATGAAGATACATCACATTTTAGATTTAAAAGTCAAGGGATCTGGTTAGCACTTTGTTTAACAGAATGCAAATTTCACATGAACACACCAACCGACCAAGAAATATCCTCAACCTTCTGAGACATAGAATGCCAAGAAGACCATGGTTATTGTTTCCACACCAAGTGGACCTTTTCAGGAGAAAAGCCAGCCTTCCATGCAGTGCACAAAGCCCCTCTCATCCAGGCATGATGGGAAGATGAGGTGCTTCATACCCACTCTGCTTTGGAAGTCCTTATGAGGAACATATACTTCTTCTGTCTCCTGAAGCTACACAACCTACCGCCCTGGGGGGTGCACACAAGTTTTAAGAATTGTAAAGATTACCTTTGAATAATCTATAAAACAGAGGGGGTGTATGAGAGAGAGAGAGAGAGAGAGAGAGAGAGAGAAAACACATTTTTCCTATATCTCAGTCACTGGGGGTGGGGGGATCATCATTGTAGAAAGGGTCTCCTTGATCACTGAAGAATATCAACCCTTGATTAGTGTTTAATTTATGGGGAATCCTGAAGTGGGAAAGGAAAATCTTCATTCTTCAGCTAACTGGGACTCTCTTCCTCCCTGTATAAGCTTTCTGACTAATATATTTGCCAAAGAGTCATTTTCAGACTATGGATTACCTTTTAAAATTCTTTTCTGACCAACTGAATGTCAATTAGGAAAGTATCCTACCTCCATGGGACGACGTTATGGAACTCACTAACCATGTTCAGTACATTCCATAATGTCATCCCCTTGAATCAAATTTCCATATATGGCAATTGCTCCAGCCTTCAAAAGGGCAACTTTAAACTGTCACATAAAAAGGTTAATGGTGACTAGATACTCAACACAAGTAATATTAACAACTGTGGGAAGGAATGTAAATCAAGATAGGTAAAGATCTGGTTAAACAATATCAAGTCAGCAGGGCTTAATGAAATTCACCCCTAGGATACTTAAGACTCTACCTGAAACAATCTTGCAACCATTAGCAATGATCTTTCAAAGAGTTATCAATGGTTTGCTGTCAAACTGGGAGGGCGTGTCTAGTGTGGCACCACAGGGGTCAGTCCTGGATCCAATTCTATTCAAGATTTTCAGAAATGACTTGGATAATGGACTGGAGAGTATGCTTATAAAATTTGCAGATGGCACCAACTGGGAGGAATTGCAAGCACTTAGGAGAAAAGAATTACAATTCAAAATGACCTTGACAAATTGAAGAATTTGTCTGAATTCAACAAGATGAAATTCAGTAAAGATAAGTGAAAAATACTTCACTTAGGAAGGAAAAATCAATGAAAAACTACAAAACTGCCCAGGTGATAGTACTGCTGAAAAGAATGTGGGGATTATTGTGGATAACAAATTGAATACAAGTCAACAATGTGATGTAGCTGTGAAAAGCTAATATCATTCTGGGGTGTCATATGTAAAACACAGGAGGTAATTGTGCTGCTGTACTCAGCACTGGTAAGGCCTCAGTTCTGGGCACCACACTTTAGGAGAAAAATATGGACAAATTGGAAAGAGTCCAGAGGAGAGCAACAAAAATGAAAAAGGGTTTACAAAATCTGACTGATGAGGAAAGGTTAAAAAAAAACTGGGCATGTTTAGTCTTGAGAAAAGAAGACTGAGAAGTGACATCTGATAAGTCTTCAAATGTGTTAAGGGCTGTTTTAAAGAGGATGGTGATCAATTGGTCTCCATGTCCACTGAAGGTAGGACGAGCAGTAATCGGCTTAATTTGCAGCAAGGGAGATTTAGGTTAGATAGTAGGAAAAACTTTCTAGCTATAAGGGGATTAAGCTCTGAAATATGGAGATTTTGGAATCCCCATCACTGGCAGTTTTTAAAAACAGGTTGGACAAACACCTGTCAGGAATGGCGTAGTTTACTTGGTCCTGCACAATTCAAGGGGCTAGACATGATGATTTCTTGAAGTCCCTTCCAGCTCTACATTTCAATGATTCTACCATAATGCCAAAATTGGCAAAACATAGCAGCTAATGAGGGAGACATAACCCCTCAAAATAGATAGCTGTCTATCAGGAAGATATCTTTGGCCCTTTCAACTAAATAGCTAAAGGAGCTGACAGTTTCTGTGGGCCAGCTGCCAAAGCTTCTTATTTCTGATGGATGGGACTTGACAGTACCTTGTAACTGTGGAACATTTCATTACATAATAAGAGAATGTACTAGGTAGATAACAAGATACCACAAACAGGACCAAAACGGGTCAAAGAACAAGTTGCTACAAGTTTCCATACCACAATACAGATTGATCGATTATTATTGAAATGAGCCATTTTTTAAGGAAAACATTCAGTAACTCAGTGACAGTGGAAAAAACATTAATGCTGTCATTAATCATAGATTTATTTATTGATTCAGAAACATGTTGTCAAGACACAAGTGATTTGCATCTTGGAGATATACAGCAATTTAAAATTTTATTCCAAAATAGGCTGGGTATGTTCCTCCCTTGGTACAATGTATTATTTTCATAAGAATTAGGTACTGTTATGTCTTCAGTTCACACTGTCCCCTTTTAGATTTTTGTTGTGCTAAGTGATTGATAAAGTGCAAACAAGTTAAATTTACAGTACTTGGGAACAGTGTCAAAAATTCACCCTACTTTTCCTGTATAAACACAAGAGTTATATGGGAAAAGACGAAAGAAAACTGTTGAAGAATATCAGTTACAAAGGAATGAGCCTCCAAACAGCATACTATTGCTCCATTTATGGTAGGAACCAAAATATAATTCACAAGGTGAAAGCAAAGGACCGGATCCTAAACTAGAGTAAACCAGTGTAGTTCCATTCACTTCAATGGAGTGACACAATTTTACACCACCTGAGGCTGGCACAGTACGTTGGAAAGCTAAAGGATCAAAGTTTTATAAAAGATAATTAAAGCTTGTTTCTGTCTGAGGGAGGAATATGCCAATTTTATCCTTTATTTTTCCTCACTCTTGAAGGCCCCACTTCCTGGTTGCAGGTCTGTAATGGAGGGGCCTATTTGACCAAGAAATGGGGACTGTGTTTAGCTAAGGAAAGTGTTTAGCAGAGGGTTGTGCACTCCAGAAAAGACATCTAGGTCCCACAAAGGGAGAAAGGCTCTTGCAGAAGCGATCGTTTCTTTGTAAAGGGTAAACAAAAGGAGACAACTCTGGAGTGGGGAAAAGAGCTGTAAACCAGGATAGCAAGGTTAAGGATACAGGGAGCAGTCACAGGGGAAAGTAAGGAGACAGGTAAAGATCTGGAAACCAGGGCTGAGAGAAGGAGCTAGGCCCAGGATGAGAGAAAGAAGCCAAAACAGGAGCAGGAATGGAACTGGGAGTCCAGGCATGGGGATTAGGATGTAGAATCACACCTCAGCAGCTCAATTCAGCTACTGCTGAAGTCCATGGAAGTTGAATTAGGGATGAATCAACTAAGCAATATTATATGTGATGGAAAAACTCTTTCCTCAGTCACAGTGCCTGGAATGGCTCACAGCTGAGAGTGCCAAACTCAGGTCCGATTGTCAAAAATCAGGGCAGACACTCTCGACTGGTGGTATATTCTATCTTCGTTTTCACCAAGCTAGTAACAAAAGTGTACTCCAGGATCACTATATTAGTTTTAACATGGAGCCACAGACAGTCCTCTTTAAATTCTCCAGCCCTCACTTTACCACCAGGACAGACTGGGTTTTGGTTATTAAAACCAAAGTTTCCCCCCACATTATATTATTTCTGGCCCCACAGGGCCAGTCACTTACCCCAGGTCAAAATATGCTCCAGATCTCACCAAAGTCAATGTTGTAGCCAATCCTTTAGTAAACTAAAACTACAGATTTATTAATTAGGAAAAAGTAATGAGAGTTATAGCAAGGTTAAAGTGGATAAAATACATTACAGGGGAATTAATTTGTAGGTTCAAAATAAAAGCAGTGAAGTAGTAATCTGCTAGTCTCATAGAGCCTTTTCATAAATTCTTTCAGGGTTTTCCCAAAGTGGATTTGGGGAACTCTGTCTTGTGTCTGGAAAGCCCCCTGACAGCATCCAAAGAGATCAGGGACAGCAGGATCCTTCCCAATGTCCAGTATTTATGGTTGAAAACAGCCTGCCAAGTGTCTTTAGCACAGCAGGTGTTCATAGGTTTCCCTTTGTTGAGCACACAACGCCCCATGCTTTGAAGACAGTGTTCCCCCCTGCTGAGTAACTTTAGACAAATGAGTGCAGATAAACATTGTGATAGCCAAAAACATGCAGTTTTCATGCAGTTTTACACATCAAGTGAATTCATAGCAAAACACTAACACACTTTATTCTTCCAAGATTAATTAAGTATACAGACAGCAATCATAGGTAAGTGGCAGTGCTTTAACGTGGCTGTGTAGTTGCAGATTCAATTGATGGGCTTCTCACAGATACCGGAGGCGGGAGGCATGGACTTTGCCCATGGGCATAGGTTTAGCACAGGAATTACAGGGTTTGAAGCCCTGAGATGGCATGCCCGGAGGCCCTGCAGGACATGTGTTGGAGGGGGAGCCCCCCACCCCCCATTCTGCTAAGTAGCCAGACTACAATTAACAACTAACTAAAAACTATTAACTAACAGGGTAACTATATACAGAGATTAGCAGAAGAGCTAGAGATTAGTAGGACACTTGCAAGCAAGAGACCACTGTTCCAAGAACTGTGACTGGTGGCAAGAAGGAACTGAAAGGGCGTCAGGTCGGCAGGGTCGTAAATAGAGCGCCATACCAGGGCCACTCCAGGGAGCTCCACAGTTGGTCCTTTGTTCTGTTCTAACAAGTGAATACAATAACATTAGCAACCAACAGGTTCATAGACAAGTAAATACAATAACATTTGTATTTCTTCTAATCTAGAGTTATTTACCATAGGGCATGAATAATAGCAAATAAACAACAGGATATAGCCAAATTTAACAATCCACTTGCATTTTACGAGTCTATTAGTTTGCACGTTTGAATGCCTCTTGACATTCCTATGAGGTTCACAGACAGGTGAACTGCCTATTGCTTTTAATCTAAACTGGTTTGCCTGCATCACACCTGCTTTTCACTGGTGATTGAGTATGTCCTGAAATTCAACAATTGATTATTCCCATAGTTGTCTAAATTTACTAACCTGTTATCTTACATCCCTCGTTCTCATATGTGGTCATTAAGCATTTCCTGTACATCTGAAGGCCCACAGCACTGGCAGCAATGCACTTTATAGCAGAGGACCCTTACCCTATGCCCTCTTGTCTGAGAATTTGACACAGGGAAGTTTTCAGACATACTTCCTTCAACTACCTTCTCTTAGGGATCTTTCCATCTCTCCAGGACATCCTGCATGAAATTCTCAAGCATTCTAAGACTGAAGTA
Organism: Gopherus flavomarginatus; assembly: GCF_025201925.1. NCBI lineage: Eukaryota > Metazoa > Chordata > Testudines > Testudinidae > Gopherus > Gopherus flavomarginatus. The sequence continues at coordinate 195,509,273 of NC_066618.1, forward strand.
ACACCAGATTTATTAGGAATAGGGGGGGAAAATCATATTAATGCTAAAGAAATGGTTTGTATACCATATGGTGTCTAAAATTCTTCAAAAAAACAATCCACTTAGTTTCAGAGTAGCAGCCGTGTTAGTCTGTATACGCAAAAAGAACAGGAGTACTTGTGGTACCTTAGAGACTAACAAATTTATCTCAGCATGAGCTTTCATGAGCTGTAGCTCACGAAAGCTCATGCTGAAATAAATTTGTTAATCCACTTAGTATTATCTATGCTGTTACAGTGAATAAGGTATATTGTACATTTCCTGAGCATATCTGTCCTAGGTGGTCAGCTGACAGGGGCCACATAACATAGGTCATCTCCTCTGCTTCCCTGTTATTTCCTTTTCCTTTGGACCTTTTGGTAGTTGGCCAGACAGCAGATACTGTCTCCATTCTTTCCTGCTCCCTGACATCCAATTCCTCTGTAATCTTTTCTGAAGGTGTGACAGTGTTCATTATCACATCAGCATTTTGCATCTATGGTGATGTAAAATAGTCTTTGTCCTTGTACATAGCTGTTTTCCTCTTCCCCCTCCCTGCCAGATTGCCACCTTAATCTAGTTATGGATTTATTTCCCAGGTTCTTCTCTCAAAAACAAGGCCCCTTTGATCTTGCCTACAATTTAGTCCACCTAAGTATCCATTAGATACTAGGTGATTAAATTCTGGTTTGCATGTCAGTTGTCCCTGGATGGAGGTGCTAAGCAGAATCCATATCACTGTTTGCCTTTGAAAAAATAGGGCTCAGATTTTCTTATAAATCTCTTACCTTTGAAATATTGATAGCTTCATACTGATTTGCCATAACTAAACATTCCTCTTTAAAAATCAAGCCACACTCTATGCTTTGAAGGCTTCCTGCAGCAGTGAATTTTACACTGTGTAAAAAGACTCTAGTTCAGGGATCGGCAACCTCTGGCACGAAGCTTGCCAGGGTAAGTACCCTGATGGGACGGGCCAGTTTGTTTACCTGCTGCATCGGCAGGTTCAGTCAATCACGGCTCCCACTGACCGAGGTTCGCTGTCCCAGGCCAATGGGAACAGCGGGAAGCGGCATGGGCCAAGGCATGTGCTGGCCATTGCTTCCCAAGGTCAGCAGGGACAGGGATCAGACCTGGGACTTCAATACATGAGCTTCTACTGCCTGAGCTGAAAGACACATGTCTTTTAGCCAACGCTGAAGAAGGTTCATCAACCTCTGACTGGCCTAGCCATCACCAGAGTGGGACAGAATGCCACACCAAGCAAGTAGGGATTACATCGAGATAAGTATAAAAAATGTATGAAGTATTTATTGCTTGTCCACACGCATGTTGAACTGTGTGCAACACAGTACAGGCATCATTCTCCTCTTGCACTGATATAAAACAAAAGTTATTCTATTGAAATGTGTAAAAGTTAGACCATAATCAAGCCTTACATGTCCTGAGCTACCCAGGTGCAGCTCCTATTAAAAAGGGACCATCTGAGTCTCTTCAAATCAGGAACAGCTATGGATTCCAACATTCAGAGACGAATTGCCCTCTCAGGACTTATCTGTAATGGGATCCCTTTTTATACTGATGTAAAACATGTCTACAACAGAAGCTTGCACCTGTGTAGCTACAGAAGTGCAAAACACCTCTGGTAGAATAGTGATAATATATAGCACTTATATAGTGCTTTTCATCAAAATAGGTCAGTAAAATTACCTCCATTTTACAGATGTGGAAACTGAGGCACAGAGAGGCAAAATGACTTGTTAAGGTCACCCAACAGGCCAGCAGGAGAGACAGGAATTGAAAGACAAGTTCTCTGTTGCAAAGGGGCAGCTCCCCTGACTTCTCAGTACTTCTCTTTCAAATTGTAAAATGCTAAAAGGAATAAATTGCATTTACTTGTTAGAGAGGCAGTTAGTATATCTGTAATTGTTTCGTTCTAACTGTGCAGCCAGATTTCAATCACTGAGCCAGAATCAGCCCAATGTCCCAGGCAGGTGCAAAGTACAGTTACATGAACCAGCCTGGCCAACTGTGTCCTTAGGGGTGATTAAAATGCACCCCCAGGTTGCCATCAAAGGGAAGAGTAAGAATAGATGTTAAGCTTTTGAAAAGGGAGTAAATATGTAAAGGAAATAGTACTATACTGACTGTACTAATTGCTATGTTAAGCCTCTGAACATGACTCACATGAACTAGGGGTGAAATTCTGGCCCCATTGAAGTAAGTGGCAAAATTCCCATTGACCTCAATGTGGCAGGATTTTGCACTAGATGTTTCCAGGAATCATATTGAACCAATATTGCCAATCCCAAAGGTTCAAAAATCAAGAGATGAACTTAAAAATCATGGTATTTGAAAAACTACAGTTAGGTTCTTTTTTTATTTGCCTCTGTGTTTTGGGCCTTTAGGGACACTTGGGTCATGTCTGCAAGATTTCCTCTGCAAACATATTAATATAGAATTACTCAGTTTTTAAATGAAAGCTGAGTCTTTCACATGCCCCCATGGATCCAAGAACTGGATCTTTAAGAAAAGCAACAAATATAATGAAACTCAAAATAAAAGTACTAGAGTTGGCAACACTATGAGCTCAATGTGGATTCAATTTATAAAAGTACCATGCCATGTCTCCTAACAACCCTCAAGAGTTTATTCATCATTACAAAGAGCAGGTGATATTTCCACAGTATTCATGTATTCATGGAAGGATGGATTCATTTAAATAACTGATTTTAATCATAATTTAAATCAGCAACTTTTTTTACATTTGTACTTTTTTTGTTATTTTCCTAAAGAAAGATCAATTTTCATGTAATGGTCATGCAAATCAGCATGTTTGTTGGCAACTATTACGTAAGAACATAAGAACGGCCATACTGTATCAGACCAAGGGTTCATCTTGCCCAGTATCCTTTCTTCCGACAGTGGCCAGTGCCAGATGCTTCAGAGGGAATAATGCAACAAGGCAATTATTGAGTGATCCATCCCCTTTCAGTCTCTGCTTCTGGCAGTCAGAGGTTTAGGGACACCAAGAGCATGGGGTTGCATCTCTGACCATTTTGGCTAATAACCATTGATGCACCTATCCTCCATGAACTTATCTAATTCTTGTCTGAATCCAGTTATACTTTTGCCCTTCACAACAACTCTTAACAAAAATTTCCACAGGTGTGCATTTTGTATAAAAGTACTTCCTATGTTTATTTTAATTGCGATGCCCATTAATTTTGTTGAGTGACCCCGGGTTCTAGTGTTATGTGAAGGGGTAAATAAAACTTACCTTTTCACTTTCTCCACACCATTCATGATTTTATAGACCTATATCATAACCCTCCTTAGTCTTTTCTGAGCTGAACAGTCCCAGTCTTTATAATCTCTCCTCATATGGAGGCTGTTCCATACCCATAATCACTGTTTGTTGCCCTTCTCTATACCTTTTCCAATTCGAATATATCTTTTTAGAGACAGAGCAACCAGCACTGCACACAATATTCAAGATATGGGCATACCATGGATTTATATAGTGGCACTATGATATTTTCTCTTGCTGTCTATCTACTAATGTTTCCAAACATTCTGATAGCTTTCTTGACTGCCACTGCAAATTGAGTTAATGTTTTCAGAGAACTACTTACAATGACTCCAAGATCTTTCTTGAGTGGCAACAGCTAATTTAGATCCCATCATTTTGTATGTGTAGTTTCAGATTTTTTTTTCCAAAGTGCATTACTTTGTACTTATAACGTTAAATTTCATCTGTCAAACCATTCACCTAGTTTAGTGAGATCCCTTTGTAAAGCATCAACTTAACTGTCTTGAGTACTTTTGTGTCACCTACAAATTTTTCCACCTTATTATTTGCCCCCCACTTTCCAGATCATTTATGAATATAAGAACATAAGTGATCCTTCTCTGAACCTTTTCTAATGCCAATATATCTTTTTTGAGATGAGGAGATCACATCTGTACGCAGTATTCAGGATGTGGGCACACCATGGATTTATATAAGGGCACTAAGATATTCTCCATCTTATTCTCTATCCCCTTTTTAATGCTTCCTAATATCCTGTTTGCTTTTTTGACTGCCGCTGCACACTACATTTGTTTAACAACACATGCCCCAGTACAGATTCTTGAGGGAACCCACTATTTACATCTTTCCACTGTGAAAACTGGTCTTTATTCCTACCCTTTGCTTCCTATCTTTTAACCATTTACTGATTAATGAAAGTACCTTTCCTCTTATCCTCTGCCTGCTTACTTTCCTTAAGAGCCTTTGGCATGGGACCTTGTCAATGGCTTTCTGAGAGTCCAAGCACATTATATCAGTTGGGAGGTATTGCCAATACTGTGGAGGACCAGAATATCATACACGAAGATCTGGATGACCTTGTAAATTGGAGTAATAGAAATGAGATGAAATAGTGCCAAGTGCAAGGTCATACATTTAGGGATTAAAAGAATGTTGCTATAAGATGAGGACTTATCAGTTGGAAGTGACAGAGGAAGAGAAAGACCTGGGTATACTGGTGGATCGCATGATGACTATTAGCCATCAATGTGATATGACCATGAAGAAGGCTAGTGCAGTCCTAGGATGCATCAGGCAAGGTATTTCCAGTAGAGAAAGGGAAGTGTTAGTACCATTTTACAAGGCCTGGGGAGACCTCATCTGGAATACTGTGTGCAGTTCTGGTCTCCCATATTTAAGAAAGATGAATTCAAACTGCAACAAGTGCAGAGAAGGGCTACTAGGATGATCAGAGGAATGGAAAATCTACTTTATGAGAGGAGACTCAAAGAGTCTAGCCTAACGAAAAGAATGCTGAGAGGAGATATGATTGCTCTCTATAAATACATCAGAGGGTTAAATACCAGAGAGGCAGAGGAGTTATTTAAGTTAAGCACTCATGTGGACACAAGAACAAATGGATATAAACTGGCCATCAACAAGTTTAGTCTTGAAAATAGGCGAAGGTTTCTAACCATCAGATGAGTGAAGTTCTGGAACAGCCTTCCAAGGGTAGCAGGGGGAGCAGAAAACCTAACTGCTTCAAAACTGAGTTTGATAAGTTTATGGAGGGGATAGTATGATGGGACTGCCTACAATGGTGTGTGGCCCATCAGTGACTACCAATAGAAAAAATCCTCAGTGGACTGAGATGGGACACTAGATGGGGAGGGATCTGACTTACTACAGAGAATTCTTTCTTAGGAATCTGCCTGGCAGGTCTTGCCCACCTGCTCAGAGTTTAACTGATTGCCATATTTGGGGCTGTGAAGGAAAAATTCCCTTGGGGCAGATTGGCAGAGACCTTGGGGGGTTTTCACCTTCCTCTACAGCATGGGGCCCGGGTCACTTGCAGAGTCAAACTAGTGTAAGTGGTGAATTCTCTGTAACTTGAAGTCTTTAAACCATGATTTGAGGACATCAGTAACTCAGCCAGAAGTTAGGTTTCTATTTCAGTGGTGAGTGGGTGAGGTTCTGTGGCCTGCAATGTGCAGGAGGTCAGACCAGATAATCACAATGGTCTCTTCTGACCTTAAACACTATGAGTCTACCTCCATGTATTTAAATAAGATGAACTGTACTGGGCCCTAAGAAAACACCTTTACTATCAACATAGTCATTGAGACTATGTAAAGACTTTAAACTAAAAAGACTCCAGTCAGGCACTATTTGCTGATGCAAGCAAATTCTATTTTGAAGTAGCCTGAATGGATAGTAAAAAGTCACAGTATAACTAAAGTGAAAAATAGAGCATACTATTATTGAAATAAACTGGAAGCAGAAAGTGTGTTTATTTAAATGTCAGTAACCTGATATCTTTTCTCATTCATTTCTCATTTTGAGTTTTCTCGTAAGAATATTTCAAAGAATTTGCCATCCAAAACATCTTTGTCACATCTTTTTGACTCAAACACTAAGCCCCTGACATAATTATTGCAAAATATTCATCTATCTCTAGTACACTCATAAATAACCTTGATTGCATTCACTGAAGAACATAAAATTAACTACTGAAGTATGAAATGATGCTTGTGCTGCCACACCATTCCAATCTGTCTTTCCTGCAGTATTCTAGCCCATGCAAGCACCACCAAAGATTTAGAAAAGCAATAAACTCTTTGGGGAAAGGACCACCTTTTTATTCTGTGTTTGTGCAACACCTAGCACAACAGAGTCCTGGTCCATGACTGAGACTCTTAGACATGACTGCAGTATAGATAATAATAATAATTAATAAATAATAAATAATAAAAGAAAGAAAGTCACATTGTTTAGAATGTGCCTTGAATTAAACCCTACCAAAATTGTCTCATTTTAGAGTTCCAACCTCTTTTAAAAAATAAAATAAAATAACCCCTTAGACTCTAATTATTTTTGTGGTCAGTCTCACTTGCTGAAATGGAGTGTCTGAGCACTGTACCAAATTATATAAACCTAACAAGTAATCTAGTCACAGGTTCTTTGCTTGGTTCTGTCCAGCAGAGTTGAAGGGGATTTTGTTTGTTTGGCTTGTTATTTTTGATTATTTGCGTGTGTTTTTACAAATCCTAGGACCAGTGTTTCTTCAGGATCTGCACACAGCAGGTCATGTTCTCTGGTAAATATCCCCCAGGTATATCTGTGTGGAAAGGAAGCTAGTCATTTCCATTGCACCATCCCTCCTACCTCTAGATGTACAGGGAAACCAAAAGGGTTAGAAATTCATGTCTGGAGGAGAAACAGATGGGATGATGCTATATTCACAATACCCACAGCAAATAGCAGAGAATCCACAAAAAAGTATCACAGTCTCTGCTGGAGAGTCTTTATCAGAATAGCTGCAATGGAGCCACACTACCAGAGAGCTGAAATTGGTAAAGGACCTTTACATAGGAGACCCTCTGCCTCTGGGAAAGCCATGGAATTAGAGAACAACTGCAGCTTCTGTGTATCCACCATGTCGGCTTGAGAGGGAACTACCAGAGCAGGGGTAGGCAACCTATGGCACAGGCGAGCTGATTTTCAGTGGCACTCACAATGCCCGGGTCCTGCCCGGGTCTGTGGGGCTCTGCATTTTAATTTAATTTTAAATGAAGCTTCTTAAACATTTTAAAAACTTTATTTACTTTACATACAACAGTAGTTTAGTTATATATTATAGACTTATAGAAAGAGACCTTCTAAAAATGTTAAAATGTATTACTGGCACGCAAAACCTTAAATTAGAGTGAATAAATGAAGACTCGGCACACTACTTCTGAAAGGTTGCTGACCCCTGTACCAGAGTGTAATAATACAGCTTTAAGGTCATAAATGTCTCAGTCATTGTGGCAAAGTCCTCATTTGTCAGGACATGACAAAGGTGCCTGCCCAGCTACAGGTTTGGAAGAAGATTTTTTTGTTTGTTTTTCAGCTGGGTATCTAGTGTCTTTGACAAGTCCAGCAGGGCACATTTCTGTTACACTCAGCTTGCAGTGAAAAATTGATACAACATAGATTCATGTGAAGTGTCAACTACTGTGATGTATCTGTGGCAGACAACAGTTTTCTCTTCGTACTTACAGTGGCTATTCAAAAATCCTAACTCTGGGCCTAGCTGCAGTTCTAAACAATGTATTTATGAAAATGGATTTTTAAGGCGGGAATGTATTATGTAGCCCTATCATATATTCACACTTGTTTCAACCATACATTTTTGTTGCTGATCAGTAAGGCTAAAACAAGACAATATAGAGTATGTTTGGGATTTTCAAAAGCACTTGGTATTGGCATAACTGTATTTTCACTGAAGTCAGCGGGAGTTTTACCATTGACATAAATAGAAGCAAAGTTAGACAAAAAACGAACATTTCTAAAAATATTATTCTGTACCAAAAGAAGAAAGAGGAAATTCTACATAGAAACCCTTCTGAACACAAGTCCAAGAAAGGACAACCTTTCAGACAGTAGCAGTTTGCCATTTGCTTATAACAATTTAACAGAACTTAACTGCCATATTAATCCAATCACAGAGCTCATAGATGCCAAATCTGATACTATAATTAACTATTCACTAAAAACCTTGTTAGATGCAGTGAGGGCTAGGCATTACCAGGTACAATACACAGATGCATACCAATTACATAATGTTTTAAACACCAACTATAATCATCTTGTTCCCAGTTGAATAGAACAGAATGTAACAGAGCTCTTAATGAAAATCACATAATTTGACCAACTGTCCAGTGAAACAATCCAGACCTTCATAGGGCCAAAGTGATCCTCACAAATGAGTGAAATTCCAATTTCTCTTTCTCTGGAAGTTTGATCTCTGCAATTTTACTGGTATCTTTTATATCAGTTTGGAATTGTTCTACTTCTGTTCCTTCAGTAACTTCCAATGTTCACTTTTCTTTTATTCAGGTTAGTGTCCAGATTAATAGATACAATAAGAAAAATAGCATCCATATCACTTATTTCATTGCCAAGAATATTGTAATTGAGAAGGAAGTTTTTTTCAGGCAAATTAAATAGTTTTCCCTAAAAATAAACTATTGCATCTGGTCATTTAAAGTCAGGTCAAAGACAAATGAAGACAAATGCAAAGATTATTTGTTGGTCTTAGGAAATAAAAGCAGACACTGATTAATAGCGAGCATTATATTATGAAATAATAGCAATGGCTTCACTACGACAAAAATGTGTCAATTTTCAGACAAATATATAAAAGCAGACTTTTAATTTCCATTGAAAAAATGTTAGCAGAACACATTTAGACCACATAATACAGTGTAAAACTATTTGGAGGGATTTTCTTCATCTTGGAGAAACACATGCTTGTACTATAGCACCTGCTTTTGCATGTCAGAATGGAAATTGTCAGTACATTTATATAGAAAAAATGGTGGCAGTGGCAGAGAGCTTGTGTCAATGTTGTACAGAGGTCAACCAGAAAAGACTTGGCTGTTGTATTACAGTACAGGCAGACTTCCCAGTGGAAGCTCCTCAAAGCATCAGGCCAGATTCTCAGTTATAAATCAGCATAGCTCCAGTAAAGTCATTGGAACTATACCATTTCACACCAGCTGAAGATCTGGTTTACTGGGCCTCAGGCACTCTACCCAATGCACTGTGTGTGCAACATGAAGTCACTGCATTGGGATAGCTCACATAAGTAAATTTACAGACCTGCTTAAGTGTTTGTAGGATTGGGGGGTTATGTATGTTAGTGTAATGAAGGGAAGAGTGTGAGAAACTTGGGAAGGTACCTGACAAGGCTAGACAATTTGACAATGCTGTAGCAGAAGTTGCTCAGTGTGGACAACGACAAAGCAATGCACGTTAAAGGAATAAATGTGAACTGCATTGATGAGTTTTAAACTAACTAAAAACACTCAAGAAAGAGACCTAGACAAATTTTGAAAACCTCTGCTCAGAGCAAGGGAGTGGCCAAAAATGCTATATTAAGAAAAGAATTGAGAATAATTCTGAAAATTATATTGCTATTATATAAATCAGTGATAAACCTCAATTGAATATTATGTTCGGTTTTGGTAACCCCATTTTAGCAAAGTTACAGCAGAAATGGACGTTTCAGTGGAAAACAACAAAAATGACTAAAGGCATGGAAAGATTAAAAAGATTAATTTAGAGATGAGATAAATTCGAGTACTCAACAGTGAAGTATTATAAGTAGCAAACATAGTTATTTCCACAAAGTAAGAACAAGGAGGCACATAAATTAAAAAAGCAATAAATTTAACATTGATGATGTGAAATACTACTTTACATGATACATCGTTGCCACAAGTTATTTCGATAAAGGCCTTAGTAAGTTTTTAGAAAAGAATGACACATTTATATGAAATCAGAACATCATCATGGAAATATATTAGAAACTAGGGATAGTTGAAAATTTCCATGAAAATTATTTTTCAGTGGAATATTGGGTATTTGATAAAGCACATTTTTTCACAAGAAGTTTCTGCTTTCCACACACAAAAAAAAGATATTTTTGTCCAAAAAGCAGAATATTTCAGTTTGGAAATACTTCCATGGCACCTCAAGGGAGTTGTAGATCAGGTGCCTCATGGAAACTGTAGTTTGGCAAGGGTCTTTCATGATGCACCACAATGGCTCAGCAAGAGGTGAGAGCATGTGCATCATGAGAAATGTAGCCAGCCAGGCAGCCCAGCCGATGGAGGAGGAATGCAGTATGAGGTACCTGAACTACAGTTCCCATGAGTCCCCATGGCAGCAGTTCCAAATCACACATTTTGGATTTAGGCTGACAATAGTTGGGTTTTGATTTTTTTTATTATTATTTTTTATTTTCACCAAAAAGTTGAAATTTTCTGCAGATGACAAAAAGAATTGTTTTCTGACCATAAGAGGCATCAATGACTATTCTCAGAACATAAACCAATTACTAACTTTTTGAGCTTACAAAGAACTTACCCATAAGCATGATATTGCATTGATCATTATGAGGGCATTACACTATATATGGTCATTGTCACATATGAAACACCAGAACAGAAGAACAGTTGGCCATATCTGGCATAGTAATGTATATGTTGCAGAAATTTATCAGTTTGAGACAAAGTTTGAGATCGGTGGGCAGGCCAATAGGAGGAAGTGGTGGGCAGCAGGGAGCCAGTGGGCTGGCAAGGTCTCAGGACACAGTGCAAGCAGAACAGACCAGGGCCCCTTCTGAGCATGGGCCTGGCTCCATGGCGGCACCACTGTCACCACTGTAAACCAAATACTGCCCAGATGTGGCCAGAAGGAGTCCCTCCAGTGGTGAGTAGAGCACCCTGGGACATTGTCAAATTATTAATAATACCATAAAGAGTTTATAAGTGGGCAAAGTAAGCAATCTTAATCAAATCCTATGAAATCAAATAAAATATTTCAATTAGTTATGTAAGCAGAGTCTAAATGAGCTCTCATAGCATATTAGGGTTGGAAGGGATCTCAGGAGGTCATCTAGTCCAACCCCCTGCTCAAAGCAGGACCAATGCCCATCTAAATCAACCCAGACAGGGCTTTGTCAAACCTGACCTTAAAAACCTCTAAGGAAGGAGATTCCACCACCTCCCTAGGTAACCCATTCCAGTCCTTCACCACCCTTCTAGTGAAAAAGTGTTTCCTAATATCCAACCTAAACCTCCACCACTGCAACTTGAGACCATTAGTCCTTGTTCTGTCATCTGGTACCACTGAGAACAGTCTAGATCCATCCTCTTTGGAACCCACTTTCAGGTAGTTGAAATCAGCTATCAAATCCCCCCTCATTCTTCTCTTCTGCAAACTAAACAATCCCAGTTCCCTCAGCCTCTCCTCAGAAGTCATGTGCTCCAGCCCCCTAATCATTTTTGTTCCCTCCACTGAACTCTTTCCAATTTTTCCACATCCTTCTTGTAGTCTGGGGCCCAAAACTGGACACAGTACTCCAGATGAGGCCTCACCAATGTTGAATAGAGGGGAATGATCACGTCCCTCGATCTGCTGGAATGTCCATACTTATACAGCCCAAAATACCGTTAGCCTTCTTGGCAACAAGGGCACACTGTTGACTCATATCCAGTGTCTCATCCACTGTAAGAGATTCTTCTTTTAGGCACATCTCAGATATATACACTGCACTATCCTTTCAGGAAAAATTGAGGATGATTCACTATGCTCCTCTTCTTGGTGCTCAGCCATTTCTGCTGGCAGGAATAGAGATGGTGGGATCAAGGCCCTGACTCATGCCATCATTGTTGAGGTGGCTTAATAGGAAGAGACTCCCCTGAATATAGAGATTGCAGTTGGGTCTATCCTTGGAAAGTGCAAGAGTGACAAGTCAGCACACACATACCCTGAGCACCAGCACATGAGCCAGGTACAATCTAGCCCTATACTTGTTGCTCATTTTGAAACTCATTCATTGGAAGGGTGTGGGCTGAGGAAGTTGAAGTGTTTAGAGGAGACCTGGAAATTCTTATCTAGAACCCCTAAATATTGGCATTATTGTGAAAAACTGGGGAGAAAAAAAGTAATATCTTGGCAAATCTGGTCCTTATCCAGGTTAAAGCTCCTGAGATTACAATGAGTGTTGCCAGCCTGAGCAAAAAAAGGACTGTGTGATAGGTACTATAGTAGCCTTTGAAAATGATTGCAACCTGGGGAAAGGGCTGTTGCCATTTTAACAAGGGTATCCAAATCTTTGACTTCATAAACTGGCAGGAACTAACTGACATCTCAGTGGAGGAAGAACACTTATTTTCTGAGAGTAGGAAAGCCTCATGTCACTCAGAAGTAAGGCCCCCAATTGGCTAACAAGTGGTTTTGTAAAGGGTTTGCTATTCAGGTCTCAGCCAGAAGTGTGGGGGCTTTAACTGTAACTCTGTGATGTAAGGCCCAGAGTCAATATTAAATGAGAAACTCTTCAGGGCTTCAACAGTAGCGTGCAAGACCCACAGGAAGGAGGGGGAAGGAAAGAGACTGATTCAGCCCTGAAGTCAATGTGGCCCAGATCATCAAAAGATACTAAAGTGCCTAAATACCTTTGAGGATCTGGACCTGAGGCTTTAATTTAAAAATAGAGCAGGGATTCTCTAAGATAATTTCCCTTTATTTGAGTATTGTTTGTTTGATTTTAGTGTAGAAATATAGGAAGCTTTTCTCCATCCATAGTGACATATATTTAAATGACCTCATAATTTGAGATATGATTTTTTTCAGAACAGTGGCTGCAAGACAAGGGGAAGGAAAGGGAGATGAAAGGGGGGTGATAAGGAGAAAAAGATTTCATGTACCACAGATAACCACACCACAGTCTGCTATTATTTCCACCATGGCAGATCCATACTTTTTCACTGAATTTATGTCAAGCCCAAAACCTCAAACCATATTAGTTATGTCTGAAACTTTATTGTCATATTTCAGATGATGTCCTCCAGTCTTCTTATAGGGGATTGTGCTGCATAATCTTAGTGTTAGATTTTTCCACAGACAGATCAGAGCATAATAATTCATTTTAAACAAATGTGACGTAAATATCAGCTGCAATAATTCATTCAGAATTCTAGATTTCTAAACACTTCTAAATCTCCTTCTTTGCCCTCCACCCTCAGAGAATGATGCTGCTGAGCCCTTTTGGTATGTCCATGATTTTGGGGTATAATTTCAGTAATAGCTGGTTAGTTATTCTACTGGTGGTATAATATTAATTTAGGTCTAGATTATGCCTTTTTCCCTCTGGTGGTGCAGAAGTGGGAGAAGGACAAGAAACCTTCCAAGCATAAACTCAAAGGGGCCAAACACAACTACGGTCTTTGCTCTACAGGGCTAGTGACACTCCTTGAGTTTGGAGAGGAGGTAGCATGCAGAGACATGTTTCTATTGAGTTTGGTACAGGAAGACACAAAGAGAGAAATCCATGAAAACTTAATGGATCAAGTTCTGAAGTCCTACCTTGATCCTCATCCAGGCAAATTCCCCATTGACTCCTCAAAGGAATGTTGCATGAATAAGGACTGCAGATTTGACTCATACTGTATAAAGCTGGAAAAGCTGCTGTCCAGCAATCACCTTTTTCTCTCTTCTTTTGTCTCGTCTGGTGTTAGTGATGATAATGATTTTTATCTACCACATCAGTCCAAGTTATCGGACCATCACTCAGCCTACTGCAGGCAGTGTAGTTTGGTTTGCACAGTCTCCTTTTTCACTCTTTTGTTTAATTCAGATGGAAACAAAAGACCATTGACACCAGAAAATTGAGGAATTGACTGTTTCATTACTGTGCTTATCTGAAAAGTCAGAACAAAATAGAATGTTAGCTGAGGGAGGAGAACATATTCCTTGTATTTTTCCTATGTTGCGTGTGTATGTCAAAGAATCACAGACTGCAAGGTCTGCGGCACAAAAAATGGCTCTCATGATCCTGATACCAATTGGATCACTTATTTATCATGATGCAGAGAATTCTTTTGCACCTGTCTTGTAGCACAAAGGAAACAAAGCCCCTAGATTGACCCAGCTGGAGATGCTGGTGGGTTGAAGGAGTTCACAGCAAGAATAGAGCTGGCATAGCCAGTTCTTATACCCGACTCCCAATCCAACAGACCATATGGATCATATTGGGGCAGGGAGGCAGGCATGTAGAAGCATGCTGGGGTTGGGATGGGGCATGGCCAGTGTGCCATGCTCTAGCAACCCTCAACTGGCAGACCATTCTTTAGGGGACCATCATCAGCTGGTACAATTAAGGGGCAGATTGGCCCAGAGACTGAGGAAACCATAACTACACACCTTCACTGAACAAATTTCAAAGCTGGAGAGAATCTGGGCCCATGTGTTTAAAATGGAACTACAAGACATCAGGGAATCAGACAAATTCTGCACTGACTTACACCTCTTGTATGGATTTGTAAGTTCATGCAAAAATTCATCCACCATATTTAAATGTAATGCTAGATCAGGGTAGGCAACCTATGGCATGCGTGCCAAAGGTGGCACACGAGTTGATTTTCAGTGGCACTCACACTGCCCAGGTCCTGGCCACCAGCCTGGGGGGAGATCTGCATTTTAATATAATTTTAAATGAAGCTTCTAAAACATTTTTAAAACCTTATTTACTTTACATACAACAATAGTTTAGTTATATATTATAGACTTACAGAAAGACATCTTCTAAAAACATTAAAATGTATTACTGGCATGTGAAACCTTAAATCAGAGTGGATAAATGAAGACTCGGCACATCTCTTCTGAAAGGCTGCCGACCCCTGTGCTAGATGATATATGTCAATATGACATTGTTTGGTGAACTCTGGTTTATGCTTAAACTAAATTAACACATGACTCATTCTGCAATAATTTCAGTGTTGCAATTATCTCAGTGCTCAAACAGCATGCATAATCCTACTAAAGGTTCTACATAATTTTACAACAGCTTTAAAAACTATCAGATTTTCCTTATTGAGCAAAGTGCCATTACCTCAAGGTTTTTCAGATATACATGATGATATCAACACTCGTAACCCTCATGAAAACTGTGAAATACTTTGTGTAACTACTGCAGAGTGATCAAGCCAAGGGTAATAGTGGTAAAAAAGTAATGAAGTGAAACCGGGAAAAGGGGATAACATCATTTTATTTCTGTCATTAACAAGAAGCATTTGTATACCAGGATTTTTAATCCTTTCTTCATTGTGCTTTTTGGGATGTACTTCACTTGCATACATAGCTAGACTAGCGGATACATGTAAAAGGAGATCATTTTTAAATTAAACAATTTTAGGGATCTATTTTTTTCTTTTGGTATCTGTATAGCTCCTATAACATTAATTCCATTAATAGATTTTGAGGCTAGAAGGGACCATTATGATAATAAAATCTGCCATGCTGCATAACACAGGCCACAGAACTTCACTCAGTGATTACTTCCATCCAACACAATAACTTGTGGTTGAATTAGAGCATATCTTTTTGAAAGCTATCCAGACTAAATTAAAAGATTCCAAGGTGATGGAGGATCTAACACATTAGCCGGTAAACTATTCTAAAGGTTAATTGCCATCACTGTTTGAAAAAATTGAATTTTATAGCTTTGCTTCCAGCCATTGAATCTTGTTATGTCTTTGCTAGATTAAGAGCCCTGCAGCATCAGATATCTTCTCCCCTGGTGAGTATTAGACTATGATGGAGTCACATCTTAACTTTCTCTCCAGGAAATTAAATAGATTGACCACCTTAGACCTCTCATTGTAAGATATATTTTCTAGATCTTGAATCATTCTTGTAGTCCTTTTATGAACACTCTATATCAACATCATTTTTCAAGGGTGAACATCAAACCTGGTTACAACATTTCTGTGGCGACCCCACTAATACCACGTACAGAGTAACATCACCTATCTACTTTCTTCTATTCAGTATTCCAAGAATTCCCTTAAGCCCTTTAGTCACAGCATCACACTTGTTTGATTACACTGAGTACTGAGAAATCCAATATAAATTACCTATCCTTATCATTATTTACCACTTCACCAATCATTGGTCAGATATATCAGTTTGCCATTCTTAAATCTATTTAAATGCTGATCAAGAGACACAGAGATAATTTAAAGCCAGACTCTGCCCTCAGATGGACATGAATCCCAATGGCTTATAGCCAAGCACATCCATATCCAAAGGCACAGGAAAGATCAGATGTAAGGGTACATGTACAACCAAGAGCAGAGTGTGACCATTAAGCAAACATTTTTTAAAAATAGAGAAATAGAATCATAGAATATTAGGGTTGGAAGAGACCTCAGGAAGTCATCTAGTCCTACCCCCTGCTCAAAGCAGGACCAACCCCAATTAAATCATCCCAGCCAGAGGTTGTCTATAACCAAAGTCTATGTTCAAAAAATGTGAACAGCAATGTGCACCTATATTTGTGCACACATCAAGTAAATTCACATGTAAGTGGCTACCTAAGTACTTATGGTGTGTGGGAGTATGTAAATTTTCCCAGTTTAAAAGCACAATCACAATTATCCATGTTGTCACTTGTGCATATGCATTATTTTGCAGCAGATCCTGGGCTTTCATTTGGAAAGAAGACCCAAAGGGCTTTATTCTGATCTCCTTCTAGTTTTATGCTGGTATAATGCCTTTGATTGCAGCAAAGTTACCCCTGATTTATCCTAACAGCTGGTCTACTACTCCTGGAGAATTCTGTGCCACTGCACATGTGCAGATTTTTTCTCTGCAGCTTCAGTTATACCTTTTGCCCACCAGGGCAGCAGGTTCATGGGCCAAAGCAGTATCCTGCTTGCGGGGCCAAGTGAGGAGACACAGGATATAGGAGGGATGGACAGAGCTGGGCACATGGGGCTACGGGGGGGGGTCACATAGACCTGGGTTCAGAAGAGCTAGTGGGGGGACAGACTAGGACAGGGACACACATGCAAGTGAGGTTACGGCATTGAGCCAGGGCTGAACGGGAGTAGGGGTGGCAGAGCGGGGGTACAGGGACATATGGGAAAGAGGGAAGAGGGGTGTTTGAATGGGGTACAGAGACACATTGGGATGGAGGAAGGGGGGTGACTGAGTGGGGGTTCAGGGACACACAGGGACAGGAGGGGGTGCAGTGACACATATGGCTACAGGAACATATGGGAATGGGGAGAGGGATGCAGGGCCTCATGGTGACAGGGGGAGGAGGACGGCTGAGTGGGGGCACGGGGACACATGGAGACAGGGGCAGATGTGCCTGACTGAATGGAGGAGACTAGGGGTCAGCCTGGCATTGCATGGGGGAGGCTCCCCAACTCCCTAACAATCCCTCCACCACCACCCCAAAAAAAACCATTCCATGCTTCTCTCACCCACATCCAACAGCCCTCTAGATTCACTCACAGGCTCCTTCCTAGCAATTACTTCCCTCTCCCTCAGCTCCTCCATTGCCCCTGACTTCCCTAAGCCTTTGCACGGCTTCTGAGGGGTATGGGAAATTCATTTCTGTATTGTAGTTTAAATGAATTATTACTCAAAAGTTCTGTATTAATATGCCTAATAAGGAATCTCCTTATCAAAAAACATTTTCTGAATCTTTTTTGTTGTCTGTATTATTATACACATATTTGCTGACTGGTATTTTGAAATAAATTCCCAAAATAGTTGAAACTGGCATTGTGTTATTTTGACAAACAAAGTATGCAGAATTTTAAAATACTGTATGCATAATTTTTAATTTTGGCACAGAATTCTCCCAGGAGTAGTCTACACACAAACCTGCCCCAATTAAATTTAATGAGTTACCTCATAAGGCCATTACCAAGCTTAAGTCATTATTATTCCAAAATAAGAGGAGCCACACATAGACTTGCACTGAAATAACTAAATAAGCTATGATTCACGCATTTGGTTATTGTGGTACAACTGTGTTTGTAAACTAGTCATAAGGTAAGTGACACCAGAATCTGGCCCTGGGGGTGTAATTCATGAGTAATGCACAAACCTGTGGGGCTCAATTCTAACATTACAGCAGTTTTCTATTGGTATTGCTCCCTTGACTTCAGTAGCTATTCTCTATTTACACCAGTCTAAGGGAAAGGAAACCTGCTGCATTTAAAATATTTAAATTTCAAAGGCTTTTAAAAATTCACTAAAATGGCACAACGAAACTTCAATAAAGGCATTTGCATTCTGATATGAGGGTGTTTAACTATGGGACTCCATCCGATAATTCGTGCAGCACTGAAGGTTAATCCCCCGTAGTTCCTTTGGGCTGTTAGATTGTTATACAAACACACTAAAACTGTTTTAATATTTCAGTACATATTACAATTATGTGCAGAAACTAATTCTACAGATGTATTTAAAATTAAGGCAGAATACAGATATAATTTAGAACAGCGGCATGGTACTTTAAATCAACTATACACTGACACAAATACAGATTAAATTTTCTGCTCTTTCACAATTTGTGTATGTAATTAATACACAATACTAAAACAAACATTCTAAGCTAGATGTTCGTTGCTCTTATCTGAAAATGTATAACTATTTTTAGGCACAATATAAATAGACCAAAATGTGCAGCAGCCATGAATATAATGCAGTCTAAAATAATAACATTCATAGCATTATCACTGTACATAGATTTTCTCCACTGTCCACACAATTTATACATTCAAAACAAAATTTCTTTATTGTAACATTTTAAAATACAATACACCTGGTGCTTATCTCTTGGAGATAGTAATGTTCTTTTACAAAAACGAGTGCCATAAGCTTCAAAAGTTAGGAAAGACATGCACAAGTTCAAAATGTCTGACTATCAAAATTTGCAGGACCATGAGTTTTAACACTTAATTCAAATGTTTTATCTTGACAAAAAAGTAAGCTGTTTTACTAAGCTAGTTTATAGCAAGTAAACCTCTTTTAATGTGTTGAAAATAACTCCTCTACCAAAGCCACAATATATTCCACAATAAAAAACCTATATTAAGAGAATATTGAGATGGCACAGTTAAGCACTCAAAAGTCAGGAAATAGCAATATTAAGGGTGACTCCCACACCAGGTTGACCCTGTCCTCTTTTGCATATGCATTTCAATGCAGTTGCTGTTTACCTTATCACATTATTTCTCAAATAATCCATTATAATTTTCCATTTTTTTCTCCTCCTTGAGATAAACAGATACAGCACTTTCTCATATTTCTTTCTTGAATATTTATACTTTTTCAGTGTCAATGGGTCAGTATGTTTGTATTGACTTAGACTTTTAATTGACAAATTGTTAAAATACATACTTAAAAGTCTATCAGCAGCCATGTATTATCCACTTTCTTAACCAGGACTGCATTCCTCAGGTGCAATTCAGGAGATGAGGCAATTGCCTATGAAGCTAACGTAGCTGAATCTGTAGGTGGCATTGATATGCCAGCAAGATTTTATTATAATGTAGTGCCGTTGCATTTATTGTGTAGTATGATTTTATAAGATTAGTTTACTTTCTGATTTTCAGATAAACAATTTATGGTTTGGCATATACATAGTAGTGCACAGTTTTACAAGATGCTACAGATGTGTACCTCACATGTAGAACAATTTATGATGCATTGTATTACTTTAAAGAGTATGTGATCATGTAAATAAATCCTAGTTTAATAATGCATACACACAAATTTGCAGATCTAAAGTTGAATGAGAAACCTTAAAAAAAATCTAAGTTCTCTTAGGGCAATGTTTTCTAATGAAATTTCAGATTTTTTTTTAAAAGAAAAAAGAGAAAAAAGAAATTCCATAATCTGAAAATATTTGGCTAGTAACTATCAGCAGCCTTCCTTCCATGTGACATCTGGAAGAGTGAGCTTTTTTCTAGAGGACTTTGGAATTCTGCAGGAGGGAGCCACGCTGACGTGAGGAGGAGAAGGTGCACAGCTTTTACCTCGCTATATGCCATTTTGCCTCAACCGCTTTCTCACTGATAAAATATAGGCCCACAAAGTGGACTTTTCTCTCCTTCCATCCACTTCATAGAGACAAATATGGAAATCATGATCTTGTCCTTATTCAATTTTAAAGCAGACTTGGCTAACTCCTAGTACTAAAACAATTTATCACATTAAAATTATGTTTTGAATATTTTAAATGTGCACTTTAATTCTAAACTTTTTTAGAGATAGTGTGAAACAGCCTAAACAGGAACCATTTGTTGACAAAATACACATGACTCACATGAGTAAGTACTACTCATCTAAAGTAAGATTGGCAGAATCTAGCCCAATCCAATGCCCACTGAAGTCCGTGGGTGTCCTTCTTTTGACTTCAGTGGGTATTTAAATTCAGGTCTCTGGTTGTGCATGTGCAACTCCCCAAGACCTGCAGCCAAACAGGATCTGTAGGGTACAACTTCCCAAAATACAAGCACACATTAATACTGCTTTTAAAGCATTAATGTCTATCCATCCCAGATGAAAGCACTTAGGGCCTCAATTTGGCCTAGGCTTGCCAGGCATCTGGTTTATGACTAGAACATCCGGTTGAAAAGGGACCCTGGTGGCTCCAGTCAGCCCTAGAGCAAATAAACAGAACAGGAATCATCAAGTGATCCATTCCTTGTCGCCCATTCCCAGCTTCTGGCAAACAGAGGCTAGGGATACCATCCCTGCCCATCCTGGCTAATAGCCATGGATGGACCTATCCTCTATAAATTTACCTAGTCCTTTTTAAACCTGCTACCTATTATTAATTTGACTCTGATAATGTACTTTGCATGTGGTAAAATAGCTCTATGCCATTTCATGTGTACTCAGAGATATGTTACAGAGTAAGCCATTCACATAAAGGAGGAAAAAGTGAACAAACAAACAATAGTTCTATATATGCAGTACTATTTTCTGAGATGTTTTCTCTACTGTGTCTAAGTGCATGAATTGGTGTGTAAATGCAGACATTTTTGTGTGAATTAAGCCATAGTAAATTTCTCTCTAGCTTGGAATTTCACTGACTTTGTCACAACCATCTTCTACTAAGCACAAAAAGATACTTACACGTGCCCTGTTGTAAACATTAAGTCTCAGGAGGAAGAGGAATGTGGCACAGCATTAACTGGAGAAAAATGTAAAATCTCATGCACGTAATATGGATCCAACTCAACTCCTACTAACGTCAATGGAAATACTCTCATTGACTTCAGTGGGGGCTGAATCAAATTTAAACTTAGAAGGTCAGAATATCAGCTGGTTTATATTGATGTAGCTGTATCAAAGACAATGGAGGTACACCTCTTTTCACTAGCTGAGAATCTGGAACAAAGTCAGTGGAACTACTCGTTAGTAAAATGTCTACAGGATTGGACCACTTACTTTGTTTTAAAAATACTAACTGTATTTTTTTCCAACTGAAAACTATTAAGCTGTCTGATATTAAGACTCTAATAGTACTGTTGGAATGCTAATGGCAACAATTTCAACCCCCATTTAAAGCTTCCTTCAAAAAATAGCAGTGTGTGTGTGTACGTATGAACATATCCATAACTTAATGTTTAAGCTGAAATATATTTAGATATATATCAATAACTAGAAATGGCATATATATATATACACACACACACACACAGAGACCTGAAACAAACCCTTCCCAATTTGACTACATCAATCTATGTTATGCCACAGTTATGTGAGTGCCTTAAGCAAAATTTTAAAGGCGTAACCATTGTTTTGTATATGCAGCCAGGCTAGGCAGACAGAGTACAACCTCAGTACCTCAATAACATGGTGTAAATTATATAGTTAGTTTAGCATTTCTTCTCTAAGTAATTACTTCAGCATATGGAAATTATTTCTGTTCAATATTTGCTTAAAAACAAACGAACAAAACCATTGTCAGAACCAACCTGAAGAGATGACTGAAGTTTAAATTATCTTTGAAATCTAACCATTTCTCTTGAAATCATAGTACTGCACCATTAATTACCTTTCTTTGAGGTGAGAGATTATTCTATAAATTGTGGGGGGGGAGAAATTAAGTTTGATCTTATAGAACTGGATTAGGAATTGTACAATTGCATTCTATGTTACCATATTTGTGTTATAGGTGCAATTGGAATATGCTGTATGTCAATATTTATAAATAGCAAGTTATTAGCTTTCCTACTAAATTAATAAGAGGGCTAGTACTGACATACCATTACCCACTTTTTCTGGAACATCTTTCAAAGGACAGATCTTCATTTGAACCATGCTAGACAAAGATGTCGAATATTAAGAATGGCCACAGTTATCTGGTAAATGTAAGGAAACTGAATTTTTTAATTCTTACAATTATCAAGCTGAAGCTGAAGCTGCAGCTCTTTTTAGGAGCTCACTGTGCTTTTTCTAGAGTCTAGTCCACACATATGAAAACTCAACATGACGGGATTTTTTTTTAAATTGTTGCTCACACATGAGTACAATTGGTAGACGGTGCTGTATCTATCCGACTTTTACTTTCTTTAACATCATTCAGAGGCGATTCATTACTTATCTGGCATTTGAAGACTTGTTTGTAGGCCTTCCTAAAATTTTCAGAGAGGAATGCGTATATAATAGGATTTACAGAAGAATTGCTGTAAGCCAGGCAGTGCGCTGTTACTCTGAAGAGAAATGAAGCTTGAGTCAGTGGGAAAACTCCAAATTCAGCCCAGAGGTGGATCACATGATGTGGCAGCCAAGATATGCCAAAAACCACCACCACCACCAGCACAGTCTGGGCTGTCTAAGGCAGGAAAAGAGAAACATGGATGATTTATTAACACTTGAGCAAACAGTTTCAACAACGTACTTCAAAACCATTAGGGAAAAAACACACTTCTAAGTATTTGCAAACTATTTCAGTTTATCAGCCATATGTATTTTATTTCATATCATTGGATTAGGTCAAGAAGAACATAGGCCCTCAAACTTCACTTGATAAACACGAGGTTTCCATTGCATGGACTGTGTGAATTCAAATGGCAGGGAGCCGTATGTAAAGATTAAGGCTCTGATTAACTACTTTTTTAGTTCAATTTTATGTCAGTGGAACTCCACGGAGTTGCAATGGAGTTCCACTGACACAAAACGGGTGTAATGCAGTGGTGATGTAAGCCCTTGGGAAATGCCATCACTTTAAATCTAATAGGCTATGTTTTCTGTGAAAGATTTAGGGCCAGATTTTCAGAAGACCTCCACCTAAATTCAGTTGCCACATTTTCAAAAGTGCTCAGCATCCAACTGGCCACTTAATTTAAGTGCCTAAACGGGGACTAGAGGTCTTTTGCAAATCTGTCCATCAGGGGCGGCTCTAGCCATTTTGCCGTCTCAAGCACGGCGGCACTCCGCGGGGGCACTCTGCCGGTCGCTGGTCCCGCGGCTCCGGTGGACCTCCCGCAGGCTTGCCTGCGGATGCTCCACCAAAGCCGCGGGACCAGAGGAACCTCCACAGGCACACCTGCGGGAGGTCCACTGGAGCCGCCTGCCGCCCTCCCGGCGACCAGCAAAGCGCCCCCCGTGGCATGCCACCCCAAGCATGCGCTTGGCCTGCTGGGGCCTGGAGCCGCCCCTGCTGTCCATTAGCCATACAAATCCCATTAATGTTGGTGGAAATCATGGGAGTACACCCTGGTGCCCAGCAATAAAAAATGACCACAACATATGTATTAAACCTGAATTGGGAGGAGGGGGCTAATATATACTTTTCATAACCTGGAAACCCAAACTCACCAACAAAAACAGCATTTTAGACAAAACTAACAAATTGAGCAGAACAGACTAGACCCACTGCTGCTACCTGATTTCATTGTCCTTATTTTCATAAAGAGATGCTATCCATCTCCAATGATAGACTCTGTCAATGGGGAGTACTAGGATATAAATAGAGAAATGTTAGGCTTCTAGGACAATGGAATGCAACCATGTCTTTGAAAAATCATTGTCAGGGCTTTCTTTAAGTTTCAGTTACTTCCTTAGGAAAATACTTATTGTTTTGCAATTGTTCAATAAATTAACACCTATTACGTTTCCAGCTATTACTTCTTTCAATTAGTTCATCGCTGAGAGATGTAAGCTCCATCTTAACTACCAAATGTGTCATTCACTGTTATTACATAAATAGGGTCTTGTCACTTTTACAACATGATTTGATCTTGCCTGTGTAGTCAAATCATGTTACAGAGCTATCTTATATCCCTGGGCATAGAGCCTAGTCCCATCTACTCAAGCAACACTAAACTATGTTATAACACGGAAACATGAAACGGTACACATAAGTGTACATGAGGCCTAGACATTTTACTAGGTTCTTGAATTTGGGTTCTATTTACCTGTAATGACTGGGGCAGCCACTTACTCTGAACAATAGATTTTTAGCTCAGGCTGGTAAGAAATCAATCTCATCTCCTTAAGAGAAGGTTGGACTGCTCATGAAAATCATTCCCATTTCAGTGACAATGGATAAAAATTTTCTGCATCGGAGACTGTGCTAATTAGTTCTCACTCAAGAGAAACGTTAGCATTAGATTTAATTCCCTTTAGCTGCAAACAGCATTTGGCTGATACAGAAAATGTATCCAGCTCTGCCTCTAAGTAGCTTCCCTGAGCAACAGTAGAACTTCAATGCCATTCAGTCATCTTCACTCTTAACCTCACTAACACAATCATTCACACCTATATTCTTATTTCAATGGGCCCAATCCATCTAATAATATCCATTGCCTTTGGAGATACAAAAGCTCCAGGAAACCATTCACTAGATTCCACATCAGGGTCACCTAATCAACAGAGCAGATGTTCTGCTAAAGATGAACCTTCCCATGTCAAAAGGAAAACTCTTTCACATCCACAAGTGATGATGGAGTAGCTGGGGGGAAATCAGAAGAAACATAAGATCTTCAGTGATCTGAAACTCAAAAAAGAGTCCTATAAAAAGTGGAAACAGGGTCAAATTATGAAGGATGACTATTAAAAAAAACACAACCATGTAGGGACAAACTGAGAAAATGAGATTAACTTATTAGAGACATGGAGGGTAACAAGAAAACATTCTACAAATACCTTAGAAGCAAAAGGAAGACCAAGGACAGGGAAGGCCCATTACCCAATGCGGGGGGAAAGACAACAATAGAAAATGTGGAAATGGCAAAAGTAGTAAATGCCTTTTTTTGTTTTAGTTTTCACCAAAAAGGTTAGTAGCAATCAGAAATCTGACATAGTGAATGCCTTTGAAAATGAGGTAGATTCTGATGCTAAAATAGGGAAAAACAAGTTAAAATTTACTTATACAAGTTAGATGGCTTCAAGTTGGCAACTCCTGATGAAATACATCCTAGAATACTCAAGGAGCTGACGTAGGAGATATCTGAGTAATTGGCGATTATCTTTGAAAACCTCAAGGAAGACAGGAGAGATTCCAGAGGACTTGAAGAGGGAAAATATAATGCCAATCTATAAAAAAGAGGAATAAGGACATCCTAGGGAATTACAGACCAGTAATATAATACAGCAAATTATCAAGAAATCAGTCTGTAAACACCTAGAAAATAATAAAGTGTTAAGTAACAACCAGCATGAATTTGTCAAGGCCAAATCACATATAACCAACCTAATCACTTTCTTTGACAGGGTAACAAGCCTTGTGGATAGGGAGAAGCAGTTGATGTGGTATATCTTGTCTTTAATGAGACATTATCAAAAGCCTTACATGACACCTCATAAACCAACTAGGGAAATACAGCCTAGAAGGAGCTACTATAAAGTAGCAAAGAATCCTGTGGCACCTTATAGACTAACAGACGTTTTGGAGCATGAGCTTTCGTGGGTGAATACCCACTTCGTCAGATGCATCTGGTAAACGTAAACGTAATCTGTAAATGTCTGTTAGTCTATAAGGTGCCACAGGATTCCTTGCTGCTTTTACAGATCCAGACTAACATGGCTACCTCTCTGATACTACTATAAAGTGGGTGCATAATTGGTTCCCAGAGGGTAGTTATAAATGAGTCACAGCCAACGTGGAAGGGACTATCGAGTGCAGTCCTGCAGGGATAGGTCTTGGGTCCAGTTCCGTTCAATATTTTCTCAAATGGATTTAGAGAATGGCATACAGAGTACACTTATAAAGTTTTCAGATTATACCAAGATGGGAGGGATTGCAAATACTTTAGAGAATAGGATTAAAATTCAAAGTGATCAAGACAAACTGGAAAACTGGTCTCAAGTAAACAGAATGACATTCAATAAGGACAGATGCGAAGTACTCCATTTAGGAAGGAACAATCAATTGCACACATACAAAATGGGAAATGACTGCCTAGAAAGGAGTACTGTGGAAAGGGATCTGGGGTTTACAGTGGATCACAAGGTACATATGAGTCAATAGTGTAACACTGCTGCAAAAAAAGCAAACCCCAGTAGGAGTGTTGTAAGCAAAACACAAGAAGTAATTTTTCCACTCTACTTCACGCTGATAAGACCTCAACTGGAGTACTGTATCCAATTATGGACACCAGACTTCAGGAAAGATGTGGACAAACCAGAGAAAGTCCAGAGGAAAGCAAACAAAATGATTAAAGGTCTAAAAAAATTTGACCTATGAAGGAAGAATGAAAAAAATTGGGTTTGTTAGTCTGGAGAAGAGAAGATTGATGGGGAACATAACAAGTCTTCCTAAAAGGTTATTACAAAGAGGAGGGTGAAAAATGGTTCTCCTTAACCTCTGAGTAAAGGACAAGAAGCAATGGGCTTAAATTGTAGTAAGGAATGTTTAGATGAACATTAGGAAAAACTTCCTGTCAGGATAGTTAAACACTGGAACAAAGTGTTTAGGAAGGTTGTAGAATCTCCATCACTGGAGGTTTTTAAGAACAGATTATGGTCTAGTTCTGTGGTTTTCAACCTTTTTTCATTTGTGGATTCCTAAAAAATGATTAATGGTAGACCCCTTTTGAAACCTTAGACATAGTCTACTGACCTCCCCACAGGTCTGTAGCCCACATGTTGAAAACTACCGTTCTACGGTAATGACCACCTTTCGCAGATCCCTTAGACCTAGTGTGCAGACTGCCAGGGGTCCACAGACCACAAGTTGAAAACCAGTAGTCTAGTTATTGCTTAGTCCTGCCTTGAGTGCAGGGAATTGGACTAGATGACCTGCTGAGGTCCCTTCCAGTCCTACACTTCTATTATTCTATTTAGTGATCTTCCCACCAGCCATACTCCACAGCACTCTATCCTAGACTTGTCGTACCCCTGCACACACTCTCCCATTGTGCCCTAAATGAGTTCCTTCAAGCCTCAAGCCAGATCCATCTCTTGTGTAACTACACTGGCTACAGTGGGATTATGTTACGGATAAATTTAGCAACTAGTGTGAAATAACCCATGTGTTTGATTCTAGAGTAGGTAGTGAACAGGATTCAGGCAACCTATAGTCTCTGGGTCAGATCCTCAACTGGTGTAAATTGTTGTAGAGAAGGGGTTCTCATACTTCATTGCACCATGACCCCCTCTGACAACAAAAATTACTGCACAACCCCAAGAGGGGGGCAAAGTCTGAGCCCGCCCAAGCACTGCTGCCTGGGTGGAGGGGCCAAAGCCCATGGGCTTCAGCCCTAGGAAGGGGACCTGTAACCTGAGCCCCGCTGCCCAGGGCTCAAGCTCTTGGGCTTTGGTTTCAGCCCCAGGCGGTGAGGCTCGGGCTTTGGCCCTGGGCTCCAGCAAGTCTAAGCCAGCCCTGGTGAGCCCTTTAAAATTGGATTGTGACCCACTTTGGGGTCCCAACCCACACTTTGAGAACCACTGTCATAGAGTATGTCACTGTATCTGACAATTTTCACAGCTGAGGATCAGTCCCTCTGTTTAAAAAATAAAACGTTTGTGAAAGGGACCAGACACCAAGAGGACACCTCTCCCAAGTCTGTTTCTAGGGGCAGTAGTAGAGGATAGGAAGGGCAAGACAGAGCAAAGAAATTTTTGCAAAATTTTGAAATATTTGCAAATAATGAGCCAGGTCCTCAGCTGGTGCAAATCAGTAAAACTCTGCTGATATTAATAAAAGTGTGCTGTATTACCAGATAAATTCACTATAATTCAGACCCTTTTATACAGTCCTAAAGAACAATATTAGCTTTGTGATTTAAAGATCTTTTCCAAATCCTATTTGCAGTCTTAGTAGTGGGTGTTTAATTTAAGCCCTGAACAGCAAAGAATAAGAACAGTTTTCATGGATGGCAAAGTTTTAAAAGAGGATCAGGAAGTACAATAAACCTTATTTAGAAGTTTTATCTTAAAAACCAGAAATTCTTTGTATTACATCAAAAATTACATTATCAGAAAAAATTCACAAGAAAGGGAAAACAAACAGGAGAACTGAAAAGTACTTTTATACTAGAAATACGTCTGAGTCACAGGGATTGGCTCTGGTTTTCACATCCTCAAAAGTTCAAGGGATAAAGATCTAGAATAGTGGCTTAGCTCATTGTAGATACTAGGGGCCAAATGAAAAATTCAAATCTGGTTTGAGGTTTGGATTTTAAACCCTCAATGTTCAGGTGTATTTAGATTCAAGTCCATCTCTATGTTACACCTTTGGTAACAATCAACATTACATTGAGAAGTTTGCTTTCCTTATCAAGCATGCTATCTACCTTCTTCTTGGATGCTTCTGACTTCTTTGACATGTTTCTCAGCTTTTTATGCAGATGATTAAGGACCTGAAAAAGATATATGCAAGGAGCAAATTAAATTGCTTTTAAAATTAAAGGACATATTTTTCAAAATTATGCTGTCCAATATTGCTTGCAAATGTTGATGTATCCAGTCTACACATTTCAAAAGTGTATGCTCTAATATCTAATCTGCACCTCTGGGAATCAACAAATATGAAGCACATAAGTTATTTAATTCTAATATAAAAAACAGATGCATCACATAAGAAATTTGCATGGCAGTGAACCCAATCTGCCAATAAACATAAACCTGTTCTACAGTAATTTGTAACAGGCAATCATTTTGCTTCCATAAGAATGTCTATGTTTGTGAATTTAGGATGACCTTCTCTGCACATAAAATAAAAAAAAATGTATATTTTAAACCATAGCTTTCTTTAGTCTTCTGCGTAATTTGCATTCATCAGCTCGATATTTGGTTAATATAATCACCCCTTGGAGCTGTCTGATTTTGA
This sequence comes from Gopherus flavomarginatus, assembly GCF_025201925.1. Classification (NCBI taxonomy): domain Eukaryota; kingdom Metazoa; phylum Chordata; order Testudines; family Testudinidae; genus Gopherus; species Gopherus flavomarginatus. The sequence goes on from NC_066618.1 coordinate 195,538,444, forward strand.
AGAAGGAACCTAAAAATGTTTTAATTAATTAATTTATACAAAAACATGTCACAAGTGAAATATGACCTTTATGCAAGACTTGCCATGTAACTATAGTAGGTCAGTTTTTTATTCTGGCAACAGAATTGATTTGTCATTGAAGAGCAGCTTCGAAATTGTAACAGGTTCTTGATAGTCTGCGCACAAGATTTTTGGATAGTATAGCAGGAACATATTATGGCTGCAACCATCATTCACTCTGAAATTAAGAGTATTGGTAGGCGGGGATCTGAAGAAAAATAAATTGCCGTGCAAATGTTTATGGAGAAGTAGACTGTATAATACAGAAAAAGAAACATTCAATAAAATGGAAAGGTGGCAAATTCAAATACGCAATTAGACTATGGAACTCATTGCCACCGAATGTCATGAAGACCAAGAATTTAGCAAAATCAAAAGGAGGGATTGGGCATTTATATGGATAACAAGACTATCCCAAGTCATAACAGTACATACTTTTACAGAGTTTTAGAAGGGATAGAAAACCACATGCTTCAGGGTTTATAAACCAATCTCAATTTAGAGGTTAGAAAGAGACTTCACTGGGGACAGATTATCCCATATCTACCTATCATGGTGTCTTTTGCCCCTTACTCTGTACCACCTGGTTCTGGTCACTTTCAGAGACAGGCTATTAGATAAGATGGATCACAGATCTGATCCACTATTAATCATACAGACTGGAGAAGATAGCTGACTCACACAACTAAATCCCCACTCACTTAGCTGAAAATGTACTCCATACTCTTTTCTAACAAGAATGTATATGTCAAAAGACCTCAAATCTGGAATAACAATTCCTGATGTTAAACTTTTAAAGCTCCCAGCTTTCATGTATCTGTTTTTTCAGATCATATTTTGCTCTCAGGAAAGAAGAAAGGGGAATAAATTCTCCTAATTAACCCATGGTTTTGCAGGTCTTTTATGACCATGGCGGTAGAAGAGTCTTAAAGCCATCACTGACTGTTTTACCAAAAAAAAGTGCACAATACAAATTGCTGGAATGTAACCCATGTATGTGTCTCCTTTATGCTGGAACAGGCTCTTCCCTTTTTCTCTCTCTCTCTCTCTCTCTCTTCCCCCCTCTCCTCCTGAAATCATATTGGAGGAGAGAGCGAGAAAGCATGGTTTAAGCAACCCTGCTGCTTTTGGCATATATATTTCCATCAAACAACATACAAGCATAAACACTGCGCAGTTTTAAAGCATATTTGATTTCTTGCTACTTACAGCCATTTCATTGGTTACACTTTCATTAGTAGCAGCTCCTGGAAAGATCCATTTAAAATAATGCCCCCGAGTAGATTACACAAGGTAATTGTCTAATAATAATGACCTGTATGTTGATATATGCAAACATTGCATTCTGAACCACGATTTGTCATATAAATCTTATTTACATTAAAATATCATTGTCAGCAGTGCCACAGTTATGATAATGGGATCAACTCCAATTACTACAGCAGAGCCTTTCATTCCATTCTACTTAGTATTGTATCACTACTATTATAGATTTTATTTGTTTTTATTTTTATGGATGGGTCTGGGTTCTACCTCTTCCATTAACATCTTCCTGCTGAAACTTGGGATACAAGATTTCAGTCCACAGCTCAGAATGTTCAGGATATTAGTACATAATGGAGTCAAGTTTCTCTTAGTATTTCTAAAGGCAAAAGTAAAAAATAGAGCAGTTATTAATATTCAAAATGGATAAATGGACAATAAACATTTAGGGTCATATCCTGCCAGATGAGTAGTCCCATCAAAGCCAATGACCAAGATTTTCAAAAGTGACTAATATTGTAGTTACCTCAGTTTCATGTTGGGCACCCAAAAATCATGGCACCCAGAAAGAGGCCTGGTTTTCAGAGGATAGCTTTAAGCTTTTTCAGCTTGGGCACCCAAAAACTGAGTCACCCAAAATCACTAGTCACTTTTGACTTCCTTTGTAAATGGGAACTGAAGATGCTCAGTACTTCCCAAAATGAGCTTTGGCACTTTGCAGGCTTGAGCCATTGGGCCTTAATTGGCACTGTTTAACGTGTAATCTTATAGTAACCTTATAATAGTATGTACAATAAGATGACATGTAAATAATAAAAGAAACATGCAATCTTATGACAAACCACACTTACTGAAGAGCCATTTCAAGCTATCCATCAAATAATATGCACTTAACTTAATACTCACTACTGAACTACTAAATAGTTAATCACTGCTTATACATCTCATTACATGTGAATGCCAGCTCTGGTTTTCTCTGCACTGCAGGAGGATAGATTTTAGAAATACTCATCATGTTCCAGTATTTTTTCGGTAATTTGTAATGATGTTGTTGTCTCTCAGCAAGAGCTGTTCTTCTGCTAGTACTTCCCAGTAGGATGTGAATTCTCTGATAATGTAATTTAAGAGAGAGGGAATACAGCTAGCCTACCATTTAAAAATATAAAAAATGAAGGAAATTACAATTTGCATTAAAAACAAGCACTTGCCTTACAACAGTCCTGAAAATGCCATATATTCAAATAGAGAACTGCATTCCCTTTGTCTTAAACTATATTATGAGAAGACTGAAGCTTCCTTATCTTTATTTCACAGATCCTCAGCTGGCGTAATTCAGTGTAGCTCCATATAAACTCATATAGCTTCATTGATTTCTACCAGCTGAGGATCTGACCTAGTAATATGCTCTATAACTAAATGTTGCCATTGATGTACCTGTTATAGTACACAGTAACTTTCCTTTCACACTGTGTGTATTGGGAAGCCAAGATGTTCTGGTTGTTTATTCCAATAGAATTCTACGGTAACTTGCTGAATGGAGCTTCATGACAACTCCTTTGCTGGACATATACTATTGCAGCAATGGCATTGACAAATTTAAGGCTGAAATTCTGTAGTTGATTTATTTCCATTCCAGTCTTAACCTACCCCACCCCCTGCTCCCCTGGATGTGCCAAAATACCATGGGTGGAGTTTTGTCAATGACTTATATGACAGTAGGAGTGAGCCCTTATATTGCAGACAGATTCCAAGTGCCTCCTGCAAAGGGCTGAGTTTATTCAGTTCTCACTGTCACAAATGAGTGTTGACTTCAGCAGGAGCAGGATTAGGCCTGTCATCTCAGAGCTCTTCAAATCTTAACCAAAGCAAGGACAGCTTGGTAGTGAATTAAGAATGAGGTTTCAGCTGCAACTTTGAATTGCCTTGATTTTCTGGCTGTGACAACATTTTAATATTAATTAAACATACATTTATTTGGCCCTATTTCAGGCCATTTTAACTTGACTGTAAAAGATTTGCTCTGGGCATAAACTTGACATTCAGGAACTCAGATTTGAAGATTTTTTTTTAAATCACATTATTTATATTAATATTTATAGTAAATAGTTATTTTTGTAATCAAAATGGTGTGTTTATATTAACGTTAATATTACAGCAAAGTCTGTTAACAAAACAAACCCTTTTAATTTTGTTTTTAAATTCCATATGTAAAATTTTATAATTTTAAAAAACATTCACACTTGTTTAACTTACAAAACTTCTTTCATGTAAAAAACAAGGGTTTAGAGGCTGTTACTCAATATTGCGAATGAGGCTCTTTTGGCTATAAAATTATTAATTAAAAATAATGTTTAAAAAAAGGCATCCTCTGAGCATATCCATTAATACTTTCTCAATATCTGTTAATGTCTTTATTTAAATATGGAGATGATCAAATCTATAGTATTGGTTACTTCCCCCTCAGTCCACACAATAACTCCTATTACAGACAATGAGAAATCCACCCACCACACAGAGAAGAGAGAACTAAACCTTTAAGGGCTGATACTAATTTTAATTTTTTGCCTTTTTGGCAGTTTGACACCTCTGTCATTTTAACTGTTGTTTTTGCCCCATAATTTTGAATACAATCATATTTCAACATTTCTAAGAACAAAGTTTTTTTAAAATGCATGTTTTCCCTCTATCAGCCCTTTTTTCCACATCACAATTAATGAATTTATACACAAACTATATAAATTATACACTACAACCCCCTCAAAAACATATTTGCTTTGGAGGAACTGATTCCTCAGCAAGAGAGCAGACTTTACTCACATAAGCAGAACTATTAACTTCAATGCAATTTACTGTAGTGAGTAAGAACTAAGGAAGCGAGTAAAGGCTTGCAAGATCTCAGTTAAAGAATTGTCCAGTAGGGCTGTATTCAACCTGTTCTAGATTCTGGAGAACAGCAATCTAAATTGGTGCTTCCTTCAAAGTTGCAGAAAACACTGGTACAGAAAATTGATAATTGCCTGAGCGGAGACGAGGGGAGAGTAAGTGTGTCACAGTTAAGCCCCTTTCATCAGAAACTTGCTTAGCATCAAGTGATTGCTTTCTGGCAGTAAAAGGCGTGATCCTAAAGTCAGCGGCAAAGCTCCCATTAACTTCAGCTGATGCAGGATGAGAATCCCTAACGAGCAAGCAGAGTGCCTGTTGCTCTTAGTTAGTGTCTTTTAACTGGAGGTTAAGAAATAAGTGGTAGAACAGGCATTCTACAAATCAGGACCCCAGTAATAATGTGGCTGGGTTTTGTTTAAGTGCAGTATGTTTTAAATCGTTGCAATTTGATTTTTCTGTATGTTAACAACTTTGCACACTGTTGCACTTTGCCCAGTTCGGAGCTCATCACCCAGAACTACGGGAAAACACAGAAAGTGTTTATCGCAGCTGAAATGGAGATTTTAAAAAGAAGTTTTTTCTAAAAAAAATGAAGCCTACCAGAGAATATGCCCACAACCGCCTATACTATACCTCCTCCCCCATTTACTGCCGCACCCTCGGACCCACACAGGTGTGACGTTCCCCGAAACACCTTACAACTGGACATTCCTAGCCTATACATCCACCCGTGTAACTCCATCCACACTCGATTCTACCCTCACTCCCTTTCACTCACCGAAACTTCAACTCCTCCCATGTCCTTACCTCTGTACCCTCTTCCCGTGCACGCACCCCACAACTAACCCTCAAACCCTAGCGCCCTGCTACTCCACCCACACACAAACCATGTAGCCCACCCATCTACCCGCACTTTTGCAAATACTAACACACTATACCCTGCCTTATCCTATAGCTATGTCTCTACCCCTTCCTCTACACACTCATCGTTGTACCTTTACGTCTATAGCTACACCCACCCCTGTAACTATACCCCGTACACACATACACACTTGATACCGGCATCCCATCCCTGTAACTACCCCATACACACACCCTATAGCTACACCCTACAGCTAAACCCCACCTCTGTAACTGTACCCCCAAACTCTCACTAGCCCTATACCTACGCCCCTGAAACTACCACCCCTACACCCCTATAGCTATAGCCTTTGTAGCTGCACCCCGTACACCCATCCCCTGCACCCCCGACATCCTCCCCTCGCACCCACCTTGGCGTAGCAGAAGGAGATGAGCAGCAGCGGCAGCAGGTAGCCGAAGACGAAGGTGCAGACCACGTAGACCTTCTTGTGCTGGAGGTTGGGCCACTGCTCCCAGCAGAAGGTCTGGTTGCTGGCGTCCCGGTGGAAGAGGCGCTGGTGGTGCGCGACGGGCGAGGCCATGGCGATGGAGAGCGCCCAGATGAGCCCCACGCCCAGCAGCGCGTTGCGGGAAACCCGCAGGACGGAGGCGCGGCGGGAGTGCACGATGGCCAGGTAGCGGTCCACCGACATGGCGGAGAGGGTGAAGATGCTGACTAGCATGGAGACGGTGAAGAAGTAGTGGATGAACTTGCAGATGACGGCGCCCAGCACCCAGGTGGGCAGCACGTAGACCGTGGCCTGGAAGGGGATGCAGAAGAGCAGGTAGGCCAGGTCGGCGATGCTCAGGTTGAGGATGAAGATGTTGGTGGTGCTGCGGGGCTTGCCCGGCTTGCTCCTGGCCAGCACCGTGATCACCAGCGAGTTGCCCAGCACCCCCAAGGCGAAGATCACGCCGAAAATGATCAGGGTGAGGAAGTTCTCGATGCCGATGCCGAAGAGGGGCTTGGGGTCCTGCTCCTCCTCCGAGAGCCCCGAGAGGTTGAATTCCCCCCAGGGGGGGCCCTTCGCTCTGGTTCAGGAAGAGGATCGCAATCGTCTCGGGCTCCATGGCTGCTGCGGCTGCCCCCCAGCAACAGCTGGGACGGCCGAAGAAGAACAAACAGCGCCCTGGTCCCGCACCTCGCCCCCAGAGACGCACGGAGGGAGCCCCAAGCGCCCAGCAGAAGAAGGGGGTGGAGGGGAGTTTGCCGCCGCGCTCACGGAGCTGCGAAACTTTCTGGTGCCTGGCGGGTGGGTGGCATCTCGCCTCTGCTGCTCACCGCCTCGTGCGTGGTGGGGGCTCCCGGGCTGCACCCGCCTCAGGGATTTGCGGAGGGGGGTTGACAGGGGAGCTACTGGGGGATCCGCGTGGAAAAATGCGCCCACAGCGGCGCTGCCCAGCTCCGTCTCCTTCGCGGTTCCGCCACGGCTGCGGGGTTTGGGTGCCCCCCAGCGCTGTGCCACCAAAGGGCAGAGCCGGAGAGCGGCGCTGCGCGAGTGTGCGGGGACCTCAGCTCTCCCTGAGAGCGCAGCGCCCTCCCCGCTCCCTCCACCTCCTCTCCAGCCAGCTCCTCCCCGGCTGCCTCCCGCGCGCTCTCCAGCCACCTGGCTCCGGCCGGGTTCTTCCAGCGCGCTGCCTCTTCCGAAAGGGAACTTGCCGCCCGGCCGGCCTGCACCTGTACACAGCCCCCAGCTAGCCACAGCAGCCTGGCTAAATGCGCAGGCAATACGCTGCCTATCAGCAACCCCTGTGCCAATCCAGAGCCAGGAGAACTCACTCTCCTCCACCCTCACACCTCCCCTCAGCCCTCCCCCGCTTCCTGTTCCAGCCCATGCACTGCTGAGCCCCAGCCTCCAGGGCTCATCTTTTCCTATCAAAGGCAAGCAGGGTTAATACTGCTGCATCGCACGCAGCTCGCGTCCCTTCCCGGCTTTGGAAGGCTGGTTGGGGACTTACCTTTCGCTGGATTGTGTGTGTGTGTTTTACTGGAACCACAACTAACTTCTCCAGAGGGCCAGCTCCTGCTGCCACACACAGGGGACTGTAGTCAATAAATAGACAGCACTGTACATCTAGACAGTGGTTCACAAAAACACGCCATGACCCCTGCCCTGGTTTAGGTTTTGCCCTTAGCCGAAGCACAATTTCAAAAGTTAAACAGGTGTATGAAGATATGTGACTGGTGCTGCCTGAGGCCCCCGACTTCTGAGATGCCTCAGCGTCCTTCTTTCCTGGAGGATGCTCAGCCCCTCACGAGGATTGGTTTCATCAAGCCCAATCTTGTAATCCTTATTATGGACCTTCTTCAGGAAAGCACCAAAGTTTAAATCCATACCTGTTCATGACAGCAAAGAAGCACATGCTCAAGTCTTGCCTGGAAGATAGATACCTTGTGAAACAGGGACCTACGTGAGTAGTCCGACTGAAATCAGCTGCAGGATCAAAACTTTCGCTCTGATCCTGAAAACACATGCATGCAAATAACTGTGCATAAATATTGTCCCATTGACACTAAAAGCACTACTAATTTGTGCCACTATGTGTAGGTGTTTGCAGGACTGCGGCCTTGGCCCCCAGTTCCTGGCAACATCTTTCTTCAGGAAGGGTAAAGAAGCCTATCCTTACATTCCAGTGAAGTCAGTGTGTTCTTAAAACTAAATGCATGTTCAACCACTTTCTTGAACCAGGATGGATTTAACCCCATGATAACTGTTTTCCTGAACTGGGGCCTTAGTTTGCTGCAAGCCTAAATCTGGACTAAATATATTTTAAATGGCGTTAATTTCATTTCTATGTTCACAATGTTTATTAAAGTTTTGTAATACAGATAAATTCACAAAAATAAAACAGGTATAGGTTGTTGTTAATAATACCATGTAATGCTTTTACTATTTAAATAATTCTACAAACTTCACACCGTCCCTGGCATGAGAATAATATTATCCCCGTTTTATAGATGAGAAAGTGAGGCTCAGAAAGTTGAAGTGAACTTTTCAGAGGGGAGATTATCAAAACAGAAGTTACATAAACATATTTTCTAAACAATTGGATGGAATTGAAAAAGAAGCTCATATAAATTCCCCCCCCCCACACACACACACTTCAAATGTGAGTTTTAACAGGGTTTCTTGATAGTTCTTAAACATCTCTTGTTTTCAGATTATAAATTTAGGTGCCATGCCTGACTGTATTGTTATTTTATCTCCCATTTCTCTTTTAAAAACTCTTTTGGTCTAGAATAGAGAATGAATACTGAGAAGGTAGGCGGAGATAAAGGTAAGAGAAAATAAGATTAAAGAGGAAACTGGATGTTCTTAGAAGAAAGAATAAGATCTGTATCCTTCATTCTTAATTTTTTTAGATATATGGTTGACATTTTTTTCTTTTTTACATAGCCTCATTTACATATTATTATTGCCCAAGGGCTCAAAGCTACTTCACAGCAATTTTAGTGCCTGAACCACAGGGATAAATTGAACTATTCTGGTGTGATTTTTGGATGCAATGAGTTCTTACTTGCTTTGCAGCCCAGAATTTAAAAGATTTTTTTCTCTGTTTGCCTTCTCTGCTTATATTGATATAGATCATCAGCTAGTGAAGCTCAGCCAAGCTTCATTGACTTCAATAGAACTAGACTGACATAAACTGGCTGAGTATCTGGTCTGTTATGTACAAAAACAAAATAAATACTGAAAGAGCAAGATCTAGCTGGTAGAAGTTTAAGAGAATGTTTTAATTATATTAAAGCTGTTTGCTTTTCTGTAGCTATTGTAACTTAGTTAAAAACAACAGAAACAGATTGTGTTAGTAATTTTTTAACTAAAGCTTCCTATAGCGTGCTTGTTTGATTATAGTATATAATTTATCATATTGACATGTTTTTAAATGACATTAAAACACAGTAGCATACATTTCTGCGTCTGTAATAGACTCAAGAGCAGATATTTCTAAATGTGTCCATTATATATCAATTACTTTGGAAATATTAGAAATTGTGGGATCCAGAATTAATGTTATAGGTCCCAATATAGATTTTCTTAACATTGTTTATGTATATATTTTTCAGTTTGAATCCTTTCATATGCTGGGATGCAAGAAGTATTTTTGAGAAACACTAATGTTTTGCACTTAAATCATATCTTGCAACCAGTTACCATTCTCTAAAATATTATGAATTAAATATTGGCTCCATTGAAGTCAATGGCAACGTTCCTGTTAATTTCACCCCGTATGTCTGAAAATGTAATTCATTTGAGCTTCTTCTTTTTTAACTTGTTATTCTTAATAGGTGTTACATTTTGAGTAATATAGCCTGGATTATAGATACAGACCAAATAATACAATATTGCTTAACAGACAGAAATAACCAAGAAGAAAAGATCCAGGAACAAAATTGGTTTTATGATAAGACAACCTTGACATTTCATTTGTGGTATTGGATAGAAGTGTTGGCACTAACTCAGTTTCCTAGGTGATGTATAGCCAGATTTGCAGCTCAGACACTGCTTTTCACGTGTACATGCATAGTATTTGTTAGACTGCAAAACAGTACCAAAAATGTCTACCAGATAATATAATTATGTTATATTTTTGCTATCTTGATTAGTAGTGCATTAGTAGACTAGAATTGCATACTTTTTCCATTTAAAAACCCAGTGCTGCAAAATACTTGTCACTTACAGGATCAGGTTCTTAAATCAGGAAGGAAAAGTAAATATAACCAACCTGTAATTTTCAGATGATTAGAATCATTTTGTTCCCCCAAATTTGATAAAGTTCATGATCCTTGTGAAGGATTGTGTACATACCAAGTCTGGCATTGTAGTTCACGTTTTTGTATTAGAGTTGCCCAAGTGCAATAAATAACTGAACAATTTCATACAATGCAAAACATTTTTCATATGCACAATAAGTTGTTTAGTTTACTTCCTTCAAAGACTCCAGAAAGATTCACCTTTGTGCACAGAAAAAGCATGCCAAAATTTAGCCCGTAAATAAAGTTTCCAAGAATTCCATACAAATAATTATATTATTTAATATATTTTATTAATGATCTGGAAAAGCAGAACAATGAGGTGGCAAAATTCAGGCTCTGATCCAAAAAAACACTTAAAGCACATACTAAAGTTCATCCCTTAAGAACTTGAGGACCTCTCTTAAGCACATACCTAGGAACTTTCTTGAAGAGGATGCTTTTCTGAATCAGGAATTTAAAGAAGATACCAAATGTTTCAGCTGAGCCAAAACTAGCTGCCAATGAAGAAATTCAGAGAGAACAGAGCTAGATGAATTTATAAGATCATGACAATGGAATTCAGTCTGTAGAATTTGTAGCGAGGCTCCAGAGCCTGTTCTGGGAAATGAAATAAATGTGTACCCCTCAACAGAATGATCAGGAAGAAATCTGAGATGAAAACTTCATAGAGAAGTACACTTTCGTACACTCACTAAGGTTTTCTCATAAGAGGCTCTGATGGGTGCACCATTACTCTTTTATACAAGGCTTGTAATGAAACACGTCAGATACTTCAGTCAAAATCTAGTTTATGAAAGAGTCTGAATTCAATTATGGTTTAAAGTTAATTACCCAACAAATTAATTTTTAAATACCCATGTATCACATTTTAGAGGTGATTTAGTGTTATATAATAAAAGTATAATGTTGTATAATCTAAAATACTTTTTCCCATTGCAGTACATTTATAATTAGCAATAATTCTTCTGCTTAGAATAAGGGAACCATAAATATACATGTGTGTTTATACACACCTCACATACTTTTTTCTTTATATACGATTTTTATCCAAGCATCTCAGTCTTTTTAGAGATAAATTTATTAAACATGGCAATAAACATGAGGTAGTTAAATATCATTTTACCATTATACTGAATGAAGAATAAAATGGGTTAATGGTGGATGGTAGAGTCCCTCAAAGACAGCATTTCAGCAAAATCTTCCCCCTCATGTATAATTTCATTGCAATAGCAAGGATGAAACCAGATTTAGGGCTCAATCCTGTAAAGTAAGCTCTTGCTCTAGTCCCGCAACAACTTAAGAACATGCTTAACTGTAAGCATGTGAGCAGTCCAATTGATTTCCCCTACCATTAAGGGATGAACCCTTTATTCATTATACCTGTTTTAGTAAACGGCAGTTTTTATTATGACAGAAGTGTTCCCTAGGGTTGTTGAATTTTTGTGTATGGAGGTTGAAAAGATTAACCTTGTTTCTTTTAATTTTGTGATCCAAGATAGTACATAACAATTAAAGCATCTATGGTTAATTGTTTTTACTTAGTTAACTTCCTGAAGTAGAAACCCCTATTTATCATTCAGAAGCTAAATAAAAAATTTGTGATCCACTTTTAACTCACATGCTGGAAGATTATTAGCATGGGAAAATCCACATATTTGAAGATGTGAACTACCCTACTGCTGATATTCTTAGGAAGAATATAACACTGTGATTATAGATGTCAGTGCAATAAAGTTTCATTTTAACTCCATGATTGAGTGATATTGCTAATAAACTGCCTGAGTTTATTGCTAGTTTTACTGACATTTAGAAAAGAAATAAACATCCATCCCTATTCCCATGAGAGACATTACCATTTTGCCACAGATTAAATGCCTAATTCTTTAGTCTGATTTCTAACTATCAACTGTGGAACAGAAGCGGAATGTAGCTTGAATGCAGAGGACTGACTTTACTGTTAAACATGTTCATTATGGTAGTGTATAAGGACCCGGCAAGAATGGAGTCTTTATGTGTTAGCCACTGTACAGACAGAGTCATAGACAATCCCTGCCCCAAGGACCTTACAGTCTAAACAGATAAGACAGACAGGGATGCAGGAGGAGGGATAGAACACACAAGCAGAGTGAACAATGGGATGGTAGCAAATGACATGATAGTGCCACAAGTTGGGGGGTGAGCAAGGGGGAGTAACTTAAAAAGGAATAAGCTAAATAGAAAGGGAAGGGAAGAGGTGAGGAGTGGGACAGGCAGGGGAGAAGAGGGTAATACCAGCAGGGGGAAGAGACTGTGAGAGGGGAAGAGGAGGAGGAGGAAGGGGAGGGTTGGAGCAAGCAGCCAATCAGCACAGGGCAGAGAAAGTCTAGTCAAAACTGTAGAAAGTTCTCTGAATGTCAAGAGGTCCCTGCTTTGGCTGCTTCTGCATCTACCAGCTGGAATCTCTGTCTGGCTCCTCTCCGCATTTTTCCTCTAAAGGCACATAGCAGGAGAGAGGTGAGATACTACATGGGTCCTAGCATCCCCAAAGCATGTGTGTGGTCTCTCCTGTACAAGTCTGGGTGTTGGGGGGAGGTGTCCCTGTCTGGGCCTCATTTTGCCCTGTAGCAGAGTGGTTACCCACTCCTGCCCTTTGGGGCTTAAAACAGTCCAGGAGAGGGCTGGGGCTGGGACAAGAAGCCTGGGCTGATTGGGGGAAAGTAGGGTCAGCTGGGCCACACCCCAATGAGGCCCAGCTGGCCCCTGTATAAAAAGGCTGTGAGCCAAGAGCCCAAACAGTCTCTCTCTGTTTGTAGAGGGAGATGGGCCTGGCTGCAGAGAGCTAGAGACAGGGTATCTGAGTGGAGCAGGGCTGGGGAAAGGCTGAGGAGCTGGAAAGCCCCAGGCTGTGGCCTAGCAGAAGGCCAAGGGGTACTGGGAGTTGTAGAGGGCAGCCAAGGGGGAGGCCAAGGCAGCAGGTCCAAACACAACCTTGCCAGTGATGAGTAGGCTGATACTGCCTCTGCCCCAGGGTGTGGGGCTAGGTGATGACTGGCAGTAGCCTAAGGCTGAGGTGAGGTGGGGATAGTGGGTGGGGTTCCCCAGGGAGGGGAGACCCTAAGACTGAGGGGATTACTGCCAGAGGGCAGCACTCCAGACAACAGGGCATGGGTCTGGGAGGACATGGGGGCCACTGGCAGGTGAATCACTGGCCTGCAGAGAGCGCTCCAAGCTGGAAATTGAGCTAATTCCCAAGGATGACCAGCAGGAAGCGCTGCAGGAGTGAGTCCAAGCAGCTACATGCCCCCTCCCCTGCTTTCTCTGCTTCTGCCTGTACCAGTTGAAGTCATTGGCTTGCTCCTCTCTGCAGGGTTGTTGCTTTTTTTTTCAAGTTATGGTTTATAGTGCTGTAGTTTCTCTTGTTCCAGGCATTCTGGGCTAAGTACCTCCCAATGAATTATATGAAAATAATTTGTGTTGTATTTCAAAAGAATATTTTAATATGCAAAATTGAATGTTCATTGCTCAACAATTTACACAGATGTTATATAGCAAACAGCATTTATTCATTACAAAAGTTGTGTGAATAAATTACCTTTTCTAGTAATATATTCTAATGTTTGGTAGGTGTTTTAAAATATTAGGTTTTTTTTATATTTGACACTAGCCTACCAAATTAAACTACAGTATGCTTTGCAGAGTTGCACCCAACAGACTTTTTCCTGGATGAAGAAACCTAACTGTGTTTCATTCCCCATCCCAACCCTGCTTCCCCCCACCTAAAAAAAAAGAGAGAGAGAAAAGAGAGCAAAGTTTCTAAAACTGGCAGAATCGCAAGGTTTTTTAAATGAATGCTAGCAATGCAGCAAGGGCATAATATAGCACACTCAACAGAAACCAGGACAGCGCAACTTAAACCCTCAGAGGTGTGCAAGCTGCAGAAGGCCATGAGACACTAAATGATCCAGCTATAGAGCCAGAGGACTAGGCCACCTCCTAGAATCCTAATAAAAAGCTACACACTGGGGAGTGAGAGGTGTGGGAGGAGGCAGATCAGGCCTCGTCCAGACTAGGGGAGGAAAATCGATCTTAGATACGCAACTTGAGCTACGTGAATAACGTAGCTGAAGTTGAATATCTAAGATCGAATTACTCACCCGTCCAGACTGCGCGGGATCGATGTCCGCGGCTCTCCGTGTCAATTCCGGAACTCCGTTCGGGTTGATGGAGTTCCAGAATCGATGTAAGCGCGCTCGGGGATCGATATATTGCGTCTAGACTAGACGCGATATATCGATCCCCGAGCAATCGATTTTAACCCGCCGATACGGCGGGGTAGTCTGGACGTGGGCTAAGGGAAAACAGAAACCTGAGCAAGAAATAATACATGAGGGAACTTGGAAAAATCCCAGCTGCTATATTTAGGAGTAAAGTAATCCGGAACATGAGTATTCAGTGGAAAGGAAAAACCTGGAAAGCAGAAATGCCACTGAAAGAGACCTACACCAGATAGCAAACTAGACATAAATTGGCAGTGTGATAAGGTAGCAAAAACCACCACTAACACTCTTAACAACAATAAATGCCATGTGGCGTTCCATATGACAAGACATCACAACCCAAAGTGTGGGGTAATTATCTCTTTTCATATGGCTGCTATTATGGTTGCTCCTGGAATACTGATGCCACTATACTCTAACACCCCTTCTCACTAAAATAAAATATCTGTAGTGAACAAAAAAAATCAACCAACAACACACCAAAAAAAACAAGCAGAGTTTAGTTTTTACCGTGAAAATGAATAAAGCTTTTAAAACTCCATGAGGTCTGATAGAGTTTCTGCTATTACTATTAATTTTACCTGGCGGACACTTGGATACTGCAGTGGTAGGGCAGCAGTATAAAACCCTAAGATAGATAGGTAGGGCCTTACCAAATTCACAGCCATGAAAAATGTGTGACAGACTGCGAAATCTGGTCTCCCCCTGTGAAATATGGTTTTTTTGTGTTTTCATCTTATACTATACAGATTTCACAGAGGAGATTAGTGTTTCTCAAATTGGGCACCCTGACCCAAAAAGGCGTAGCAGGGGGTCACAGGGTTATTTTAGAGGGGGGTCGTAGTATTGCCACCCTAACTTATGTGCTGCCTTAAGAGCTGGGCGGCCAGAAAGTGGCTTCCTTGGCTGGGCACCCAACTCTGAAGGCTATGCCCTACCAGCAGCAGTGCAGAAGTAAGGGTGGCAATACCATACCAACACCCTTACTTCTGCGCTGCTGCTTTCAGAGCTGGGTGGCTGGACAGTGGTGACTGCTGACTAGGGTGACCAAACAGCAAGTGTGAAAAATCAGGACGGGGTGGGGAATAATAGGTCCCTATATAAGAAAAAGCCCTGAATATAGGGACTGTCCTTACAAAATCGGGATATCTGGTCACCCTACTGCTGAGTGAGGGCCCAGCTCTGCAGGCAGCAGCACAGAAATAAGGGTGCCAATACCATACCATGCCATGCTTGCTTCTGCGCTGCTGCTCATGGCAGCTCTGCCTTCAGAGCAGGGATCCAGGCCAGCAGCCGCTGCTCTCCAGCTGCCCAGCTCTGAAGGCAGCGCAGAAGGGTAGCAGTACCACAACTCCACCCCTCCCACAATAACCTTGCAGCCTCCTCACAACTCCTTTTTGGGTCAGGACCTTTACAACTACAATAACTGTGAAATTTCAGCTTTAAATAGCTGAAATCATGACATTTCTTATTTTTAAAATTCTGTGTCTGTGAAATTGACCAAAATGGACTGTGAATTTGATAGGGCCCTATAGATAAGATATGTTCACTTCTAGATACCACCTTACCATTAGAATTTTTTTTTTTTTTGTTAAGCTCCACCAGAGCCCATAATGCTATGAAAAACACAGAAGACATGGTTCTTGTTCCATCTAGTTTACAATCTAAATAAACTAAAAAATGAGTCCGAGTTACAAAGTGCTGTAGTTGAGTAGAGGATGGTTTTATCTCGGAGCTTTATATGGTGCCTAAAAGAATTGTATCATTATGCTTTTGAATTTGCTAATACTCAAGGAAAATACAGCTTTAAAAATGTAGGCAAAGATTTAAAAAACCAGACAAAAACACAAGAGAGTAGTCACTACCTGTAAGCTTACTTGAAGTAAAAGTTCAGAGGGGTTCAGCCTTTGATGTAAGATCCTAGCAGCTGTCAACATCTCAGCAGATCCATTTGCCGACCCCAACCATTTTTATTTTACAATAAACCTGGGCATTTTAAAATTTTTTCAGGTAATTAGATGGGGAGGTTATTATTATTATTATATTTCTGAGATTATCAGCAATTTAAGATTGATTTTAATCTGAGTTGTCTATATCTTAAAATCTTTCTGATTTATTGACTAAGCTTTGCTGAACATTGACTTAGGCTTATTAGTATGGTATTTAATTTGCTTTGGGGTGGGTCTTGGTTTTAAGTCCAGCTGACTATACTGGTTCCATTTTTTCTTTGGTCTCACTGAGCTTATTGAGGTTTTATCCCTTACAGTTTATTTGGAATTTACTGTAAAATTTTAATTTGTTGTGAAGGTAGCTGAGATTTTTTTCCTCTGGGACAGTCACTGGATATCTCCAAAGTTTCAATCTAATGCAATGAAATAGGCAAATTTGTTGATGGTATTTCTAATCTCTGCCTCCAACTCAGAAAAACATATGTCCACAGAAAAACGAAAGGATCAGTTCAGTATTCCAGGTGTCATTTTGCATAGTGAGGAAGGAGATTTAGGCACAGCTAGTCAGACTTTCTGGTGCTAGCACATGCAGGTATAAAACCACAGCTCCCAGTGGCGCAAGGAACCTTGAGCTGGTGGCAAGATTCATCCATAGGAAGGTTGGAAGTTCCTATTAGACACTATAAAGAAGCTCTAGAAGTGCAGCAGCTGTAGGATGGTGCTGAATCAGTACAGTCACCGGCTGTCCTAGTCATGACTTCATCTGAGCCAGTACTGACCAATATTTAGATTGAGTTGCCCCTTTACCCCAGCACAAGAGCAGCTGTGACTGCTTTGTGTTACAACAACCTCCTACGGCAGATACAGTACTTTAGGGCAAACTAGTGTGGACTCAAAACAGAATCTAGTTCGCCATTTAATTATCTCTTAAAAAATAATCACACATTACCAAAGACTATGTCTGATATTGCAATCAGTTACATATTTGGAAAGAAAACTGATTCTTATTTTATTAATATAAAACCTGAACAGTTATGAAATAAAGCTAAAACAGTTTCTGGTATTAAGCAAGGATTGTGGAATGTTCTTGAAAGCTCCAGTTTGACAGGAATCTTGATTACAGACAATGATGAATTTCATTTTTTAAATGAAATTCTTTCAAAAAACAAAACAAAACACCCCTCAGAAAACACAAGTTGCTTCCAAATATTTCACAAGAAAAGCAAACATTTTGGTCTCCCATAAAATAATGACCATTACCAGAACATATAAACAATGTGGGCTTAAACTGTTTTGCAAGAAAGAAGTGTTGGTATTTCTAGAGAAACCAAAGAATCCACTTCTGGCCATTGGTCTTCTAACATATCCTTAAAGTTTCTGTCTAATAGTGACAGTTTAGAATTCAGAGCATTTTTTTTCCAGTTTTGTTTGTGACTGAATGAGAAAGATGAGAAACTCACATTTCAGAAATGTGATGAGGCTCAGCATTTTCTTTTGTCCCATATTCAAACAGTAGTGAAGCCCTGTGATGGTGGGAAAAGGCTCTCTATATCCCATGAGAACATTAACATTCAGGGGGAAATGCACTTTTAATACAGATATAGATTATTCCAATGGTTGAGGAACAGCCTATTTCAATAGTTATGATTACTCTTGTATTCAGACAACATTCAGCTACCACAATGATGAGTTCTGGAAGTAGCTCAATAGATAGCTGGTTACTGTATTTTCTTCATGGTTGCCGAGGTATTGACTTATCTATTTAACTAATATTTTGATTTTTATTGTGAGACAAAAATTATGTTAACCCATCGTTGACTTCCTTGTTGGTTACTTCTCTTGTCTTCTTTCTCTTTCTCTAAGATTTCTGAAACTGAAGAACTATTAACTCTGGTATGTAACCTTAAATCAGTCTCTGTACCAGATGATTGGAGGATAGCTAATATAACAGTGATCTTTTTAAAAAGCTCCAGAGGTGATTCTGGCCATTATAGACCAGTAATCCTAACCTCAGTACCAGGCAGATTGGTTGAAACTATGATAAAAACAAAATTATTAGATACATAGATGACATAATGTGTTGAGGAAGAGTCAACACAACGTCTGTAAAGGAAAATCATGCTTCACCAATCTATTAGAATTCTTTGAGGGTGTCATGGTATAATTCCCCACCCTGAACCTTAGCGTCCAAGAGATGGGGTACCAGCATGAATTCCTCTAAGCTCAATTACCAGCTTAGTACTTGTAGTGCTGCCACCAACCAGGAATTCCAGTGCCTGGTACACTCCGGTTCCCCCAAAAAACCTTGCCCGGGACCCCCAAGACCCAGTCCCTCTGGATCTTAACACAAGGAAAGTAAACCCTTTCCCTCACCATTGCCTCTGCCAGGCTTCCCCACCCTGGGCTACCCTGGAAGATCACTGTGATTCAAACTCCTTGAATCTTAAAACAGAGAGGAAAATCCACCTTCCCCCCCCCTCTCCCTCCCAGATTCTCCCTGAGAGAGAAAGTAATCCTAACACAGAGAGAAATTAGCCTCTCTCTCCCCCTTCCCTCCTTTCTCCCCACCAATTCCTTGGTGAATCCAGACCCCGTCCCCTGGGGGTCTCACACCAGAATAAAAAAAAAATCAGGTTCTTAAACAAGAAAAACTTTTAATTAAAGAAAGAAAAAACAGTAAAAATTATCTTTGTAAATTTAAAATGGAATAGGTACAGGGTCTTTCAGCTATAGACACTGGGAATACCCTCCCAGCCTAAGTATACAAGTACAAATTAAAATCTCTTTTCAGCAAAATACCAATTTGAACTCCTTTCAGCCAAATACACATTTGAACTCCTTCCAACCAAATACACATTCGCAAATAAAGAAAACAAACATAACCTAACTTGCTTTATCTACATAGTACTTACTATTTTGAATCTATAAGAACCTGTATCAGGGAGATTGGAGAGAAACCTGGTTGCACATTTGGTCCCTCTGTGCCCCCAGAGTGAACAACCACCAAAAACTAACAGCACACACACAAACTTCCCTCCCTCAAGATTTGAAAGTATCCTGTCCTCTGATTGGGCCTCTGGTCAGGTGACAGCCAGGCTCACTGTTCTTGTTAACCCTTTCCAGGCAAAAGAGATATGAAGCCCTTTTGTTCTATTAACTCTTACTTATCTGTTTATGACACGCCCCCCAAATTCGCTGACAGTGTGGAACCACACTGGCAGTGATTTCGCTGACAGTGTGGAACCACACTGGCAGTGATTTCTCCCTAGAACTCTAGAATAAACAGATCAATAACCACATACACCTTTACCTATACTACTAATTATGTAAAACTACAAGATTTTTTTACATTGTAAGGACAATTTTTAACTAGTTGATTCTGGGAAACTTTCACTGGAGAGTGCATCAGCTTCTTGATCTGTTGCCGCTGCAGACGTTCCAGGGTTGTGGAGAAGTTCACCTTTTCCACTCCACCATTACTTTTCCCTTCATTGTAGACACCGTCAGGCCACGCAGCATCATCCCCTCCCTGGGCTGTAAACTGACAAATCTGCAAGTCTCTGGAATAAAAGGGCTTGAGAGAATTAACGTGGTACACTCTGGGCTTTAGGGGGGGAATTGGGAAATGCTATGAGGTAGTTAACAGCTCCCAGGCGCTCTTGGACCGTGAATGGCCTTTCCCATGATGCTTCCATCTTATGGGCCTGTTGCGCCTTCAAGACCATAACCTGGTCTCCTACCTTGAAGGAACGCTCCCTGGTATGTCTATCATACCAGGCCTTTTGCTCTTTTTGAGCATCCTTTAAGTTTTCTTTAGCAAGGGCTAAAGAGTGTCGGAGGGTGTTTTGTAGGTTGCTTACAAATCCAGAATGTTAGTTCCTGGAGAGGGTGTAAACCCCTCCCATTGCTGCTTCACCAACTGTAATGGCCCTTTAACCTTGTGGCCATACACAAGCTCAAATGGTGAAAACCCTAAACTGGGATGTGGTACAGCTCTGTAAGCAAAGAGCAACTGCTGCAACACTAGGTCCCAGTCATTGGAGTGTTCATTCACGAATTTACATATCATGGCCCCCAAAGTTCCATTAAAACTTTCGATCAGGCCATTGGTTTGATGGTGGTACGGGGTGGCAACTAAGTGATTCACCCCATGAGTCTCCCACAGTTCTTTCATGGTCCCTGCCAGGAAATTTGTCCCTGAATCTGTAAGGATGTCGGAGGGCCAAACTACCCTGGCAAAAATGTCCGTTAGGGCCTGGCACATAGTTTTAGCCCTGGTGTTGTCTAGAGCTACTGCTTCCGACCATCGGGTAGCAAAGTCCACGAAAGTCAGTATGTACTACTTTCCTCTGGGGGTCTTTTTTGGGAAAGGACCCAGAATATCCACAGCTACTTGCTGAAATGGGACCTCTATTATGGGGAGTGGCTGGAGAGGGGCCTTGACCTGGTCTTGGGGCTTTCCCACTTTTTAGCACACCTCACAAGACCGGACATACTTGGCAACATCCTTGCCCATCCCCTCCCAGTGGAAGGACT
Source organism: Gopherus flavomarginatus (assembly GCF_025201925.1). Taxonomy (NCBI): domain Eukaryota; kingdom Metazoa; phylum Chordata; order Testudines; family Testudinidae; genus Gopherus; species Gopherus flavomarginatus. The sequence goes on from NC_066618.1 coordinate 195,559,050, forward strand.
TCCTCAACCTGTCTTTGGTTCTGTTCACCCCAGCATGGCCACTGGGATGATCATAGGCTAATCTTAAGAGCTTCCCCCGGTATTTAGTTGGAACCACCAACTGTTTTTGTGGATACCAGTCTTCCCGGTGTCCACCAGAAAGAGTCTCCTTATATAAAAGCCCTTGTTCTATAACAAACCGGGATCAGTTAGAAGAGTTGAGAGGTGGTGGGGTGCTTCGTGCCGCCGCCCAAGCTTTCTGAAGGCTGTCATCTGCTTCCTGCTCAGTCTGGAACTGTTTCCTGGAGGCTGGAGACACCAGTTCTTCCTTAGACTGTGGACTTGGGCTTGGTCCTTCGGGAAGCGATGTAGGTGATGCGGTTGTTTTCGTGGCTGGTGAACCGCTCCCCGCTGGTGCACCAGGTGGTATTTCAGGCTCCGGTTGAGCCTCTTGAATATGGTTGTCTGCTGCTTCTGCCAGTTCAGGCTCGCTGATGATTTTATAGGTGTAACCTCCTTGGGGTTTAGAGAGCATGGTCCCTTTAAATCTTTTTCCTGGGGGTGAGCAGGAGTGCTGATTGTTCCAGAAGGAGGAAGTGCTGTTGTGGGGAGGGGAGAGAGAGTGAGGGTAGAGCAGTGGTTCCCAAAGTAGGGTTCCTGAACCCCTGAGGGTTCACAGAACATTATGGCGGTCAGAGGACCCCAGGCATTGGAGCAGCAGGTGGGACCCGGTTGCAGGGCAGACAGCCTGAACCCCAGGAAGAGCGGGGCCAGGCAGTTGAGTTTGGCAGCCAGAGCCCTGCCTATTAGCGGGGGAGCCAGCAGCCCAAATCCCAGTGCTCCATGCAGGGCTGGCAGCCCGAGCCCCAGGAAAAGCAGGGCTTGGCGGTTTGGGCTTGGAGCCCTAGTCCTGCCCCTGTCAGCGGGGGAGCCGGCAGTGGTTCCAGACTTCCAAGAGCTATGCAGAGCAAAGCAAGTGCATCTATCACAGTGAGGCAATTTAAACTTAAATCCCTGGAAAAATTCATTTTTAGGAGGGGGTTCATGAGATTTCACAATTTGGTGAAAGGGGTTTGTGGGCTGTTAAAGTTTGGGAATCACTGGGATAGAGGGACAGGGTGTGTGTCTGGAGCCCCAGACAGAAGGGCTGCAATACAGAATGAAGCAGCCAAGAACCTGCCTGAAGGAGGACAGCTGGGGAGGGACAGAGTGGCCAATCAGGGACACCCAGGACGGGAGCCAGGAAGAGCACAGTGACAGGCAGGCTGAGAAGGACAAACTAGAGCTGGACCCAGTATCATGGCTGCCCCGAGCTGTATTGAGCTGAGAGTACTGGGGCTTGTGACTTTGCATTTGGGAATAAGGAGGGATGCTGTTAGCTAGTTGTTGCTCTGTGTATATTTGCAAAGAATGGCAGAAGAGGGCACCAGAGGGGTTTGTTGAGGGAAATTTCCTGGCGCTGGTTGGAACATTTTTCAGTTAAATATCATTGAAATATGCTGTTTTGTCGAAGCCAAAATATTTCTTGAAGACAGATTAGTTTCAACTAATTTTTCATCAGGAAGATAACTTCTTTTATTTTGTTATTTATTTATTTTTGAGAGAGAGAGACTTTCAATTTGGGAAGGGAGGAGTGATGGAGGCTGATGTTTAGGGCATTGGCCTAGGATATAGGAGACCCGGGGGACCTGAATCTGTGTCTCGCACACCTCAAGTGAGTGCCCCAACTACCATTGTCCCCTCACCCATGCACAAACACCTCCCCTAAGTTGAACAGCTCAGGTTTTGATCTGAAAACAGACATTTTGACACAATTCTGTTTTTGTTAAAACATTGGAGAGGTTTTGTTTTCATTACAAAGCAGAACAAAATCCAATTTCAAAACTTGGAAAGATGCTGCAAAACAGAATTGTCATTTTCCGCTCAGCTCCAGTGATGATGTGAATGGATGTTTAGAAAGTATGTAACAGAATAATGTAGCATACAAAAATTAAAATGAACTCAGCAGGGAACTCATTTCAGAACATTTCAGAAGAGGAGCATAATTGTTTCAGCATCTCTGCCTCTGCCTTGGTCTCCTTGCTGAGACTGTGGCTGCTCATGGGAGGTTAACCAGCCAGCCAGATCCCAGATGGGGTCAGGGAGTTGCCAGGCCAGCCACATCCTGGGGACTGCAGGGAGTAGGCTGGGGGTGGCTGGGATCAGGGCTTGGTTCACTTCACAATCAGCTCCAGGCTAGGATGCCACTGCTGCTTTCTGTCCAGCTGGTGGGGAGAGGGGGTTGGCATTGAAAATGCGGCAAGTAGGAGCTCCAGCCTGGCACACTCCACAACAGCCCCCCACATCCAGGGCAGACACTACAGTTTCAGCTAGTATGGAGCTATGAAAGTTCAGGGCAAATGCCACCCCTGGAGCTCAAGATGTCTGTAAGCGTGCTCTGCTTAATGATCTGCTCAGAGAAATCTCAAACCTGATTTGATTTTTACTTGAAATATAAATTTGTACTCTCTTCTCGAAGCTCACACGTGCACTTTTGACTACACTTATGTATCAGGAGTAGAAATTGCACATCTGCAAAATTTCTATTTTGACCTTATCTTCTCAAATGATTATATAGTGTGGTGCTTGGCATTTGCCTGCAAGGGCTGCTGTAGTTAGATAGTCTATCGGTCTATTTTAATTGTGTTCAAAATTTGGCAATAAGAATTTTCTCCTTCTTAATACTTGGGAAAGCATGTGGCTCTGAAAGCTAGAAAGGTTATTACTTTTTATCAGTAATACACCTCTACCCCAATATAATGCTGTCCTCGGGAGCCAAAAAGTCTAACCGTGTTATATCGAACTTGCTTTGATCCATCAGAGCACGCAGCCGACCCTCTTCCCCCCACACCCCGGAGTGCTGCTTTACCGTGTTACATCTGAATTTGTGTTATATTGGGTCACGTTATATTGGGGTAGAGGGGTACAAGTATTTTGAGGATACAAACAAATTATATTCTATCACGTACTTTGATCATTTAAATAAAAAACCCTTAACTATTCCCTTGAAACAACCCCATACTCCAAGACTGGTTAGGACCTTCAGATTAATATGCATACACGGATTTTTACGGAGACAATCTTGAGGTCAGGATTTCAGCAACGAATGATCAGTACAATTGAAAGGTAATTAGAGTTTCCAAAAATGATATGGGGATTATTTGAGGGCTGAAAAAATAAAGAAAGCTGTGCAACTGCCTTCTCAGTCTGTCATGCAGTGTGTACGTGGAGTTTTTTTAGTACAATCAGCTGCATGCATAAGCATGAGTAATGCAGGGAACACAAAACACAACTGCAGCCAATGTGTTGAAAAAAGAACTTCTGAGGAATCTTCATTTACAAACCCTCAAGGCTAAGTAAACAATTTTGAAGGCCATCATGAGACTGAGAGTGCCCTCACACATTGAAGGACAGCAAGAACAAAACAGCTATTTAATTGTTTGCTATGCCCAAATTGTGTTCCTACGGTAGAAGTGTAGCTTTGTTCTTTTCTAATTGAAATTTTGCAGATTTGTTTATAATGAGAAATAGGTCCTTCCAATACAGAGCTTCCAATATGAAAAATGTTAACATGGCAAATTAAGTAGTATAAAGAGTTTCTGCTGCTCTGCACAATGACTGTGCGTACTTTTGTTAAGAACCTTTTTATTATACTTTCAGAATTATACAGAAATGTGAACAGAAATTGGGATCTGTGTTTTCAGTTAGAGCTAAACTGTCTCCTGAAAACTAATTCAAGGAAGTTGTCATTTTGCAATGCAAGTCTCAGACGAGTGACAGTTTAAGGCATAGGATAGGGTTAAGATTTAAGGTGGCACATCAAAGGGAGAACCCAACATAAACTTGTTCTCAATGGCATATGACTACCTATCTGTCTAGATATATATACTCTTCAGTGTTGCGTAGCCATTTACACAGCATTTTTCTGGTCAATTTAAAGAGCAGGAGTATCAAGCATATGGCCTGTGGGCTAAATATGACTTGCATTATGCATTTATATGGTCTGCATGAAATTTCAGATCATGCAGAATTTAAATTTTCATTTAATGAAAAGTAAGTTTCGAGCCATTATGGCTGCAGAGTTAAGCTTTATAGCATGAACCAAGAGTAAACAAATGTCATGAAGTCTCTTACTCTGAAAACAGCCTGAAACAATGACTGAGGTGTGAACTCCCCAGTCTTCTATTAATCTCATTAGAATGTCAGCTCAAAAGCCCACTGACACTGAAGTGTCAACATTAACTATTCCATTGCCGATCATTTTAGCCAGTGGAAGAGGAAACGGAGAGGGAGTCAAATGCGCAAGAGTGGGAACTGGGAGTTACTGCAGTGAAGGAAATGCAAAGGGAAGAACAGAGAAGATACACAAAGACAGAGAAGACTCAGACTCATAGACTTCAAGGTCAGAAGGGACCATTATGATCATCTAGTCTGATCTCCTGCACAACGCAGGCCATAGAATCTAACCCACCTACTCCTGTAACAAACCCCATACCTATGTCTGAGTTATTGAAGCCCTCAAATCGTGGTTTAAAGACCTCAAGGTGCAGAGAATCCTCCAGCAAGTGACCCGTGCCCCACACTGCAGAGGAAGGTGAAAAACCTCCAGGGCCTCTGCCAATCTGCCCTGGAGAAAAATTCCTTCCCAACCCCAAATATGGCGATCAGTTAAACCCTGAGCATGTGGGAAAGACTCACCAGCCAGCAACCAGGAAAGAATTCTCTGTAGTAACTCAGATCCCACCCCATCTAACATCCCAGACACGGACCATTGGGCATATTTACCTGCTATTAATCAAAGATCAATTAATTGCCAAAATAAGGCTACCCCATCATACCATCCCCTCCATAAATTTATCAAGCTTAGTCTTAAAGCCAGATATGTCTTTTGCCCCCACTACTCCCCTTGAAAAGCTATTCCACAACTTTACTCTTCTAATGGTTAGAAACCTTCATCTAATTTCAAGTCTAAACTTCCTAGTGTCCAGTTTATATCCATTTGTTCTGGTGTCCACACTGGTACTAAGCTTAAATAATTCCTCTGATATTTATCCTTCTGATATCTTTTTTATAAAGAGCAATCATATCTCCCCTCAGCCTTCTTTTGGTTAGGCTAAACATGCCAAATTCTTTGAGTCTCCTTTCATAAGACAAGTTTTCCCTTCCTCGGATCATCCTAGTAGCCCTTCTCTGAACCTGTTCCAGTTTGAATTCATCCTTCTTAAACATGGGAGACCAGAAGTGCACACAGTATTCCAGATGAGGTCTCACCAGTGCCTTGTATAATGGTACTAACACCTCCTTATCTTTACTGGAAATACCTCGCCTGATGCATCCCAAGACCGCATTGGCTTTTTTAATGGCCATATCACATTGGTGGCTCATAGTCATCCTGTGATCAACCAATACTCCGAGATCCTTCTCCTCCTCTGTTACTTCCAACTGTTGTGTCCCCAATTTATAACCAAAATTCTTGTTATTAATCCCTAAATGCATGACCTTGCACTTTTCATTATTAAATGTCATCCTATTACTATTACTCCAGTTTACAAGGTCATCCAGATCTTCCTGTATGACATCCCAGTCCTTCTCTGTGTTAGCAATACCTCCCAGCTTTGCGTCATGCACAAACTTTATTAGCACATTCCCACTTTTTGTGCCAAAGTCAGTAATAAAAAGATTAAATAAGATTGGTCCCAAAACCAATCCCTGAGGAACTCCACTAGTAAACTCCTTTCAGTGTGACCCGTTGTAGACTCCCCTTTAACCTGTTCCTTATCCACCTTTCAATTTTCATACTGAATCCCAACGTTTCCAATTTAACTAATAACTCCCCATGTGGAACCATATCAAATGCCTTACTGAAATCGAGGTAAATTAGATCCACTGTGTTTCCTTTGAAGAGCGAGAGAAACAGAGAAAGGCACATGAAAAAGAAAGAGAAACAATGGGTAGAAATAATGGAGACAGGTTTGTATTGACTGACATTAATCTGACAATAAGTTACTAAATAAATTTAAGTTTAGTTACAGGAAGGCCACAATCAACCTCTGTGCACTGACATCAGTGGAAGATCCACTGTGGATTGAGGGCACTATGAAGTCCTGAATTTATATCCTGGCTGTCGGACCATAATATAATGTAGAAACCACCCGTCTTCAGAATGAGTTTGACACCTTTGTTTTAGACACTATATAAAAATACCCATTTATGCTTGCAATAGTTTGTCTGTGTCAAGAGCTTGCAAAGGAGAACCTACTAGTAGTAGTCAGTTTTCTTCTCAGTAAAGCTCTCAGTACAGTTAGATATTTTTATCAGGCTTAGCTTCCTTAAACGAATAGTAACTGGTGAAGCCTGTTCCAAGTAATAGACCCACACTGAGTCATCAGCTTCAAATAATTTTAGGATTCCAACACGAAACACTGTCGTGCTAGCTTGCAAACTCTCCTGGTACTAGAAGAGGATCCACACCCACCTTATAGCTAGAGACTGCCAGTCAGCAATGAAGGAGAAAGACACTCCATTCAGATCCTACCTAATTAATCCCTGTTATCAAATACAAAGTTACAGGAAAAAACACCACCACGCATGGCAGAATAGTTTCCCAAATGACCTCATTCTCTGGTGAATTTAGCTACCTCTCTCTGGAGAAGAAGTGAAGAAGAGAGGATTCTGCAAGCTTTATGATCCCTCTATGTGGGTTTTTCTCTTGGAGTTTATTCTCCAGACCAGAAGAAATTAGGAGGAGCAAATGGGATTAGGGAGAAACACACACACAGCCAATTCTCCATATGATAAAATGATCAGTAGTTCTACTTAGAGTGAACACAGCTCACATGGGGATGAATGCACTATAGTCTTAGAACAGTCATCACAACACCTTACCTTGTATTTTGAGTCACTGTTTATTTTTTCTCCTGTTCGTCTGAATGTGAAAAATTACAAGATTTACAAATGAGAGAGAAGGAATAAAACAGTACGCCATAGCTTTTATACACCAAGATTCTTAATTAAATCAGCAACATATTTAAGCCTTGTGTTCCTTTTTCATAGTATAATTCCCAAATCTGGACCTTAGCGTTCAGGATATGGGTACTAGCATAAAGTCCTCTAAGCTTAATTACCAGTTTAGATTTTGTAGCGCTGCCACCAATCAGGAATTCCAGGGCCTGATACTCTCTGGTCCCCCCAAAAACCTTCCCTGGGGACCCCCAAGACCCAGATTCCTTGAGTCTCACAACAGAGGGGAAAAAACCATTTCCCTTCTTCCTCCTTTCCTCCTCCCAGATTCTCCCCCCCCCGGGTACTCTAGGAGAGATAGACAGATTCCAGCTTCATGAATCTAAACAAAGGGATTCCACCCTTCTCCCTTCCCTTCCCTCTCTCCCTGAGAGAGACACAGAGATAAACGCAGAGAGCAGGTTTTTCTTCCCTCCTCCCTTTCCTTTCTCCCACCGATTCCCTGGTGAGTGCAGACTCCCTTCCCTGGAGTCTTACAAAAGATAACCAAAAATCAATTAGATTTAAAAAAAGAGGAAAACTTTAATAAAGAAGGAAAAAACATAAAAACTGTCTCTGTAATCAAGATGGTAAATATACAGGGTTTTTTAGCTTATAGACAACAGAAAGAAGCTTTCTCCAGCAGAAACACAAATTAAGCTACTTCCAGCAAGTACACATCTGCAAATAAAGAAAAAACAAGTTAAAAGACTATGACTGCCTTTGTACTTACTTACTATTCTGAATAGATAAGAGACTGTAGTAGGGAGATTGGCAGAAACGTGGTTGCACCTCTAGTCCCGTCCAGGACCCAGAGAGAACAAAGCCAAACCCAAGAACACACACAAAGGCTTCCCTCCACATGAGATTTGAAAGTATCTTGTCTCCTGATTGGTCCTCTGGTCAGGTGTTGCAGGTCACTGTTTGTTAACCCTTTACAGGTGAAAGAGACATTAACCCTTAGCTATCTGTTTATGACATCCTTGTTTTAAATTGGATGAAGAACAGATGCAGAAACAGAATTCAACAATGACTAGGGAAGAAATACCCTCACTGCAGAGCACCACCACAAGGCCTATGTACCACTAAAGTTGCTCAGCTCTAAATACCTTCTAAATACTTTTTGTAGAAAGATGAGGCCCTGAAACGTGAACCCTTATATCAGAAGCCCAGTATGAGACCTAAGGCCTGAACTAAAGTAGTGGTCAAGACTTTGCTAACATAAAGCAAAGTTAAGATGTGAGCCAGAGGCAGGCCCTGCTCACAGAAGCTGGCAAGGAAAGGGCTGATGCTGTAAAAAAATGCATACCTAAAAGGTCCTGGCCACTAGATATCAGAACACTCCAGTACTTGCACATTCCACACACGTAACAAGGAACAGGCTGACCCATCCTAAAGACAGGGGCAAAAGGGTAATATAATGGATAGAGTTGTTTTGTTCGAACCAACATGTACAAGGTGAGAGGCGACACCTTGCTCGTAGATGGGTTGCACCTCAATACGTCAGGAGTGATGTGTAACTTGTTTGTACCTGTGTATAAGAATACATCCCTGGGGCGGTGTCTATGTCCTGCCTAGGGGGCAGTAGAAAGTCCTACCACTGACTGCGCTGTGTCCATTGTCAGGGAGCACGTATTGATAGTATGTCCTGTAGAGTCTGCAGGAAACTATTACTATGCTTCATTTGAGAATAAACCTGGCCAGGTGCCTTTGTACCTTATTGGAGTCTGTAGTCATTGGAAGTTCTCTCGGGGTTTTCTGTGCCAGCAATCTGCAGAGGCAGGGCAGCACACAGATGGAACAAATGCACGCAGCCAACTGTTATCAACATTGAACAGAGCAGAGCACCACACTGGTGGCATCTGACAACACTTTTCGCTACACAACTAATTTAACTATGCTTATATGTTCTTATTAGTTTAGCAAAAACAAAAACCCATGCAAAATACATTGTGTATGTACAATGTGTGATTTTCAAATGGTCATAACTTAATCAAATCAAAGCCAAATTGTTCCAGAACACTTGAAAGTGCCTCTTATGAATGAGAGATGAGGCGGTGAAGTAATATCTTTTATTGGTAAACTTCTGTTGGTGAAAGAGACAAGCTTTTGAGCTACACAGAGCTCTTCTTTAGGTCTAGGGAAGGTCTATTTCTATGTCATATATCACCAGTCTACCTCCAACCATTGTGACTGTAAAATTGTTGGGATAAGCATTTTACCTTTATGTTATAGTAGGAAAATTGTTTTCCTCATTGGCCACATACTCAAAAATAATCAATTTTTTTTCATAGATTCATAGAGTTTAAGGCCAGAAGGCCACATTACATCATCTAGTTTGACCTTCTGTGTACCACAAGCCATTACATTTCACCCAGTTAATCCTGTACTTGTGTTTGACTAAAGCCTAAATATCTTTAGCTTATATGTATACCTCAAACCTTCCCCAAAATTTACCAATAATGACAAACATTAATGCATAAGATAACATTTTCAGAAAATTATGAGCAATGGAAAATGGGTTATATTGGAAACTATTATGCAGCCTTAACTACAGTAGTCTCTGCCATAATACATATACATATATAACATTTTCAGAAAATTATGAGCAATGGAAAATGGGTTATATTGGAAACTATTATGCAGCCTTAACTACAGTAGTCTCTGCCATAATACATATACATATATTTCATCATTTCTATCCACTTAGTGGGAGTTTTGCGTGGGTAGGAATTGACATTCTGGCCCTTAAATATTTCTTCATTGGAATTATTGACCTAGATGACCTATATAAGGTCATTAGCACATATTATACAACCTTAACATGCTGTATTGTCTAGCTTTCACTCTCCACTCTCATTTTTCAGTTTTAAATCAGAAAACCTGATCAAATTAAAATAAAGAAAACCGGACTACACTAGGCTGAGGTCCTTTATTTTCATCTGATGCATCATTTCCTAACTATCTGAACCGTAAAGTAACCCCAGTAATAATACCTTGTCCATAAAATGACCATACTTAAGCAAAAAGGAATGTTTTTGTTCCACCAGTTAACCACCAAAGGGAGTATCAATAGTTCTATGAATGAAAAGAAAAATGTTGAAAGTGACAAAGAAAAAAATATAAAAGCTGAGGAACTTATTCTGCCAACTCTTTCCTATATCAGTAGTCCTGACTCACAGATATTCCCACTGATTTCAGTAGTGAGATCTGTATACCTGAAGACTATTCATATGAGTAAGGGTTTTCCAGATTAAAGTCTAAAGTAGGGCTTCTGAGTTTAAATAATTTCTATTCAATACTTCAAAGAAAGGGCCTGATTTTTATATCTTTATGTATATAAAAGGAATTAATTATTGTCATTATTTTTTTCTGTATCAAATATATTCCTTAAAAGAAGTTAAGTAGATTTGCTAATTTGTATATGTAACCAATGTGTGGATATGGAAAAATAAGCAGCAGTAAAATCTTTATAACTTATTTAATTTCCCTTTCCAACCCGCACCCTCCTCCAACTTTAAAACTGTGAACGAGGTAGTAAATCAGGCCCTTGTTCTGAAGTAATGAAAATAATTTTTTTAAACTCAGTAGCCCTACATATATATAAAACCAGAGTAAAGTTATATATTTATCTAAGGCATTTGGAAATGTTGTGGATGATCAATCTATTAAATAAAGACAGATAACAAGTTTATTAAATGACAGTCTATGTTTCTCTGAAAATTGGAGTGAATCTATATTTCTTGGAAAATATAAAATAGCTCACTTTTATGGTAAAAAAGCATCAGATCTGAAAACTCAAAAAGTACATTTGTCTTTTTTTATCAGTGAAAACTCCCATAAGGGTAACTGAAGATATTAAAGAAGCGTAGTGTCAGGAAGTGTATAAAATAACCTTAAACTTACATTACATGATAAAATGTTATATGATAAATGAGCACACAATTATGTCTTTCAGGTATATCGCTGTGTTGAGTAAAGTGTGGAGCTACACCAACCCAGGGGGAACTCACAGAAGGGTTCTGTCCATATGAACATCTTAAGATGCAAGAAGAACTCCCCTGATAATACACCCCCTACAGGAGGTGAAGCTTGTTTCCCTGCATGCATAGCTCACTCTCCTAGTCTGTGTGTAGTGAGTGTAAGGTCAGGGCCACACCTATTCCCCATTGGAGAGAACAGTCTCTGGAGTTGGAGACTTTTATTGTGTCTTTTCTGCACAGGGACACAAATGGTTGGTGCTTCTTAACGTTCTTCCTCCTTCTCTCCATTCCATTGTGCATCATTGGAACAGTTGGGAACAATCTGACCCTACATATCTCATCCCTGCTTTAAATGCAAAGCTCAGTTCCACATTAACTACAGGGCCACAATTGGTGCCTCCATAATTAACTAAGGGCAAATATTTTCTAAACCTTTTAATAAAACTTTAATCTCCCACTTACCTTTACCACTGTGAGACTCAGGGCTCTCAAAATAAAACAATCTGATAGCGTCTTCCTTGGGATATTCATGATGCTACTCCCTGAACCTAGATCTTTCTACCATTCTCTGCTAAACAAGCCATCAAAAAGCAGCTTCTTCCTCTACAAGATTGAAACAGAACTAAAAGCTACTGATCAAGTGGATAGTGAACTAATAAAACAATTTTCCTAGGCTATTTTATTTGTCTAGTATACTGTGTTAATACAAATGTGTTCCCTGTCTAAGGTTTTCACCATTAAGCTCCTTAAATTGAATTGCCAGAGTTTTTAATAGTCCTCTTCTTGAAATTAAGAAAATGACTCTTTTTTTACAAAAGCTCTTTTGACAGGACTTTCAGGAAGTATCACTAATGGAGATGTGCTGGCAAATGGAGATTCACTGCAGTGACCCACAGAGGGAGAATTATTATTTCATAAATCCTTGCTTATCTGCCTTTCTCTGACATCACACAGAGAATCTCCATGTCTTAATATAAAGCAGAGCAGAGCACTTTTTAGTATACAGATCAAAATGAAACTTGCTTTAATTCATTCCCTGGGGATCGTTTTCAAAAAAAACTTATGGAAAAAAAACAAAAAACCTTGACAATGATAAACTGAATCTGAAAAATTCAAATCCAAATTTTGAACACCCCAGAGTTTGGGAGTGTTTTTGCCACTATGGAGGCATGCAGCTGAGGCCAGAGCTGAATGGTTTGATTCACAAAGTGACAAAAATTCCTCAAAGTAATAAAAACTCAACACTGTAACCAAGCAGTGTCAATACAGATTAACACAGAGCAATCTTATTGATAAGACTCTATGAATGATATGGGGAAGGCATATCACTGCTTCCTACATAGCATGGCATAGGAAACGAAGCATTCAGAAGTGAGGAATGCAGCCTTGAGGCCACCTTTCAGTGGCATACACCACTAACCAACTCTGCCAAAAGAAGTTTTTCTAACTGTAAACCCATACATGAGAAGTCCTACCCACTATGCATGTGAAGAAGGGCTGCAAATGTGGGGAAAACTTGGAAGTTTTGGGGGCCTTTATGCTGGTATCTAATATCTAACATTTTCATAGAATCATGGAAAAGTAGGGACCTAGAAAGGTCATCTGAAAGGGACCTAGAGAGGTCATCAAGTCCAGCCCCCTGTGCTGAGACAGGATCAAGAAAATCTGAAAGGTGTCTGTCTAACCTGTTCTCCAGTAATGAGGATTCCACAGCCTCCCTTGAAAGCCTATTCCAGAACTTTTACTACCCTTATTTGTCAAGGTCATTTTGAATTCTAATCCTGTTAGAAAGTTTTTCCTAATATCTAATCTAAATCTCCTTTGCTGCCAATTAAACCCATTTCTTGTCTGACCTTCTGTGCATACGGTGAACAATTGATAACTGTCCTCATTATAACAACCCTTAACATGTCTGATGACTGTTATCAGGTCCCATCCACCCACTCCCCCTCCCCTTCTACTTTTCTCAAGACTAAACATGCATAGTTTTTTAACCTTTTCTCATAGACCAGCTTTTCTAAAACTTTTATCATTTTTGTTGCTCTCCTCTGTTCTCTCTTTAATTTGTCCACATCTTTCCTAAAGTGTGGCACTCAGAACTGGACACAATATTCCAGCTGAGGCCTCACCAGCGCTGAGTAGAGCAGGACAACTACCTCCAATATCATACATATGGCACACCTGTTAATACATACAAGCATGATTAGCCTTTTCAACTGCATCACAATAATAAATAATGATAGTACATCCTCAGCATGCTCCTCCCCACCACTTGCACCAAAGGCCATAAGGGCAGAATGAGCATTGTCAACTCTATATCATCTGGAGACTCCTCTATGCCAGGAGTAATCCTGTCAGGACTGATGGCTGATTTTGGCTCTACTTTGCACCACTCAAATGGTATAAAGGAGCAGGCAAAGAATGTGCCCAACACCTTAACACTGCTCTCTAGTGTGGTGTTATAGCTTTTACTTATGTGATCACAGACTTTCTAAACATGTATATGATGTATATGCATAGTTAAGATAATTGGTAATTGTGTAATTAAAACTGTATCATAATGCTTATATGCAAAAGTTGTGCTTGTAATCTTTATGTTCACATTTCTTGAGTCTTTAGTCTACTTATATTTTCAACCTTAATGTAATACTAGCATAATTGTTTTATTGATTATAAAGGGGAATATCTGAGACAAATTGCTTTTAAAGGGAGGCTTTAGGCATTTGATTATGGTCCTTCTACTTAATAGGACATCAGACCAATTCTAATAATGTTATCACTGTAATTTTAGATAAGCAGCAGAAAATCTACCACAAGAATGTTTTAAGATTTATGAGTTGATGCTTTGGCATGCTGATAGCAATTCAATAACTGAATAATACACAACCTTTAATGATTGCATAATATGAGGAATATAATTGCAGTTTATCAGAGAGGATTGAACTTGGTCCTTCTCATGGATATGAATTGTTTTTTATGCAGTACCATTCTTCTCTATTCTCACAGTTTGAATGAATGTTTACTCTAACTCTCCCACGATAAATCTTCTATATCAACATTCTTCTATGTGATATCTCCTTTGTTGTCTTTGGCAATAACTCTTTAAATGATACTGAAAGCAAAGAAAGTATAAATAAAATCCAGGAAATTCCAAGGAAGCAACAGAGCATTTGTTTGCCAAAACCCTAATTTTTTGAATTATGTGACAATCTCTGTTTCTGCAATTGTTTTATTATTCAAAAAGATCCATTTCTAAAGACCTAAAAATGTAGGGGCAAAAAGAGAGACATTAACTTTCTTTGAAGAAATTTCCTGCCACAACCTGCCACTTTCTGTAAGAATGAGGTAAAGAAAACAGTAAGACATTCCTGTTTCTTTGTGCTCCCTCTTGATGACTAGACACTATGGAAATGGGTGCTAGAAAGACACACTTACTTCACGTGCTAGCCCTATCCTATATATATATATATACCCATATATATATATATATATATGGGTATATATATATATATATATATATGGGTATATATATATGGGTATGACCGATTCCTGAGCTTAGACTAAATGTATTGACAAGTCAGAAAAGTTAGAAAAAGGGCAAACCTTGAGAGAATCTGCCTTAAAGGTGGAGAATATAATATATTATTTACTTATTTTATTATATCCTATTTTTGTGATGCCAGAATTGAGTCCCATGGCCCAGGTTACACAGTGGATTGGTCTGCTACTCTTTTAATCTCTGCAGACTTGTTTTTAAACCACTTCTAGACTTTGTTACTAATGTACATTATTTTGATGGGCTGACCTTAGTGTTAGTATTTGACATAAGTCCACTTCTCAAAACCACATTGCAGGAGAGGAAGGATGGCCTAGTGGTTAGGGCCCAAGCCTACAACTCAAAAAAACTGGGTTCAAGTTCTTGCTCTGGCATGGGTTTCCTATATGATGATAAGAAAGTCTCTTATCTCTTTATGCAACAACGCCACTTTCCTAACTCTCTGGTAAGGCTGAATACAGTAAACATTGTGAGGTGCTCAGAAACTATGAGAGCCATATAAGTAGATAGAATTAGGCACTTTTTTTTCGGGACAAGTCTCAGACTGCAATGATAAGTGTGTTGCAAATTGGTTCTCTGCTCACATTTATGAGCTCTAATTTCACTCTCGCCCCTCCTCACCAAAAAAATCAGTTTCCCTCATCCATATTTACAAAGTAGAAGTGAATAATACAAAGATGTCTGGACACCATATTTGAATTGCAGAGATCTCTGTGTAAGCTTGGAAGCTTGTCTCTCTCTTCAACAGAAGTTGGTGCAGTAAAAGACAATACCTCATCCAGCTTGTCCAGCATTTTGACTTTCTCAATTTCCTCTTTTTCATTAATTCCAGAACCTATTCTGAGAATTTTTTTAATTCTAATTGAGTAAAAAAGATTCTCCTCCCTCCCCACAGACACACACACACCTTTTAACACTACAGTATAGAGGAAATTGTTCATAAGATTTACAAAACAAAAGTATCTATGATCATACACATTGGAATCCCTTCAGATTTTTTTGAGGACTATGAATGAAAGAATGGCCAAATAGGCATAAAAAATGCTAAACTCTGTGTACATTTGGACTCTCATACTACAAACACTTATTCATCTGCTTAACTTTATGACCATGAGTAACCTCTTTGATTTCAACAGCACAATTCAGAGTAGCACAGTGAAGCATGTGCATATGTATTTGCAGGATCAGGGCCTTGGAAACCATTTCATTAGCATGCTCCCCCAATCATGGTCACTAGCAAGTTCTCAATCTGAATAGTTTTTAGTTCTCATCTTATTTTCCTTTGAAACTCTTCAAATTTTTCTGTATAAGTATTTCTCCACTGCTAAAGAAGTTTTCTTTCAAGCAATACACTTTTATCACTAACATGCCAAATCTTTGGCCCTGGGGTGCAGGTGGGGCTAGTACAGGAGAGTGGAATTAGTCTTTGACCACAGAGAAAGATTTGTAAAGGAATAGCTTTTGTGTAGCCTGGAAGAGAAAAGGCCTCTATTAGCCATCTCATATGCCAAATCTTGGCTGACCTGTGACATCAGCTCTTAGCTGTCATTAGTATATGTTTCAGCCTGCTGACACTACCTCCTACCTGAAATAAATACATGGAAGTACAATTTTTAGAGTAGAAGCAAGAGAGACCAAGGAACAACTCACTTTGATTGTGGCTTCATAGTGCCCCTTGAGTGCTTTTCAGAGAAAAGAAAATTCTCGGGTTCACTTAGGAATACATTCTGGTGAACCTTTATGCCCAGGCAAGTCTCTCTGTGGGGTCAATTGTTCAGTAAAATCCTGAAATATCAAAAAGAACTAGCAATTGAAGAAACATCTCCATATTCAGACTGAACTCAAGGACCATAAGTAATGCAGAACACACTGCTGAAACAATGGGCCAAATTCACTGCCAAGGAAAGTGGGTAAAACCCCACACAAGTTAGTGGAGCAACACTCATTTACATCAGCAGTGAAGTTGGCCCTATATCTAAGAGTGGTGTAAAAAAAATTGCATGTAAAAGAAATGTGTTCATTTGGACTTTTTGCCCTTCTTGCAAAAGACAACAAGCTCAATTTTGCACCACTAAAGTCACTGGTCTTTTTTCCATCAATTTGAATAGGAGCAAAATCATTACCTTTTGACGTGAATGCTTATGGTTTTCACACCTGGTGAAAATTAAACCTGAGTCCAAGTAGATAAATTCCAATTGCCCCGACATTTTTTGCTGGCTGATTTTGTACCCAGGGGATTTGCAATCTACTCAAACTCAGGACAGGATGATAAAGAGAGACATGGTGTCTTGGGAAACAGTATCTTGGGAAAAACATCTATGAACTGTTTTAGATCAGTTTTCCTGTTAAGTGACAAAGATCTGCAGTTGTTTATGTTTCATTTTTGGACACAGAAATAAAAAAAATGTGTCTTTGGGATTTTTTTGTTCTACTTGCTAAATTAATCAGAGGAAAGCCAATCCACCTGCCTTCTGAACAAAATACTTCTCATTCCTGTCACTCACCTGTTCCCCCACTCTGGTGATGTTCCACATATTTCTCCTGCTAGTTCAAGGCTTAAAGTGGCTGAGATGTGAGAAGAACACACCCATTAAGGTCAAAGGTTCTGAACAATGCTTATTTTAGGGACTTGGTCAACAATTGCATTCAGAGAGTCAGAGCAAGTCCTGTTGCACATGCTAGTTCATTAGGGACCCACTCCTGCAAGATGCTCAGCACCTTCTGTGAGGTGTGGCACACTCTCATTTCCCATTAAGATAATGTACCTAGTTAGAGCCACAGACAGAGACTATACTTTGAAAGACAGGAGTAATGTGCACAATTAGAATTAGAAGAATATATCACAGTCAGAAGAAGGAATTTTAAGTATCAAGTCACATAAGTGATAAGGCAACAATGACTTGATCATAATTATGGCCATCAAGCCTTTTTATTATAGCATGAAGCCTTTTTTAGTGCAGTATGAGCTCAAGAAGGCCTATATGGGTTGTGGTTAATGTAAAATTTTAAGCTAGTTGTTACAAATATGTTCAGCTAATGGTCCAAATTCTGGTCTCAGTCAGAGCAGTGTTATTCTGCTGATTTCAGTGCCAAACTGGGCCTAAAACTTATGTTTGTAACATTTGTTCTTATCATAAATGCTACAAAACACTACAGTGGAATTAAGGGGAAACTACAACTGCAGCTACCAAATCTGTTTTAGACACTTCCTTTATGAGGCCAGATAAAGTTACCGTTAAGAGGCTGACAAATACCCAGTTGATTCATGAATATCAGAGCTTAGGCATCTCCTGATTTTATGCATATTATCTCTGTGCATCCTTGAATTATTGGATAATGCAAAATTAAATGATACTTGAACTGTCAAGTTCAGGTCAGAGTATATAAATATACAGGGAATAAAGTGGTGTTGGTTAATTCATTACTTTTATTCAATCTGTTCTCCTTCATGGTCATTTCAAAGGCTTTCTGTACATCTAAATTTATTCTTGATGCTTTACTCATTATTTTCCTTCCATGAATGTCATCGTAGTGTGCCAAATTCAGCTCTGGTGAAACTGGACTCAAATCTATTGAACTCAGTGGGGTTTACACCTGCTAAAACTAGGGCTCAGTTTAGTCATATAACTTTAAGCTAAATGCCATATCCAAAAATCCGTGCACCTACTTGGACAAAATTATTATTACCGAACAACTATGAGCTGTTCAAACTTTTCCACAGTAAATTGGCTGCTAGTAAATTGGCCATTGTGTTTTTTTAAAAGGTTACTATTTCTTTGAGCGGCATATGAAAGATAATATCTTAGGTGGGCAAATAGTGGGCTCAGCACAAAAAAGAAACAAGAAGAAGTCTGCAGTGTAAGAGATGAAACTTCCTTTTACAAAGGCATATAATGGATCTTAAATACGTTGGGATAATGCAATGCACTCTAAAGGTCTGGGGCCAATTCAGCCCTAGCTTTGAGCTCACTTGAATTGGGGTCTGGCCTCAGTTCTGCTAAACTATTAAGCATCTGATTAATTCCATCCCTGTTAAGCACACCACCTAAGCACATGCTTAACCTTAACAGGTCTCAAGCACATGCTTAAGTATTTTGCTGAATAACAGTCCCTGCCCTTTGTGCACAACTTCCTAGAGGGACAAGTGGCATTCAGCCACCCAAGATTGAACAATAACAGGTCTGTGATGCCCTTAGATGTCCGGGGCTGCACACGCTCTACATTGACTGGCTGGTGTGTCTACCCTACGCCGACAGGTGCAGGTAACTCGTTGAACCCCATTCGTGATGGCGATCAGGGATTTCAAATATTCCCCATGAACGAGGAATTCTCAGTAAGTGCAGGTCATAAGCTCGCATTGATTAAGTCCCTGCCCTTTGTACACAACTTCTTAGAGGGACAAGTGGCGTTCAGCCACCCGAGATTGAGACTAAATGTGAATTGACACATAGGATGTGTGTAATGCTCCCTCCCGGTTGGAGGGAGGCCACTCAGGCTAGTCCTATGGGGTCAGGACCAGAGTCTGTAAGACAGGCAAATAGTTAATACCAGGCTTTAACTTGAACTGGGTCACTTCAGGTAGTCAGCCCTCAACAGTCTGTCAGGGCTGGCTTGGTCTGGGCGGACCTCAGGCAGCCAGCAAGCAAACAGTCTTTCAGGGGCTGGCTTTAGTCTGAGTGGAGCTTAGACAGCCAGCAATCAGCCTCTAAGGTGAGTGGTGAAGAAGTCCCTATTCTGGGCTAGAGCCTCCTTGCACCGGGTATGGGGTCCGCTGTCCCACCCTACTCCACTGTGTCCGAGCCCAGGGCCCTGGTAGGGGCAGGATTGGCTGCCCCTGTGTCGGCAGGGATCCAGCCGTAACGCGCTGACTGAGCCACGCCGGGCTCTGCAGCCGGCTGCTCCGTGGCTGTCCTTGGGCTACTTCCTGCCTCCCCAGAGTTTGGTACCTGCGGCCTCCAGGCCTCTTCTGGCTCTTCGGGGTAAATAGCAGCAGATACTCTGGGCCAGTCATCGTCCACATCTGGGGATCGGGAACAGCCAGGTGCAGGTTCCTCTCGGGGCCTCTGGAGAACAGGCCGAGCATCTTTCTCTGTTGTAGGCTCTCCCTCAACTGAGCTACCGGGCCAGCCTTTTATACTTCCAGTCCCACCCAGGTACTTCCGGTGAGGGAGACGGGGTGATCTAGGCTCCACCGTCCAAAGTAGGCGTCTAATGCTTCCTTCCCCTCCTGGTCAGAGGGAGGCCATTCAGCCTCACTACTAGGACATTGACACATTTTACCTTAGCTGTCAAGTAGAGTTTAATGGCAACAGCTCCTGGTTCTGTGTCTGTACATAACTGGTACAATTTTGGATAAATCCAGTGCAAGGTAAGTGACTTAATCAAGAAAAGTTTAAAATTGAGCATAGTATTTATTACTCTGAGTAACCCCATTGAAGCCAGTGGGACTATTTGGGGTAATAAGCTCTATGCTCATTGGTGGATCTGCCCTTAAATTTTCTTCACAGAGAAGGACCAAAAATATCCCAGAAATCTGAAGGTAAAGGAGCACTTCCACAAGTGCTCTGTAATTTGCATCACATCCAGGTTGATGACCCTGTTATGTGATGCCTATAGAAAACTCAGGCAATTGTTATGGTCCATTGTATCCTTTTTAACAGCAAAGGCAGATTCACAAGACTCGTCTTCAAAGATTTAAAATGACAGTTTAGAAGAGAATTCATGAGAAAAACAGATTTGAGCAATGCTTTTCTTGAGTGCCCCTATTAATCATCACTGCCGAAATTAATTTAGGCTCCAAGGCTAAAGAAGTTTATTTCAGTGGGAAATGATGCCTAGCTTTTCTCTATCACTGAGAACATTTACTGCATTATTAAAAGTCAGTAGTCTTTTATATTTTATTTAATGATGTAAAAAATAAAGAGATAACAATTATTCCAGACACTTTGCAATACAAATCTACAATGGTTAACAATAAAATCAATCCATGTCTGAAAATTAATAATGGGATGCTGTGACTTGAGGAAAGTAGGGTCAGTGAAAAAAGAACCCAAGAAGTTATATATTCTTCCCTCATCCCTTTGCCCCTAACATGTAAATTATGTTTACAGATAACAATCTTACTGAAGGTAAACTCAATTAAATTTAGCTATATTAGTTTTGCCAGATGTAAACTCCAGACAGGCATAATCTTGCTGTTTTAGATATTATGGAGAGCAGTAACCTCAGTGTAGTTAAGCTTCTATTGTAATGGCCAATGTTAGCCTTTCACCTTTTGTACTGATCCACTTCTGTACACACTTACAGTATCTGAAGCTCAGATGACAGACAGATACAGTGACTCTCTGCTTTGAATCTTCTGTTTTTTAAATGTCATTATTGAGAGAGAAAGGTGGGGGATTTGGGAGGAGCGGGGGGGGGATTATGTGTGTTCTGGTTAGGAAATTGAAGTGTCTAGATAGTAATTGTTTAGAATACATTAGGTAAAATGACAGAAGAATACACTTCTTTGAAATTATAATAAATGTTGTAGTCAGTGAAGAACACAAACTAATATTAAAGCAATCTTTTAAAAAAAATCAAAGGAATCAGCAGCAAAAGAGCTATGCACTATATAACTGTGGCTGAACCAAAATCATAACCAGAAAGCGTTCACTGAGTGAGAACTTCAATTTATTCCTTGTTTTATACTGCAAATACTCACCAGCTTCTAAATAACAATGTCATAACACCCCGAATGGTATGTGTTTCAAAGTTCAGAAACAGACTCTTCATAGCAATACCACTCATTCAGTACTCTAGTTGACATAAGAGTAGCAAAAGGCTACCAACTAAATCTGATCATTGTTCTCTCCTTGAATTGACTGGTTACAAAACGCTTATAAGTGATGGAGGTCAGTTGTGTAAGGGCTCCTTGTTTAAAAACAAAGCAAACTCTGCATCTTTTTTACTTCAGTTTTAAAAATCAGGGACTATTTTGAACAACAATTTGACCAAAATACAGAGTCCAGTTTTGTGATTCCCAGGATCTATTTATGTCATCCTGTCTTCTGGAAAATTATTTTACAATCTTCATCCAACTCTAAAAGTTACTCAAACATTCTTCATTGTTGTTCAGTTCTGTTGTTATCCAACAGAATAACATAATCACTAACAACATATTCCATTCTTCAGTTCTTATTTTTGTATGTAGTTATAGGTCACAGTAGTTCCACTGATGCTAATGGATAGAGCTGGTTAGAAAATATTTTTTGCAAACATTTCAAAGGAAATTTCCATTTTTCAAAAATTTCAATTGTTATATTAATAGGAATAAGATTTAGTCACATGAGAAAGGGTTTCAGGATGTGTTCCTCTGTTCAATTTCCTTCATGTAAATCAGCCAGTAAGAACATCATGGCAAGATGAAGCTTCCAAGTATTTCTCATTATTTGGTTTTCATATAATAGACAAAGTGAAATAATCTCTGAAAGACAGAGAGAAAGAACTTCTGTGAAGTCATATGGCCAAGTTCTGCCCTGAGTTATATACATTATGTAACACTGTTGACATTTTAATGAGGTTGTAAATTACGGAAGAATTTCCCAACATGTCAGTAAGGGGGAATAAATCAAAGTGAAGATTGTTTAGGGGTTTTCTACTTTGTGAGGTAATGCACTCTGCAGGGGTGTGATATCTAACATGCACTAACATTCCGCCCATTAATTGGTCTGTGTAGGCCCTGCTGGAGCACTTTAATGTAGTACTGTTTGCAACAGTGCTACCATAAAACATAGTAAGGAACCTTTAGTGTGCGCTAGCAGGGTCTACACAGACCATTTAATGTGTAACATTAGTGCACTTTAAAAACTGCAAGACCTTCATTCCCCTATCATGTAGACAATGCCATCTGAGAGATAGTATTTAACTCTGTTCTTAGCAGTACAAGATTTTCTACAGTGAGGAAATCAATTCAACTGACCAAGAAAAATCCGACAATTGCAGAATCCCAGAAACCACATAGGCCCTAATAGCATATTCCACTGTATTGAAAATAATCCACTTCACTGAAAAGCAGAAAAGAAGCTACAAGGCTATGACTCTAGAAAAATGTGCTCATCCTATGTTATAAACAAATTTTACACAATATCTTTTATTTAGGAACTATATGGGGTCAATTTTATTATAAGAATATATTGGAAGTATTGATTATAAACATGGCATATGTGTGAGGTATAATTTTTGCAAAACAATAAACAAAAATTAGAACATTTTTCTTTAAGTCTCATTGTCAGAAGCACAATTGACATCCAGCCTGGTCGCCAGGCAACTCAGCAAACTCAGCTAGGCCCTGTGAGCCTTCTCCAAACTCTCATGCCTCCTAACTAGGAAGGGAACCTGCAGCCTGCTACTTGAGCCTTGCAGAGGCTGCACAGCCTGCAGCTGCATTTGCCCTGCTCCTGCTTCCAGTCCTTACTAGAGCCTGGCTCCCAACCTTTGACTTGGTTTCTCAACGCTGACTTCAGTTTACCTTTCAGATTGATGTCCTAATCTGACCCCAGTTCTGGCCTGTCACTTGGCTCCTTGACAACAATTCCAACTTCACTCTCAGCCTGGTGCTTGATTCCTGGATCTGCACTCATCACTACTCCAAACGTCCACTGCAAACACCAGATGCCATCCTGCTGCACCAACTTGGTAGGATGCCCAAGCTCCAGCAGGTTATACAGTAGCTCCTCACTTAAAGTCGTCCTGCTTAACGTTGTTTCGTTGTTATGTTGCTGATCAATTAGGGAACATACTCATTTAAAGTTGTGCAATGCTCCACTCTTATGTTATTTGGCAGCATGCTTTCTCCCAGAGCCTTCCGCTTGCCAGCAGATCCTGCAGATCGGCGCCTTCCTCCTCCTCTCCCCACCTCCTGCCCCCGGCAATCAGCTGGCTTGCAGTGTTTTGGAAGCAGGAGGGAGGGGGGAGGAGCGAGGACTCGGTGCGCAGGCTCCCCCTCCCTCCCCTGCCTCCCAAAGGCAGTAAGTCAGCTGATTGGCCTGGGCAGGAGGCAGAGGGGAAGGGAGGGGGAACCTGCACCAAGTCCTCGCTCCTCCACCCTCCCTCCTGCCACCTAAATGCCACAAACCAGCTAATTGCCATGGGCAGGAGGGAGGGGGGAGGAGTGAGGACTCAGCACACATTCCCCCTCCCTCCCCTGCCTCCTGCTGATGGCAATCAGCTGGCTTGCAGCATTTTGGAGGGAGGAGGGAGGAGTGAGGACTCGGAGTTCCTCCCCCCTCCCTCCCATGTCTGCCGAATGTGGCAATCAGCTGGCTTGCAGTGTTTAAAAGGGAGAGGAAGGAGCGGGGAGGAGCCAGGATGCAATGTGCGAAGTAAAGGGGAAGAAGATGGGGGGGAAGAAGAGGCTGGTCAAAGGTGGGGGCTTGGGTGGAGTGGGCGGGCTGAGGGTTGAGCCCCCCACTCCTGGTGCTTTCAGATTAGGGGAAGCTGTCTTGGAACCTAACCCCACCTATGTACATTAATTCTTATGGGGAAATTAGATTCACTTAACATTGTTTCATTTAAAGTCACATTTTTTAGGAACATAACTACAGCATTAAGTGAGGAGTTACTGTAGATTCTAAAGCCATAAGGGACCAGTGTGATCATATAATCAGACCCATATGGCCCTATATAACACAGGCCATATAACTTCGCCAAAATAATTTCCTTGGAAAGAGAGCATATCTTTTAAAGTTAAAGCAATACTGTGGAATGGAGGCGGAATTAGAAGAGAGATTTTCTTAATATTCAAAATGGAAAAAGTAGTCTTGAATGCAGTTGCTCTTTAAAAAGGAATGTGCCCTCTGAGACTTCCACAAGACTGAGCCAAGATTGAGAAGCTAGTGTAATTTACCACATCATTCACCTTTCAGAGCTTCAGAAGGTGCTGAAAAAAAGATAAGAATATCATTTTCCAAGGCTTGTTTTACAGTTGAAAACAGCAGAATGAAAATCAATCAAAAAGGAAATTCATACGTCATGTTTTGTTCAAGCAAAAAATTGTTAAACATCCACATATTACCAAATATCTACCTGTATATTTATACATTGCCTGTATTTACTCCTAAATAGCTTTGCAAGCACGAGGCCAGAGATCTGATTTCTGCTCAGAGCTCAACAGTTAAAATAACAATTTACAGAAACCATGTCCCCTCCCCCTCTTTTTTGCAATGGTGCTATCTGCTGCAAACAAAATTCTGCTTTCAGTTACATCAGCATAATACCTATTAAAGTCAATGAGAGTTGCACCTGTATAACTGAGAGCAGAATTTGAACAAAGATATTATTTACATGATTTTTTCCCTTCCCTGCATAATTTTCTCTGATTGGGAAGGATATTTGGTTCAGCCTCAAATTGTCTTCAGTTTCTGGGCTGAAGCATTTTAATGAAATTGGAGTAGGTCCTCCAGAATTGTGGAGGTGAATTATCAGTTCCAGCCTGTGCCCATCTTGATAATTATTTTGTCCACTCTAGCTTGTTTATCATAATTACACAGCATTACTATGCTTATTAATATGCTGATCTCTTCAATTGCTTACTGGTCCTTCTTCCCTTCAGATAATCTATATCTTAAAGTTAATATTAACTTTGGCTGTTCAAATAACTTATTTAATTCAAGTCTCCTGCAGACTCTTACATTAGAAGTCTTGGTGCATTATGTTAACTTTTTAAAAACTGTGGTTATGCACACTGCTATTTTTCTCTGGGTGGCTATGTAAGCAGATACTATTCTCACCCCACTTCTAACATAGTTTACACAAAATGGATCAGGCTGAAGCTTTCCCCTTTTAAGGTTTGGCTTTACCTTTAACTTAAATAACAACAAAACAAACGTAACCCTCAGCCTATGCTTGGTTGCTCTTAGGGTTTTCCCTGTAGTACTCAACTGTCTCTGCCCCTTTTTCCTGCCAGGTCAGAGCTAATAGGTCCTGCCAGGTCTGGCTGCATAGATGTTTCAGCAAAAATAACTCCATCTCTTTGAAGAGTTCAGAACTTCATTTTTGAAGGCTGTCAACACTGAAGAATCACAGAGGAGATTGGGAAAACAAGCTGATCTGTGCTGCTTTGAGGTTAGTTAGACCATCATCTGGTTTATTACAAATCTGTTAAATTTAAAGCCCAGTCCTACAAACACATACTGCTGTCTACCCATTGTGAATAGAACTGACTTTCCATAGTTCTTACTACTCACAGCTGGAAGAAATCATAACGCCTGGTAGTGAGTGAATGCAAGATCAGGTGCTTAGAATGGAAACTTCTTGGATTAGGCATCATGTTGTCCAAAATCTTTCTGCTGGTGGTATCAGACTCAGATGATGAAAATGAACATGCATCGGTCCACTCTGTTTTGGATTGTTATCGAGCAGAACCCATCATCAGCATGGACCCATGTTCCTGGAATGGTGGTTAAAGCATATAGGGACATAAGAATCTTTAGTGCATCTTGCACTTAAACATCTTGCGACACCCGGCTACACCAGTGCCATGCAAACACCTGTTCTCACTTTCAGGTGACATTGTAAGCAAGAAGCGGAAAGCATTATCTCCTGCAAATTGTAACCAAACTTGTTTGTCTGAGTGACTGGCTGAAGTAGGACTGAGTGGACATGTAGGCTCTAAAGTTTTACATTGTTTTATTTTTAATGCAGTTGGTTTTTTTTACTTAATTCTATATTTGTAAGTTCAACTTTCATGATGAAGAGATTGCATTACAGTACTTGTAGTAGGTGAATTGAAAAATACTATTTATTTGTTTTTTACAGTGCAAATATTTGTAATCAAAACTAAATATAAAGTGAGCACTGTACACTTTGTATTCTGTATTGTAATTGAAATCAATATATTTGAAAATGTAGAAAACATCCAAAAATATTTAAATAAATGGTATTCTATTATTGTTTCAGTGCAATTAATCGCGATAATTTTTTTATCGTGATTACTTTTTTTAATTGCTTGTGAATTTTTAGAGTGAATTTTGTTGATTAGTACTGAAAATGTCTCTTTTTCCCCATCCCTGACCACTGTCTACTTGTCTGTTTGTCCTTCCTTAACTGTGAACTCCTATGGATAGGAACCATCTCTTCTGGAATTTCTGAAAAGAGCTTGACATTAGTTATTACTAATAATAATATACCAAAATATATTAAATGTAATAATGGGTTTTACTATACATCCCTAAGTGGCTGGGAACCTAAGGCCTCATCCAAAGCCCACTGAAATCAATGGGAGTCCATCTAATTACTTCACTGGGCTTTGGATCATAGTTACCTGAGAAACAGTCTCTCTCCCTGTACAATATTGCTGCAATTGAGGTTGACAGAGGGCTCAAGCCAGATGCCCTCATTTTAAAATGAAGAGAGCTACTGGCAGTGTGATCTCCATGAATTCTCAACTTCAGAATTCTTTGCCTTACTTTTCATCCACTGGATTTGATAACCTTCTTAGCCCATTGTAACTTGAATTTCTTTTCCCCCTGGGAATTTGGGACTGGGCATGCTGCACTCAGAGTGGTTTTATTGTGCTTGCTACAGAAAGACTTTTATTACTAAGTCTACTGGTGGGTATTGATTTCTTAAAGTGAGATGACCAGGCTGTTTATATGATATTTTAAACAATCATCTCTGTTTCTTTGTATGTCACTGCTAGAACTCAAATGCATTGGGCATATCCTGTCACCTTTTAAGTTCCTTTTGAAAACCATGCTGTCTCACTTCTGCCATGCTGCCTAAAGTGAATTTTGTTGGTTAGTACTGAAAATATCTCTTGTTCCCCTTCCCTGACTGCTGTCTACTTGTCTGTTTGTCCTTCCTTAACTGTGAACTCCTACAGATAGGAACCATCTCTTCTGGAATCTCTGAAAAGAGCTTGACACGTTGTAGATGCTACCACAACTAAATAAGAACACTGTGAACATTAAACAATGTAATATAGGTTGGATGTTTATTGATTTATATATTGGAATTATCAATAATTAGTACATTCGATTCTCTATACTCGTAGTTCGGGCATGTGATTGAGTCATGAAGTATTCCATTCTGGGTCGGGGCAAGAAGGCGTTAATGGTCCGCTCAAGGGACAGTTGTTCAACCTCTTATTTACACATATGTAGTTCTTTTGTGGGTCCTATTCAGTTCAATGGGTGCTACTTCATGTCAGCAACAGTTGCACACCTGAGGATTATGGAACCAGTACTGGAGTTCAGTTTATTATTTTTGTCTATTTTTGAAGTGGAAAAAGGAGTCCAGAGGAAAGGTTTTGTCAGGGTAAGGTGCTCTATAGATTGATGCTATCAGCTTTATTCACAACGCAGGGGGAAATGTTTGTTTGACAATGACAAAAGACCCACATCAGAAATGACCCATATGTGTAAACTTTGATCCAGAGATAATAGCTATGGAGAATAAATGACAACTTAATAAGAATTTGTTTCCTTGGAGAACCAAATTTTCAATAAACCTCTAAACACTTACTAGGCAACATGCATCTACTGGGCATTTTCTGCATTCTAATCTTCACACAGTCAGTACAAAACCCAACTTGTGCATGTCCCACAGGCATTACAGGTACATTTTCTTTCAGGGGCAAATTGATAATTTGGCCTTTAGAATTTCACAAACTAAACTTCATGTCTCTTGGTACATAGGAATCAACAAAACAATCAGATATGAAGGGCCTCTAATCTTTAGAGCTTTCGCTCTTCTCTCTAACTTGTTACTTATGACATTTCTAGGCCTGGCAAGAAGTTCCATAGGGTAACCAAAATTCTGACTTAACAATATTTCCCTATGCAGATATCCGCATCAATGTAAAATTTGCCAGTGTAAGGGACTGGACCTGTGTGTGGAATTTGAATGTTTTAACTTTGGCAGCTTTGTTAGTCACCTATCTATACTCTCCAGTGTTTTAAGCTGCACAGTCCTGGTTTTGTCTGGTATTATTGTGGATGCATGGAGGATGCCATTCTGCAGACTGTGCTGATCTGCCGGCGCTGGTGTGACCTTATGTCCTTGGTGCTCTGCAATATGGTGTCCTCAGTGCAGGGTGAAATCACACCAGTGGGGGTGTGGTCACACAGGCAAGGGAGGACTCATGCCGTTCTGGAAGCCCTGTATTTTGGGGGTGCATCAGTGGCCTACTTACTTTAAGGAAACATGAAAAAAACACTGTAAGAAATGTAAGTTTCTTCACTCAGAAAAGTTATCATCTTGACCAAGTATCCTTGTATACATTCAACACATGCACAGTCATTTTTCATGGACTTTTGCACTTATAACTCATTTGAGAAGATATCATATATCTTAAATGACCTGAGCAGAGGCACAAGTACTGAATTTCTTCTTTACTTAGTGCCACTGAGATTAAAATGAAATGAAGAACGGCAAGCTTCCTTGATGTGAAATGAAAATCTATGTGGAAATCAAAGTTAGTAAGTGTGACTACTGTTTACAAAATCATCCCGGAGAAACATCTGTAATCCACTCTGAATTAAACTAGTATTAGATAAATCCCTAACTCCTCCCTCCAACATACCCTTGTTTAAATAGAATATATTGACATTCACTGACAGCTCAAGTACCCTTCCAAACCATTTATAGGTGCCCAGCCACATAATTCAGGTTGGGATTTTCAAAAGCATTCAATTTTTGGCTTAACTACTCCCATTGAAGCCAATGTTAAAACTCTCACTGACTTCAGTGGGCGCAGAGTTAGGACAATTCTGTGTGATTTTGAAAATCCCATACTCAGTCACTCTGGGTCTGAGTTTCCTTATCTGTAAAATTGGGAATACCTACTTACATAACTAGATGTTATGAGGCTTATTTCATTGATATTTGTAAATGCTTGGTATACTTGGACAGAAGGTGATATAAGATTATAGGGTATGTCTACACAACAAGGAAGAATCTGTGGCTGGCCCGTGCCAATTCAGGGTGGCAGGACTGTTTCATTGC
Source organism: Gopherus flavomarginatus (assembly GCF_025201925.1). Lineage (NCBI taxonomy): Eukaryota > Metazoa > Chordata > Testudines > Testudinidae > Gopherus > Gopherus flavomarginatus. Next base: position 195,588,591 of record NC_066618.1, read on the forward strand.
TGTGTAGACTTCTGGGCTCAGGCTGGACCCAGGCCCTAGGATCCTGTGAGGTGGGAGGGTCCCAGGATTCAGGCTCCAGCCCAAGCCCAGAAGTCTATGCAGCAATGAAACAGCCCTGTGAGCCTGAGTCAACTCGCATGAGCCAGCCACGGGTTTTTCTCTGCTGTGTAGCCACACCCATAGAAGAGGGAAATAGGCACATGAGGACAGGGGCAGGGATTTCAAATGCACAAAGGATATTAAATACCCTCTTCCCCTTTGTGCCTTTGAAAATCTCCTCCTTGCCCTCTAGGAAACAAACTTTAATCAACACAAAGAGATGTCAATATTTAAAATATGATAGCATAGATTGCATGGTGAAAATTAACAGGAATAACGGTGCACTCAAATATTCCTAAGTGATTATGAAGAAAATAGTATGCAGAATAACAAACATAAGCATGTTCTGTCCCTCTTGGAGCAAACACAGAACCATGCATTAGAATATTACAGTTAGAGCTGGATGAAATATTTCTTAAAAATCATTAAAACTTGAAATCCTTTTTCATCCCACTAGTTTTTGAAACAGACCATGCAACAGGGAGTGCTGGTCCTTTAAGGACAGGTGAAGGCCCAACACTTCTGTTACTGTCTTGTCCTGCTGAGGAAAGGCATTCTAAGGATGCTAGTTCCCGGAGGAAGGATAGAAACCATAGGATGGAAATAGTGCATGCTGGGGAAGGGAGCAGGAACGTAAAAAAGATTAATTTGCCATAGTGTAGAGATAGACTTGGTGATAAGAGGAGGAGAAGGAGCTGCTGAAGCAGCTGCTGCTTTCTTGTGAAGCTTTCCAGTGACCAGGCCAGGCCAGCAGAGAGGTTCCTAGTGGAAACAAGGAACAATCTCAGCAGAAGATGTGGTGAAGTAGCCAGGGAGATGGCCTGAGAGAAAGGCAGGCAAATATGGGAAGTGGCACTAAGGAAGAAAGGGAAGCGGGAACAATGGAGTTTGGAGTGATTAGCTGCTTTGCAGTGACTAGCTGTATAGGAAGACAACTAGAATATTCACCAGAGGTACTGTGTGATTGACAAAAGATGTTACTGCCGATAAAGGGAGAGCCACAAGTAAGCAACATCAAACTGCAGTTTCTTTTTTTCCTTGCCTGGATATTAGCTACATTCTCATCTACTCAAGGACGTTCAATAAAGTCTTCTTAACAAAAATAGTAGTCTCTTTGGCAGGAGTACAATCATATATGCTATGCATTTTTTTTCTTAAACACTAATAGAAAGAGAAAGTAACATTTTCTAAAAATCTAGGGGGAATATTTAACAAAACTTTGATAACCATTTCACATCCCAGAAAGGGTCACAAAAACAATTTTACTTCAATGTATTTCTCAGCCATGAGTTTGATATGCATTTTGTTTTTGTGTGCACTGAAGGAGGACTGTTAGATTTGGATTTTCTGTGGTTTATTTACTTTCTAGTGAATTCTATTTTTCAGTGCAATGTGCCTGGAATAGGTGTCCACGTCATAGTTCTTTGAAATTACAACAGGACTAGTTGGCCAAGTGTAGGCCAAAAAGCCAGGTGACCAATGGCAGGCCTCCAGATTAGATGACATCAGTTCTAAAGAAGATACTGTCTGAAGTAGAGGTGTCAGACTGTTCCTCCTCCAGCTAAATTTTCTTTGTAACTTTGAAATCTGACTATCTTAGGCCTGGTCTACAGTACGCGTTTAAACCGAATTTAGCAGCGTTAAACCGATTTAATCCTGCACCCATCCACATAACGAGGCCCTTTATATTGATATAAAAGGCTCTTTAAACCGATTTCTGTACTCCTCCCCGACGAGAGGAGTAGCGCTGAAATCGGTATTGCCATGTTAGATTAGGGTTAGTGTGGCCGCAAATTGATGGTATTGGCCTCTGGGCGGTATCCCACAATGCACCATTGTAACCTCTCTGGAAAGCAATCTGAACTCGGATGCACTGGCCAGGTAGACAGGAAAAGCCCAGCGAACTTTTGAATTTCATTTCCTGTTTGCCCAGCGTGGAGCTCTGATCAGCACGAGTGGCGATGCAGTCCCAAATCCAAAAAGAGCTTCAGCATGGACCGTACAGGAGATACTGGATCTGATCGCTGTATGGGGAGACAAATCTGTTCTATCAGAGCTCCGTTCCAGAAGACGAAATGCCAAAGCATTTGAAAAAATCTCCAGGCTATAATAGACAGAGGCCACAGCACAGTGCTGTGTGACAAGTGTAATGGAAAGCCAAAGAATCAAATGGACGCTCATGGAGGGAGGAAGGGGTTACTGAGGACTCCAGCTATCTCACAGTCCCCGCAGTCTCCGAAAAGCATTTGCATTCTTGGCTGAGCTCCCAATGCCTGAAGAGTCGAAAACATTTTCCCGGGTGTTTCAGGGTATATGTCATCAATTTACACGCTTCCGCCCCCTCCGAAAGAAGAGGGGAAAAAAACATTTCTCGCCTTTTTTCAATGTCACCCTGTGTCTACTGCATGCTGCTGGTAGACGGGGTGCTGCAGATCTGAACACCAGCATCCCCTTCCTGGTGGCAGATGGTACAATATGACTGTATCCATCGTCATCATCAGCCCGTGAGTGCTCCTGGCTGGCCTCGGTGAGGTCGGCTGGGGGCGCCTGGGTAAAAATGAGAATGACTCCCGGTCATTCCCAGCAGTTGGTACAGAACGGCTGGTAACCATCTTCATCATAGCAACTGGAGGCTGAGCTCCATCAGCGTCCCCCTTTCATGTCTAAAAAAAAGATTCTGTACCGCCTGGATTATCATAGTAGCGAGAGTCTGGACTTCTCTCCCCCGCCACCCTTTAATGTCCTGCCTGGACTATCATAGCAGCTGGAGGCTTCCTTTCCCTCATTTTATCTCACTTGCATTCTTGATTACTTCATCACACAAAGGGGGGGACACTGCCATGGTAGCCCAGGAGGGTTGGAGGAGGAGGGAAGCAACGGGTGGGGTTGTTGCAGGTGCACCCCTAGAATGGCATGCAGGTCATCATTTCTGTGGGATCTCTGGGGCTCTGACACGGAGCGGCTGTGCTCTCTGGTTCTCTAGTGCACTTGCCCCATATTCTAGGCAGGACTGACTCTATTTTTAGACAAAACATAAAGAAGGGTATGACCCAGGGAGTCATTCCCATTTTTGTCCATGCGCCTCCAGCCGACCTCAGCGAGGCCAGCCAGGAGCACCCATGACAGCAGCAGATGGTACAGAATGACTGATAACCGTCATCTCATCACCAATTTACAATGGCATAGCAGACAGTGCAATAGGGATGGTAAGCATCTCTGCTACCTTGCAAAGGCAAATGAATGCTGCTGTGTAGCACTGCAGTACCGCATCTGTCAGCAGCATCCAGTACACATATGGTGACAGTGACAAAAGGCAAAACGGGCTCCATGGTTGCCATGCTATGGCGTCTGCCAAGGCAATCCAGGGAAAAAGGGTGCGAAATGATTGTCTGCCGTTGCTTTCACGGAGGAAGGATCGAGTGACAACATTTACCCAGAATCACCCGCGACACTGTTTTTGCATTGGGATCTCAACCCAGAATTCCAATGGGTGGGGGAGACTGCAGGAACTATGGGATAGCTACGGGATAGCTACCCACAGTGCAACGCTCCGGAAATCGACGCTAGCCTCGGTACATGGACACACACCATCGAATTAATGTGCTTAGTGTGGCCGCGTGCACTCAACTTTATACAATCTGTTTTGCAAAACCGGTTTATGTAAAATCGGAATAATCCCGTAGTGTAGACATACTCTAATTTTATCTGTGTGGGATTCTTTCAGCATTCTGCAGTTAGATGTCTTGGCTCATCTGAAACATTCACCTAAAGCTGTCAAAAGCATTCATCTGTGAATACTGAACAGTATCCACTTACTGGGAAAATGTTCCTATTGTATTTTAGCTCTGAATCTTCTACTTCACAGTTTCAAATGACAAAAGAATAATTGGAGCAGGGCGACTGGACCTTGGAGCAGGACCACTTTGGTGCCCTATCCACTGGAATGCAGAGTCATTCTCTCTTGCTCTCTCTCTAGCCCAATGATATGGGAGAAGCCAGATCCAGTCCCCCTGCTCCAATCACTCATTATTTATCCACAGTTGAACAGCTTCAATAGGAGAGAGTGAGAGAGCCTATCACGGAGTGTACCTGCCCCCGCCAGCCCCAATCACCAGCTTTGCAGGCTAAGGAAGCCCTGTTCCTCCAACTCTGCAGGATATGCTCAGCCTGGAGGCAGAGCATAAAAGGAAGCAGCCCAACTCAGTCTGAGTAGGCTGCTGAAGTGGGAGGACGCAGACTGCAGGCTCTCTCCAGGGAGCTGCTACAGGTTCCTAGTACAGAGCCACGGCAAGCAGAGTTCCAGATGGACTCCAGGCTGCCTGATGAGCCTGGAGAAGAAACCACGCTGGCAGGAGCTACGCCACCCGAGGACCCAAAAGACCAGGGAGAAAGTGTAGGAGCAGCCCAGGGAACTTAGACTCCTCTGTGGTGAGTGAGCCGGGGAACCAGTCAGCGTGTTTCAGGAAGATCTCTACTGACTCAGTGGTAAGCATCACTGCCAGGGCCCTGGGCTGGGACTCAGAGGAGCAGGGAGGGCCCAAGTTCCCCTACCCTAGGTGCCACACCCCTCTAAGTCACGCCCCATGTCCCCAATGGACCAATAGGCTGCACAATCCCACAGAGGTGGTCTACTCTATTGACTCAGGCCATTAGGCTGTGCAACCCTAGGAGGAAGGGCCGCTTTATTGACTCCAGCCGTTAGGTCATACTACCACATTTGATAGTCAGGTTCATGAACGAAAGACTTAACCAGCTGCTATACAGTTATTTTCTCCTTCTCCGCACCATACATGACCTGGCACCTGTGACAGGGTGTACTTACCCAGTGACAAAGCCCCACACAGCAATATCCCATAGCTCAGTAGTTAGAGCATTTTCCTAAGTGGTGGGAGACCCCTGTTCAACCCCTAACTCTTTTCAGGCATCGAAGCCTCAGGACCTACTCTTATACCAAGCAACAAGTCCCACAGAAAACCAGTAAGATGCAATTTAACTAAGTACACAGAAGCTCTTGTTTCTGAGACAGCAGTGGCTTGTTTTGTCTTTGATGTTCTCTGTGGTGTCTTACATTTTCATAGAAAATGTGAATTAAGTAACCTTTATAATGTCCAAGTAGCATCCTTGGTGAGCTGCAGCACTACATTGAGTTGAGAAATGTCAAGCACTTAAGGTATGAAGAGACAAAAGCAGTGGCAACGTTGTCTTCTGTAAATTTTCAAGAAAGGAAATTGCTATTGTAGATGAATTGGCTTTGTGGATAAGAGCAAAGGCCAAGCAGTGACAAGTGCAAAGAATTTATGAAGCTCACAGATTACAAATTTTCTGTTCATGATTATAGTAATCTGTACTCTTATTGTCCTTTATTCAGTCTCACTTGTACCTTTGCAGACCTTTAGCATTTTGATTTCTTGTTACAAAGTTTTCAATCTTTGAGATGTTAATTTAAAAAAATCCTCGGTCTAGACACAATAGTCAGTGGAACAATGTGAGTTAATTCAATTTTTTTAATATATTTAGAAAAGTAATTCTTTCACACCAGCAGGAACAAAGAAATTCCTATCAGAATTTCAAATGAAAAATTACAATAAGAGACATTTTGCTCTGCATCTTCAGTTTTCAGAGTTATAAGGAAAGTTGGAGGGAGGCAGGTTAACATAGACTGAGAGATAGTTCTTTAAATGAAATACAGTCATGACTTGTGTATTCAGATGGAAACCATTCCTCAAAGTGCAATAATCATTTAATGCCTCTCTCCTCCTGATAAGGAAAAAATTAGTAGCCCTTTCGGTGTTGGTCTTGTGATCATATGTAATGTATGTGAATGTTGCTTCTTTCCTTCTCCTTAGGAAACAAAGTAATCTGGAAGTCCTGACTTTAAATGAGTTCTGTACCTGCCTTATTAGAAAGGAAGCATGGTCTACTGAACTGAGCACAGGATGATGAGCCTGTAACTCCTGTGTTTTGTTCTGGGGACTTTGGCACATCACTTGAGCTCTTTTTGCCAAATCCTGCTCTCCTTGTTCCTACAAGTAGTCTCAATGACATCATGGGGATTGTTTACACAAGTAAGGAAAATAAGACTTAACCTCTGTCTCATTTCCCCCACTGTTAACTGAGGATAATGATTTTTAACAGAGGCGGTATTAGGCTTAATTATGTAATAACACTTAGCATTCATAGCACTGTATTGTTATTTGTTCTATGAATATTCTGCTTTTGCAGAATTAATGTGCTTCAACCTGAAGGTTCCACATTAGGCAAAATATGGTTGAATTCTGAGGAAAGTTACAGCACTGTAGATATAGAGGCTACAAGGGTCAGGATTAGGCCGATAGTAATTACTCTACTTATTTTTTGAGCATGTGATAAGTGCGATCATCTTTGAGACCACATTGCTTCCTTTATTTGTTTGGTCCATCCATCCTTCCCTGTGCAGCATTTCTGTTCATCTATCCCCTTGCAGCACAGTGCAAAGCTGTTCAAAGGTTTGCCTTTACAACTTAACTCGGTTCCAAGGAAACATACCAAACTTTTCCACAGCATTTCACAAAGCAGTGTTTAAAAGAAGTCAAGTGAATTCATATGTTCTTGAAGCACAAAGACTACAATATATTTTCAGAGTATGTTATCACAGAGAAGAATGATATGTTCTCTCATTAATGTAATCATATTGTTTGTGGTAAGAGATACAATACTAACCACTTCCTTTGGTTAAAGGTTCTGTAGAATTGAACATGAATGAAACCAACAGGGTTCTATAGAAGTTATAGAACTTAAAGAATTCTACATCTTTTTTTAATCTTTTAAGTCAATCATCATTCAAGAGCAGGAACTGAGCTAGTTCAACTAAAGTCAAAGAGGGTTGGAGCAAGACATAAGTTTCTCTTAAATTATACAGGGTGGTTTAAAAATTCTGTAGAAAAGATCACACTGCATGTGTCTTCTGTACATCAATATACCAAGCTTAACATGCATGAACCACATACATGAATTTTCTTTGAGCATGGTCTTAATCCTAAAGAATGGACAAATGTAATGGTAAAAAAATTGACAGCTGTCACAGGGCAAAGCTCCTCTCCCGCTGTCTTCCTCACAGAAACAGCACAGACTCCAGTGGTTGTGCCTCCACTGTATTCTTTTATTTTAAGTTCCCTCCACCATATCCACAACAATCCCCATACAATCATCTATTTACAGTGCCAACAGTGCTTTTTGGCCCTCTCCCCGGGATCTGAGTGGCTCTTCCTTGAGCCCACCATGTTACTGAGCTCAACTAGCCCTAGTCCCACCTCTCTCTCTCTCTCTCTCTCTCTCTCTTTCTCATAGGAACTTCTCTCTCTTTCTCTCTCTCTCTCTCTCATATGATCCTGGCACATCCTTCCTGCCTCTTTATCAGCCTTGGGCTGATGGAGTAATTGGCTCCTTAGACCATCCAGCAGGCCAGCCTGATTGTCTAATTGTCCCCATCAGCTTTCTCAATGGGAACTAGTTAACATCCGAGTGGTCACACTGCAGGCTCACCTGTTTGCACCCTGCATTCTGTCGCAACAGCATAAAACTTAATAGCATGTGCAGTATTTAGAAAGTGTGTAGGGTATAAAAATCTATAAGCACTAGATAGCATATCACAAGACTTACAACTGCTAGTGACATAGTGCTGTCTGTTTCTCAAAACCATCAGATATTTGTACTGGGCTGAATTTGAGATTGACTGTGATGAGTTGTATTGGTAAATGAACAGCATTTAAGTAGGAAGCTAGCTGAAGGACTGGGTGTATAGCATTAGGGAACAGAAAACTTTCAGCCTCTATGCTAGCAGTTCTCAAGTTTTTTCATATTATCAGCCACTTCTTAAGATATAGAAACACACCACAACACACAGATTCTGGAGCTGGAGCTACTAGAGTGATTGGTTATATGGGGAAAATGTTAACCCTGTATTAAGACAAGATAAAAATAAACTCTTTAATTTCTCTCTTGTAAAATGGTCTCAAACATTTAGCAGACAAAAACAACTCATCCACACTTAATGGAGTGGTGGTGATTTTTTTTTTCCTTTTTGCTATTTGATTTTCCCCTTCAACAAAAACTTTTTTGTCGTTGTTCAGTGGGTGAGTAGAACATTTGCAAGGCTTTTTTTCTGCAACACCCATTGTGCACCTCTATTCATTTGTTCCCCCGTGGTGTATAACATTATGAGAAGCGAATCGCCTGTTGTTTCTTGATGGCCCTGTGCTCTAAACTCTCCAGGTCTCTTTACAGTTTGAATCTGTTCTTTGTAATTCTCTAAGTGTTGGTGTCATTACCAGGCTTAATTCACAACAAAGAAAGGCATGATGGAACCATAAAGGGTGCAGAATTCATTGACTTACTTTTAGGCGTTTGGTTGGTTAAACAGGTTTTTGAAAGTGGAAAGCCTAAGAATCTTAGACTGAGCTGTAAGTAGGAATCAGTACCACTGTGGTAGAAGCACCATCAATCATGAAAGGCCATGTCTGTGAACCACAGCTTGAAAACAGAGGGGCAAGGTTATCCTTGTGCTAATGTGAGGACTGGTGCAAGATTGAGAGGAGGCAGCTTATGCTTCCTAAAATTTTGTGGCCGAGGGAGCTAGTTCATCCCCTGGTACAGACATCTTGCTTCTTGTGCTCCTTGCTGCTGTAGCACATGCCAGAGGCTTGCTGCAACAAAGGTCTTGGAGACATGGGGAATTTCCAGGGTGAAGAAATGCCCCAGTCTCCCAGAATGCCACCTGCACTGTGGGCTGCTGTGAAGGCAGTGTAGAGGGCCAGTGTGCTGGTGATATTCATCTAGAAAACTTTAACCTGTCCTACAGCATACCTTGTGCTATAGGGCAACTATGTATCTGCCCTCATTACTCTACATCATATTGGTTTATAATCTACACTTTACGCTATTGGTGATCAAAAGTAATTTCCATCTGACGCCTGCATGGTGTCCTGCATGAAAGAGATTTGTGGTCACAGCAAAGTTCCTCGTTGTTAGGTGTCACAAAACCCACCACGGATTTGACAGGAATGTCTCCCTCTAGCTCTGAATTAAGTCAAATGGACAAAGCTTGACCTGTCATCATCCCTCTAGTACAGGCATAGGCAAAGGCAGCACGCGAGCTGATTTTCAGCGGCACTCACACTGCCTAGGTCCTGGCCACTGGTCCAGGGGGCTCTGCATTTTAATTTAATTTTACATAAAGCTTCTTAAACATTTTAAAAACCTTATTTACTTTACATACAACAATAGTTTGGTTATATATTATAGACATATAGAAAAAGACCTTCTAAAATGTTAAAATGTATTACCGGCACACGAAACCTTAAATTAGAGTGAATAAATGAAGACTTGGCACAGCACTTCTGAAAGGTTGCCGACCCCTGCTCTAGTACCTGTTCTTTGAGCAGACAGAGGACTCCAGATTCCAGTGTGGTAAACCCCTAATCTTTAGTCAGCACCGAATTCACTTTCCATTTTTTTAAAAAGAGGCTACAACTAATATGAATATTTTCAAGGCTTGGATTTTCTCCACAGCACAAAGCTGAATATATTAATAGTAAACTGTTTTTTATTCTTGGGGCTCAAACTGAGTCATGATAGCACTTATACCATTCTAGCATATCTTCATAGATTTTTAAGGCCAAAAGGAGCCATTATAATAACTTATCTTGACCTCTTGCTTAACACAGACCCTAGAACTCTACTCTGTTTTCTGCATTGAGGCCAGTATCTTTTGGCGAACAAGATTGTATCTCTTACAAAAACAAGAAGTATCGATTTAATGACTCCAAGTGATGGAGACTCTACCACATCCCATTGTTCCCACTACCCCATTGTTAAAAACATGCACCTCATTTCCAGTTTGAATTTTTCTAGCTTCAGCTTCCCGATGTTGAAGATTGTTATGCCTTTTGTCTGCTACATTAAAGAGTCCTCTAGAATTTAATTTGTGTGGACAAAACACACAGCTGCAGCTATACCAACTCTGAGGGACTTTGTAAAGCTAAAATCTTCTGCTCAGCATTTGGCCCATGTAGCCACATTAGAGCCACCTGGAATATAGAATTTTCTTTCCAAGAAAAATGTCAATTTAAAAAAAATGCATCCCAATTTGGGACAAAGTCAAAAACTTGATCTTTTTTATGGGAAGAAAAATCTAGAAAAAATTATTTTGGGAGAACTGAAATGGAAATTGGTTGGTTGCCTGGTGGACAGTCTGGGGAGTCAGGGAGCCCAAGGAACCTGGGAGCTGATCAGGGTGGATCCTGGTGAATTTGAGGAGATGCCCAGCTAAGGAGCTGGCTTTCTGGCTACCTAGGAAGCCCCAGCAGCCTGCCAAGCAAGGAACTGGGCAGCATGAGTAACCTGGGAACCCACCAGGAAATGAGCTGGGGAGCCCATGCAACTTGAAAGCCTACCAGGCAGGCAGCTGGGCTTCTCTGGTTCTTCTGAAGCCCACCATGCAGGAGCCTGGGAGCTGGGCAATCCCAAAAGCCTGGCAGCCCACCACATGGCTAGCTGGTGAGTGGGCTGGCAGGAAACCAGAGAGGCAGGCTGGCTGAAAGTATTGGTGGAATTTACACATTCCTGTTGGAAAATGTTTGACCAGTTCTAACATGTATATGAGAAGGAATCCTTCCCACAAGCCACAAGGCTGCTCTGTGGCATGTACTCTAACTCAAAGGCTGAGGTAGGCTCTGTGGCCCCTAACATAGCTCCCTCAATGCATGGAAAACAAGAGGATCAGTGATAGATTCCCTGTCCCTGCTCCTATCTATTCACCGTTTCCTCCTGCCCCATGTGACAGCATTACTTTCAGCCCATCCCTTGTGCCATGGAACTAAATTGTTTCTGCTGTCTTAGGAACCTATGTATCAGCCTAGATGGGGGCTGGATTTTAGTCTAAATCCATAGAAGAGGTCCTTATCTCACACTGTGTTCCAGCAACACAAGACCTTGGGGTGTCCTTAAGACCTAGAAGGGAGTAGGTAGGTTGGAAGTCTATAAAGAATCTGCACTGTGAAGTCCATTTCCCACAATGGCCAGTAGGAATATATGGCCATAAAGAATCCACCTGGAGAGAATGGAGATCTAGGAGAGTCAAAGGAAGGAGAGTAATGTTGGTTGCAAGGGGGTTGTACTGGAACGTTTTTTAGCCAGATGAAGCACTGAATATTCTCATGTTCTTAAAATTAAATTATCATACTAAATGCCCTTGACTAATGTACTGTATACGGTTTGAAAGAACTGTAAGCACAACTTGGAGCCTGCTGCATGCGGCTATAAAAATAAATGTTCTAAAATATAACCTTCCACTCTGCACAATGTCACCAAGAACATCTGCACATCTTCAGTTCCCTCTAATCTGATTACATTTGTGGCAGTCCTGAAACTCAGTGTTTTATAATGACGAAGGGTTTCTTTCTCAACAAATACAATTCCTGAACAAGGAAGGAGATCTGTTTTCACATTTGATAATTCCTCTGCTGAAGAAATACTCCAGCAGAATGACAGCAGTATTTTGTCATCAGAGCATTATTCTGTTTAGCAGCATGTTAAGAGCCAATTTAAGAGCAAATAAAAGCAATTATATATTGTTTAAAATAAAAGAGTGGGGAAGCTTCTGATTCTCCCCAGCACTTGGAGTCATGTGATTATGCAAGAATCTCAGCTTTTTTTTTTGTAAGTTACTAGCCCTTGTGGTAGCAGAGAGAGGTTTGAAAATGTGAACACTAAAGGCTCAAAATCCAGAAGGGCATATAAAAACACCCATATTTTATTTGTAAAAATCTCATGAGTTTTATAACAGGGTAGTCTCTTGCCTTTGAAGGGTAATGAGGACTGAGGCTAGCCAACCCCTATTCAGGGTCATAATTCTTCAATGGCCCAGGAATTCTGGAGCAGATGAGGGCCAAGGGAATGGCAGAAGTAGACGCTGGGGAGATGAGGTCCCAGCATAATAGTTAGGGAAACCTGGGTTATTTTTTCTTTAAGAGCCTGGGACCAGGAGCCTTGTAGGGTAAGGTGGGGCAAGATTTCCCTTTCTCTCAGCCAGCCAGGACATGGTCTGGGAAAGAGGGCGGTATGTAATCTGCCTCTTCCCTCTTCTCATAAGTGGAGGACATGGGCTGGAAGAGGTTAATAGGTCCCCCACCTAAGGAAGAAAGGTCTGAGATGGTGAGACCCCGCCTCCAATTATTGGCAGAAGGCTGAAAGACTCCCAGCAGAGATGTCTGGGAGGAAAGGACTTTTGTTATGAAGGTTGTGTTTTGCCTCCTGTTTGTGTGAAAGACTTTGCTGTCAGTCCAGATGGAACTGGATGAGGGTAATTTTAAAGGGGCCCTCTGGGAGAAGTTGGCTGGAAGCAGAGCACGGCCCCTCAAAGGAACGCTGTAGGATTCCTTGACTAGAAGGAAAAGGTTTGGGGTTTGGAGGTCCAACAGAAACTGTTCACAAAGACTCAATAAATGAGACATACACCCCCAGCACCACAAAGGTAATGCTGTTTTAAGTACTCTGGACTGTTTTGGGGAGACTCAGAAGGGAACTAAGGGAGGGGCACCTGCAGGACCGCCCGTGGCCATTGAGAGGGCATGATCTGGAGGTGGCCTGTAACAATTTTCAAGACAATCTCATGATTTCAGGGGATGGGGGCTGACTCCTGATTTTTGAACACTTAGGGTTGGCAATACTGTAATGATAATAAAAATAACAGTAGTAATAAAGAAGCTACTGATGCATTGGGATAGCCTATGAGCCTCTTACTTCTGGAAATCTAGCTTCAAAATCTGACCTTCTACAAATGATGGGTGAGTTTGATGGCATGTAAGTCCCCACGCACAGTCCAACACATCCATCACCCTCTCTAGCAATCCCCAAGACCTGGAACTGTAATGGTATCACACAGGGGTCAGAAGGTGGGCTACCATAAGTGGAGGTTTTCTCAACTCTCTGCTGACTGGTGAAATATAGATGGTCCAGCTCTCCATGAGAAATAATTTAGGTTTTTATAGCATGCCCATCATGGTAGAAAATGATTGTCCCTTTTTCTTGCATGCTTTCACCAGAACTGATATGTAACCACTGTACTTAAGTCTTAATGCCATGAGATGAACATGAGCATTTCATGCCTCTCAAGCTCTTGTTTCAGGGTGTGTGTAAAATCAAGCAGAGGTCACTGCATTGGTTTCCATATGATTTGCATTTTGAAGGTTTTCCTTTCAGTCACAAGGACTAGTAATTTTATTTATCTGAGATGCAGCCACCAGGAACAACTGACAGCTTACCACGTGGCTTCAAGCCAGCCCCTTTTAACTGCTGGTGTGGCAATACATATCCATTTTGTGGTACATTGGCAAAGATGAATGATAGTTTGTAGAGTGCCTAGTTCAAGCAAATGATATTAGTCCTTTACTTTCATGTCTGAATTAATTCACCATTTAAAATAAAGGATTTAAAGTTTAGAAAATTAATTTTTCCTCTGTAGCAGACATCTCCAATTACTGCTTCAGTCTTGTAATGTTACTTCAGGGCCCAGTCTTTCTCAGTTTAGAGTAAACTGCAATATTGTTATTGAATTCAGTGGAAGCAGATGGGGCCCTATGGATCAGATTCTCAGCTGGGCCCCAGAAGCACTTGACAAAGTGGTAGGGAGGGGGCAAGGAATCATGTGCGTCTCATCTTGGCCTCCCAATGCTGGAGCCAGTTCTGTGCTGGCTCTGCCCTGACATAGTTTAGAATAGTGGTTTACAAAATGGCAGAAAAACTATCCTATGACTCACTATACCTCACAAGCCTTTGTGAGTGCAAAGGGTTGTGGGATTGGGTTCACAAGACATCTTTTTCGGCCCTGTTAAGTGTTTAAAATTTGAAAGTGAGAGTCAGATGGTGCTCTTGGAAGGGAGTAGGACTGGTTGACAACAGGCATTAGGAGCCATTCTGGCAGCCAGGTTACAAAGGGTCTCAAGAAAGCCTTTTCTGTCAATCATACTCCATGAACCAGGGGCTTCACACCACCCAAGAATGTTTCTGTATTGAGGAAATCCTCTACCATCCAGGTTGGATGGGCTTAACACTTTTTCCAGTACAAATCTTGAGAGAGAAATACAGAATTTATGGTGAATTCACAAATTAATTTACAATGGAAACATGGAGTAACTTAAATGGCATAGACTATTGTAATGAATTAGTGTTTTGTGTGCTCCTTTTGTGGGTAGACTCAGGAATTGCTTAAGTGTAGCAAACTATAATGGAGACTTCTTTATCTGCCATGTGCTCCTGGAGCAGAAGGAATTTGGGTTGATCAAAGCATACAAGTAAATGAGGACAGAGGCAAGGATGGATTTAAGTGTGTTAGGCTTTGATTTCGATTTCTGATGAGATGTCAGATAACACAGGTTCAATCAGTTTATTAATCAAAGTGATGGGAGAAGCTGCAGGACTCCAGGCACAACACCCTGAACCAGCAGCCAACACCCCTCCTACGGGGAGTCCTGTGACCATGCAGGAGGGGAACAGTGAGTCCAAGGCTGTGCCTGAAGACCAGCATGTATCCAGCCCTCAAAGCCAGCACAGGAGATACCCCCATTTGTCCCCTGTTGACTGTTTTCCACAGCCATTTCTCTCTTACATGGTGAGGGTTTCCTCCCTTTTCTGGGGGATGGGCAGATCAGTTCTTCAGTTCTAAAGAAGATACTGTCTGAAGCAGTCTGTGGCATTAAAGAAAGAATAATGGAGGTGTCAGACTGTTTCTCTGCCAGCTGAATTTTCTTTGTGACTTTGAAATCTGACTATCTAATTTTATCTGTGTGGGATTCTTTCAGCATTCTGCAGTTAGATGCCTTGGGGAGGTCGAGGCCAAGTCTATGGGATTGTATGCAAAAAAGTTTTAATGATCTTCAGGGAATCTGATCCATTCTGTTTTTCATTCACAGTTACTTTTTTACAAAAATCTCAGAGTTTTGCTCCCTTTACTCATTCCACTAACTGTTATTTTTGTTTATTAATATGTGGATTCTTTGGGCTGGAAGTAAGGGTAATTTTTTTTTTTTTGTTCAGCTTTGGTCCCCGCCAATGGGTGCTTCAAGTCACGTAACTTGGTTCAGGGCCAGGTCTAGTTTTTTGCTGCCCCAAGCCAAAAAAAAAAAAGAGTGGTTGGAATGCCGTCCCTGAAATTGTGCCACCTCAAGCATGTGCTTGGTTTGCTGGTGCCTAGAGCCGGACCTACTTTATTGTGGTTGTTTGATGATGGATTCCAGTGTAGGGTGGTAGGTGACAACTAGGAGTGTGCGGTCAGAGGGGGTTTTATTCTGTATTGAAGCAGGTTCTTTTGGGACATTGGGGTGGCCCATTCCATGATGTATTGAGGGTTATAGAGGACGACTTGTTTGCTTCCTGGGCAAATGCAGGAATGTTGCTTCCTTTTTCTTCATGTTGTGGAGTTTCCATTTCAAGTGGCTAAATTTGATATCTTCCATTGTTATATGTATACACTGCATATGGTAAGCCCTTGTCTCTGCACACAATCACAATGTCTAGAAATAAATTGTAAAAGTTCTTCCCAATGGCTCCAATAACTGTTCTCAGAGTCCTTCAAACACTGACTAATCACCCCCAAACTGCAGTCTGACTAACAGTTGTGAACCGTAACATAAAATTAAAGAACGATAACTTCCATGTAACTGAGCAGATACCCTCAGCATAACAATCACAAACCAGAAAGTGTCATATCTGAGGAGATGCCCTCTCGCAATTACGCACAACAAATTATTACCAAAATGACCATCTAAAGACCATTAGCAGGAGGGGACCTAAACTGTGTACTGAAACACAAATGAGTGGGAAAATTCCCTATGGTATTTTTACAGCAGCTGCTTGGGGTGTGGCACTTTACTTGGGACCAGGCCAAGGTCACCCTCTGCCTGCCTGCTGTTGTTATGCTATACAAAGCACACAAGATCTTTTACAGGGGAGAAGGCAAAAATGCTGCATTTACTGAGAATACAGATGTTAGCATATGCTTTTCAATCACACATACACACACCACGCACACAGTCCCGCCAGTCGATGTTTATAGTTGCCAGCCCAGAGTCTGGATCAATCTAGTGGCCAGCCAGATTGGCTGCAGAGGGGAGCCGGGCTCTGTCGGTCACAACCCAATGCTCCTGGAGTAGTGGCAAGATGAACCCAAAGTCCCATGGCCAAAGCACCCTGTTCTTATAGTCTTTTTTCTCTGTTGAAGTCTATGGATTTTGCTGTGTCAATTTATGACCGGTTACTTCTTAATTGGTGTTATCTTTTGATGCAAACATTCCAAAACACCTCGGAGAGGGTCATCCTGTCCTGGATTTGGTTTAATGAGCTTCCACCTCAGAGCTGTCAGTCTGCCCTTCCACAATCATGGATGCTCATTGATGGTTCTCTGGCATCAATACGTGCCTAGAGATATGTCCCTACTGCATGGTTCTGTCGTGGCAGGCAGGGAGAGGTATACCCATTTGCAAGGGTCCCACTATGTACACTGTCATGTGTCCAATAATCTTTTCTTTTTCCCAGCCAACTGACCCATAATGCGAGGTAACCAGCAATATCCCATGGCCAATTTCAGTAGTGGACTGACTCTCCGTAGCTCTGTCTCCACAGATGGGCAATTTTGACAATTATTTCTCCTAATAACAATTCAGGCTTAACCCTGCTGGAGTTGTACTGTATCCATTAATGTTTATATGTATCAAACAGAGATCTTTTTCATTGTTTTAAAAGATGCTCCAGCACTTTAACATTGCCTGATGTTACCCAGAACATTTCATGTTCAAGTGATGCTAGACTAAGAATTTGCATTTCAGTGCATCCCAGGACTAAGGCAGTTCTATCTCCCAATTCCAGCTGTTCTTTGTATAATAGCCAGGTGGTGGTGTTTAACCATTTCTACAGATTCCATGTCGCTTTCAGATTGCCTAAGCCTATTTGCACCATATCCATATTAGCATCTGCCTGTTCGTGTATAAGACTCTCCTGCAGTTGTGATAAGACACTCAATTTATTTCTAATTACCTCTAAATCTACCGTATTCATAATCTTTGCTCCAAAGCCAACCCCTCCTAATATGGTGCCCGCAACATCTCGCTTGGATTGACCATAGGGGCTTTGGTGTGTCTTTATACATGCTTTCAAACTAGGAAGGGCATAGGGCAAACATTTTGGCTCTACTCTTGACACATTCAACTGGGTCCAATCCATATTAAAGTTAATTTCTACTAACAAAGGATTCAGAAGGATTCTTATGGGGTCACTTTGTGTTACAAACAACTTGAGTTTCTTCATCCTGATTGGAGTGTTCCTTTTAAAAGCAACATCTTTGGTCCAGTTTGATTCACCATTGGGTATTGGACAATATCCTACTATGACTGTTAGTATTGTTCCTGTCTTAATAGGCTTATCCCACTGATCTGGTAGTCGTGGGTAGTTGGCACTCCAGGTCGTGTCCCCATAGGGACCCTCTATTTTAACCCCAATTTCCCAGTGGTTTGGTATTCCTGTGATGTTTGTAAGGTGAACCTTGAGTCCCACTTCCCCTTCCCAGGGATAGATATCAGTATTCCCTAGCAGTCTCAGAATTCGATTTGTGTTTTTATCATACCATTCTAAGAGGATCCCTGGTTCCTAGATGGAGATACACGATCGATTAGTTAGGGGGTAATTATCCTTGGCAGGGGAGAGATGGCAGGGGGCTTCCCCAAGATATCCTTAAATATCTGGGACATGCAGGCCCCCAAGAATGGGGACTGCAAAACCTTATACTGAGGTTTCATGGATTTGGAAGTAGTAGTGGTCGAGCAGCATCTCATGTTCTGAATCCCAGGAGTCCTTTCCTGTAAAAAGTCCAAGACATTATTAATCATGCAAAAGGTTTAATTTGTCAAACATGTACCCAATTCAATTTTCCATCCTTCTCAATATGGTATACCAGTGGGCTGAGGCAGTCCACTATGGAATAGGGTCCTGACCATTTTGATTCCAGGAAGTGGCCTCTTTTTCCCTGTTTGAGGTACATAACTTGATCCCCCATTTCCCGTAAGGTTGCTTCAGTATGCTTCTGTGCATGAATTTTTTTATTCATTTGTTCAATAGCTTGATTGACCCTACATTGCAGAGTGGTTTTGTCTTCTTGTAGCTGCTTAAGCCACTGCAAATGTTCTTGCTGTGTTACATTAGGGGTTTCCTCCTGACCTTGTATTAGGTGTCTAGGGTCCATCATAAGGTGCATGGAGTGTCCAAACATAATTTGGAATGGCTGGATTTTGGGTTTTAGTCTGCTGCTGCAGCAGATAGCTGCAAGGATCAGAGGCAGCTTGTCTGGCCAATCTTTTCCAGTGTGGTTTACTACCTTCCCCAGTGACTCCCTAATGGTGTGGTTCATGCATTCTAACTGACCTGAGGATTGGGGTCGGTATGATATATGAAACTTTTGTAAAGCTTGTAACATTCATGTGAAAATTTCTCGCACAAAGGCACCCCTTCTCCCCCCATTATTGGAATCTGTTATTTCAGGGGTACCATATCGACACACCACCTCATTAAAAAACTTCTTAGCCACCACCGTGGTGCTGTTGGTTTTGCTAGGAAATGCCTCTACCCATCCTGAAAAAGAATCAATTATTACCAACAGGTATTGAAATCCTTCTTTACGTCTAGGCAACTTGTCAATAAAATCAATCTGGACCCTATGCCTGGGCCTGAGCCTCCATTGGTGCATCATGGGTTGCCAGTGAGGAGGCTGTGCTTTATCCTGTGCACACCGAATGCAATTCCTTACCCATGTGCTAACATCATCCTCCAGGGTTTTCCACTCTGCAACTTGTTTCACCCTATTCAAGGTTCCCTTTACTCCCTCATGCATGAGCTGATGGGCTACATTAATCTGTTAATTGCCTCTCCTCCTTTCCTGGAGTTTGGTGATTTACAGCATCATCCATTGGCTCAGGGGCCTCGGTGGGGGTGCTTTTGGCTTAGCTTGTAGTTACAACTGCTATCCTGTGCTGTGGGCTATGTTATCTACCTGACTGTTCCAGATGGCTTCCTCGCTCGTTCCCTTTTTATGGGCTTTTACACGCCAGATTTTCAGTTGTTTAGGATTCTCTGTTACCTACTAATAAATCCACTTCCATTCATCTAGATATGCAATATCTTTACCATCTGCTGCCCTCCACTCATTTCTTTTCCAGTCCTGCATCCAGAACTGAATTCCCTTTACACAAAAGTCTCTATCAGCATAAATATACACTGGTCGTGGGGAATGCTCATATTGTTTCAGAACCTGAAGAATTGCATGTAATTCAGCATGTTGGGCTGACCCATGGTCCAGCTGGCCCTGAATAACTTCTTTATCGAAATTGATAGCTATATATTTTACATACTTTTTTCTCCATTTATCACCGTTGCACTTCCATAAGTGAACCAAATATGCTTCTCTTTCCCTACTGTATCCAATTCCTCCAGTGGAGGTGCTTCTACTAAAGCAATTCTTTGCTCCGGAGGGATCTCTGGACAGTCGAGTCAGTTTCCTTTCTCAATTAAAGCATATGTTAGCATGTATGGTTTAAACACTGTTTCTGTGGTCACCCCGACCCCTCTGTTAATTGAAATCAGAGTCCATTGTGCCATTCAGGTATTAGAGACTTTCCCTCCCGTCAGTTTTCCTGACAGAATGCATTTAAGTGGAGTCTGAATAGTGATTGGAGCTATTCCTCAAAAGATTGCACTGCCCAGATGGCTGCCAGGCATTCACATTCACAGGGATCAAAATTTATCTCAGCTCGTTGTAACTTCCTGGATTCATATGCTACTGGAACCAGTTTTCCCTCCTCATTATTTTGTAATAGTGTAGCAGCCAAGGCTGTATTGTTGGCAGCCAGGCGTAGAACAAAAGGCTGATTCATCAGGGAAGTGCAGTGCCAGAGCTGGGAGAGATTTTTGCTTTAAGAGCCTTAAAGCAGCGTCCTGCTCCTCTCCCCATTCCTATTTGGCCCTTTTCTTTAATAATCACCACAAGGGGTGTGTGATTTCAGCATACTTGTAAATGTGTGATCTAAGAAAATTGAAACCTCCCAACAGTACTCTCAGGGAGTGAGCGTCAGTAGGAGCCGGCATTTCTGCTAGGGCTCTCACTCTGTGCTGGTCTATTTCCTTCCTTCTTGTCCGATAATTATACCCGAATATGTAACTTGGGGCTGCACCAATTGAGCCTTATCCAAGGCTACCTTAAATCCTATTTCTTGAATTAATGTTAACACTTTCTTAGCTATCATCTGTGTCTGTGCCTCAATTTCAACAAAGACCAAAATATCATCCACATATCAAAACACAAATGGTCTATCTTGTGGGCTTAATCTGTCCAGCACATCTACCACATGCCTTTGTGCGATTACTGGACTATTGTGGTATCCTTGGGGCAATCGACAAAAAGTCCATTGCTGTTCCTTCTTAGTAAAGGCAAACCGATCCAGTGAGTCAAAGTGTAGGGGGATAGTAAAGAAACAACTGGCTAAATCAATTACTGAAAAATATTTCGATGTGGCTTGGACCTTTTGTATGACCTGTGTCATGTCTGCCACAACAGGAGCCAGGGGTATTGTACCTTTGTTAATCCTTCTGTAGTCAATTGTTAGGTGCTAGGACTGGCTGTCTGCTTTTAGTACCAGCCATGCAGGGGAGTTGAAGTGAATTTGTTTTTCAGATTGCTCCCTGTTGTTCCAGTTCCTGGATAGTTTGTACCAATTGGGCCTCTGCCTCCTTTGGGTAAGAATATTGTTTCTGGGGATGCACTAATTCCCCAACAATTTTTACATAGGCATTGATTTTGCCACAATCTGTTTTCTTTTGAGTCTAGACCAAGGGGAATTTCTGGCACCATTCTTCAATTTGCTGGGCCAATAATGCTGCAACTGATGTCCATCCCCCTTTTGCTAGTAATATCTTTTGGTCAATTTTCCCAGAATGGGGAGGGGGAATATCAACTTTCCATAAGATACCCTTGGGCATATCTACTACTATATTATTGGTGAACAACCAATCTGAGCCCAAAATGATTTCATCAGTCATGTCAGGAGTTTGGATAAGGTCCCCGAAGATTTTAAATCCTTGTACTAAAAAGGAGACCTGGGCCCATTCCCAATCAATGCTGGGATTGCCTTGGAAGGAGTTCAGGGTTACCTGTTTAACCTGCCTTCCTGCTTTTGGAGGATTTTAAATTAAAGACACAATGGCTCCTGTGTCTATTAAAACTAATGTAGGGGTATGCTTACCCTGCTGAACATATGCACATGGTCTTCATCCAGGGTCCCAATGGACCTTTCCTATGAACTTCCACCCTTGTGCCCCTACAGACAGTGGAAGTTCATTGTTCAGCAAGCCTCTCTATTTGTCTGCAGGATGAGGGTATGCGTTGGGGAGAAGCTGCAGTGGTGTTGATGGTGGGGTGCGCTAGGAGTTACACAGGCTTACATAAGGTTACTCCCTTATGGATATTCTGTAAACTTGTAGCTTCTCTAACTAAATCAGATGTGGGTGCCCCATCCCACTGTGTACGGTTGGCTCCATACTGCATCAGGGTTTGCCAGGCTAGTTGGTGGATGTCATTATCAGTTAGTCCTCTCTCTTCTCCCCTTCCTTCTGTCTAGGGGTGTTGGACTGATCTTGCTGGAGATCTGGGTATATCCGATCCCCCTTCCAACCCCTATTCCCTCGTCCTCAGGACCAACCCCTAGCATATCCTCCCTGGATCCCAAATGATCCCTTCTGTACCACTTTCATTTGTATATGTAACTGCTGGTTCTATTGCTGCCACATAAGAGACCCTTTCTTTCTTTCTGTATAGTGGGTTGAGGTCCAGAGTGAGTGGCTATTTGTTGGACCAATCCCCTTAGTTCCCCCCAGGGCCACCCACGGGGGGCAGGGGCAAGTGGGGCAATTTGCCCCAGGGGCCCCGCAAGCCCTGGTCAAGAATCCCTTCCCTGGCTAGAGGGGCATTTTTTATTTTTACTTACCTGGCAGCAGTCCGGGTCTTCGGCGGCACTTCGGCAGTGGGCCCTTCACTCGCTCTGTGTCTTCGGTGGCAGGTCCTTCAGTGCTGCCGAAGATGCGGAGTGAGTGAAGGACCCGCCACTGCTGAAGACTCAGAGCTCAGCTCGGTGAGTACAAGTGCCGCAGCGGGTGGCGCCTTTTTTGTGTCCACTCACCTGCTTTGCCCCAGGCCCCCTGAATCCTCTACGTGGCCCTGATTCCCCCAGGTTAACTGGGTGATTATCCTGCCAAACTGCAAGTTTACCAGAGTAATATGGGGCCAAAGAGGCAGCGCAATCCCTTAAGAATTGAACACTGAGTGCTAACTCATCTATCGGGGTGGCACCATTGAATGCCACCAAGCCAGCCATTAATTGCATCAGAGCCCATCAGGTTAAGTGATTCTCAGGGTCCTCGTTAGGCTCCTGGGTGGAGGCTACAGTTGGTGCTATGAAGTTACACCTGCCTATTCATTCCCCAAATGTTGCCATCAGGGCTAGGAGGCCATCGCTGTTGGTGACTGCTGTCCTATCCAGGGTGGGTCTAATCTCTGGGGCCGCACATACCGCCATGAGTCAGTAGACTTCTGGGATAGTTAGCCCTTCTCTGCCTGCCAGTAAGACTGCGTTGGTGCACCATTTAGAAAAGGTGTCTGGGTTCAGGGTCCCCAAATCAGCCATTGCTTTTAAATCGGCGGCTAACACTGGAACTGTGGTAGCACCCACCATTTATGGAAGTTGTCACCATGCGTCATTGGATAGCTGCTCCCGGGCTATGGGAGTGGGAGTGCACCCATCATGTAGACATTCTTTTGGATTATCCCAAATGTCTCCCTCCCAGGTTTCCCTGGGGTCCCATATTTCTTCCTCCCAGTCCAGGTTTCCCCTGGACAGTGTTTGAACCCATTCTCCTGCTGTCACTGCTGCAACCTGCCAGGTTGCGAAGTCTAGCTTCTGCTGAAGCTGCTTGATAATTGATTCGCAGTGGTTATGGCTTGCAGGAACGCTGCCCTGCTCTAATGTTAGTTTCTTTACCATGCCCTGTAGGACCTGGTTTTCTCTTACAACTTTGTCTTTTTCCTCTATCTGTTCCAGTAATCCCTTTTCTTTTGTTTTCAGTTCTCTCATAGTATCTTTAAACACATCTAATTGGCCGTGGGCCCCGGTAGTCATTATTTTCAAGTTTTCTGCATGTTGCTCAGTCACACTGAGCTTTTCATGCAGTGCTGTGTTTCTC
Source organism: Gopherus flavomarginatus (assembly GCF_025201925.1). Taxonomy (NCBI): domain Eukaryota; kingdom Metazoa; phylum Chordata; order Testudines; family Testudinidae; genus Gopherus; species Gopherus flavomarginatus. Next base: position 195,611,997 of record NC_066618.1, read on the forward strand.
TGCTTGGCAATTGGTCAGCCTAAGGAACACCTCATTACAGGCTTCCCACAATAGCCAGGGTTCAGCCAAATCATTTTTTGCTGGGTTTGAAGGTTTATAAATCAATAAATATTTTTCCAATTTATCCTCAAAGTCGGCTGTTGTGTGGACATAGGCTATTGCTTGTTCTGTCCATGAGCTGTGGCCAAATTTCTGCAAGATTTGTTTAAAAGGAGTGATCTCCTGCACAAATGGCAGCTTTTTTACTTCTGCCTGAGTATTGTCCTTTTGTATTTAAGGTATTTGGTTGTTATTCTTATCAAGATCTTATGTTTGCCCATGCCAGTGCCAGGGCTTACAAGTTCCTTTCTTCACCCTGTTGCCCATGCCAGTGCCAGGGCTTATGATTTTTACCAGGGGTGAAACTAACTTAAGACGCACCGGCACTCTGGAGACCTTATGAGGGGGCAGGGCCTCAACTGGAAGAAGCGGGGTCTCTACCGGAAGAGGTGGGACCTTTAAATCCCCAGGCACTTTAAATCAGCATCGGAGAGGGCTCCCGGCTGCCACCACCACCCCGGGGCCCCAGCCTCCAGCAGAGCGTTAAAGGGCCCAGGGCTCTGCTGCAGTAGTGGTAGCCAGGAGCCCCATGTCCTTTAAATCACTGCCAGAGCCCCGCCGCCACTACCCCAGGGCTCCAGCGGCGGAGCTTGGGTGGCAATTTAAAGGGCCCCAGAGGGTAGCGGCAGTGGGAGCCCCGAGTCCTTTAAATAGCCACTTGAGCCCTGCTATAGGAGCCCTAAGGTAGCAGCGGCAGCCGGGGGCTTGGGCAGTGATTTAAAGGGCCCGGGACTCTGGCTCCCACTACCACCCCGGGCCCTTTAAATCATTCCCGGAGCCCTACTGCCGGAGCCCTGGGGTAGTGAAGGCGGGGCTCCGGCGGCAAGTTAAAGGGCCCAGGACAGTAGCGGCAGCTGAGCCCCTGACCCTTTAAATCACCGCTGGAGCCCCGCCACCACTACCCCAGGGCTCTGGCAGGCTTCGGGGACAATTTAAAGGGCCTGTGGTGGTAGTGGCTACCAGAGCCCCAGACCCTTTAAATCGTCCCTGGAGCCCTACTGCTAGAGCCCTGGGGAGGCGGTGGCGGGTCTCTGGTGCTATTTTAAGGGCCGAGGCGGTAGTGGCTGCCACAGCCCCAACCCTTTAAATAGCTGCCGGAGCCCTGCTGCCACTACCCCAGGGCTCCGGGGACGATTTAAAGGGTTCAGAACAGTAGCTGTGGCAGGAGCCCTGGGCCCTTTAGATTGCCACCCAAGCCCCGCCAGCCCTTCCCCAGGGCTCCGGTAGCACAGCTCTGGCAGCAATTTAAAGGGCCTGGAGCTCCAACCACTGCAAAGCACCCTGTTCTTATAGTCTTTTTTCTCTGTTGAAGTCTATGGATTTTGCTGTGTCAATTTATGACAGGTTACTCCTTAATTGGTGTTATCTTTTGATGTAAAAGTTCCAAAACACCTCGGAGAGGGTCATCCTGTCCTGGATTTGATTTAATCTGTTGTCCTTAGGGATGCCAGCCTCCACCTCAGAGTCGTCATTCTGCCCTTCCTCAATCATGGATGCGCGTTGATGGTTCTCTGGCATCAATAAGTTTCTATAAGTATCTTCGCTCCTCCTTTCTTGACCATCTTGTTAACAATGGCCTTCACACCTTATCTTTTCTTGATGCATGCATTCGTCATTCACACAAACAGTATTTTACAGAGACCTTTGAGAATACAAACAGCATCATTTTATATTGAGCAAAAGACATTGAAAATTAACTCTTCCTAATTCTTATAATCAAAACAATTCACATTGGGGTCCAGGCCTTCAACGTTCTTCTAATCTACATAACAGACACAATACAGGGTCCTGTCTCTTACTAACTAAGCTATAAAAGAAAGAACTAAAAGGGTCCAATTTGTAATGTGTATGGGAAACAGAATCCCATAGTCCCAGAGGGTCATTCCTTTCTGCTAGAATGAGTGAGTAGTAACCTTTTCAATGGATGTACTCACTCTTTTCAGTGGACAAAGCATGGGGATATGACTGCCATCAATGGTTCCTGTGCAGTTCATAAACCCCATTCTCTGGAACCCTCCTATAATGCCTGGAACTTAGGCAATGGCAACCACCCAAGGGTAAATGAAAGTATTGATACCTTCTTAAACCTGCACCACCATGTGTCCGACAGCAGACTTCCCCATTCCAAAGTGGTTTGCAACTGACCAGTAGCTGTCTAGTTTTGCCAGCTTCCAGAGGGGAGAAACCACCCACTTCTGCACTGGTATTGATCTACTGCAGTGGCTCTTAATCTTTCCAGACTACTGTACCCTTCTCAGGAGTCTGATTTGTCTTGCATACCTCCAAGTTTCACCTCACTTAAAAACTACTTGCTTACAAAATCAGATGTGCAAAGATAAAAGTGTCCCAGCACACTAATACTGGAAAATTGCTTACTTTCTCATTTTACCATATAGTTCTAAAATAAATCAATTGGAATATGAATGATGTACTTGGTGTATAGTAAATGGAACACTATAAATAAGTAATTGTTTGTATTAAATTTTAGTTTGTACAGACTTCGCTAGTGGTTTTTATGTAGCCTGTGGTAAAACTAGGTGTCATGGTATAATTCCCCACTCTGAACCTTAGCATCCAAAAGATGAGGTACCAGCATGAATTCCTCTAAGCTCAATTACCAGCTTAGTACTTGTAGCGCTACCACCAACCAGGAATTACAGTGCCTGGTACACTCTGGTCCCCCCCAAAACCTTGCTCGGGGACCCCGAAGACCCATACCCTCTGGATCTTAACACAAGGAAAGTAAACCCTTTCCCTCACCATTGCCTCTCCCAGGCTTCCCCTCCCTGGGTTACCCTGGAAGATCACTGTGATTCAAACTCCTTGAATCTTAAAACAGAGAGGAACATCCACCTTCCCCCATCCTTCTCTCTCCCCCTCCCAGACTCTCCCTGAGAGAGAAAGTGATCCTAACACACAGAGAAAATTAACCTCTCTCTCCCCCTTCCCTCCTTTCTCCCCACCAATTCCCTGGTGAATCCAGACCCAGTCCCCTGGGGTCTCACCAGAAGAAAAAAACAAATCAGGTTCTTAAACAAGAAAAGCTTTTAATTAAAGAAAGAAAAACCAGTAAAAATTATCTTTGTAAATTTAAGATGGAATATATTACAGGGTCTTTCAGCTATAGACACTGGGAATACCCTCCCAGCCTAAGTATACAAGTACAAAGTAAAATCCTTTCAGCAAAATACAAATTTGAACTCCTTCCAGCCAAATACACATTTGCAAATAAAGAAAACAAACATAAGCCTAACTCGTCTTATCACCTAGTACTTACTATTTTGAATCTATTTTGAATCTATAAGAATCTGTATCAGGGAGATTGGAGAGAAACCTGGTTGCACGTCTGGTCACTCTCAGAACCCAGAGAGAACAATAACCAAACACTAACAGCACACACAAAAACTTCCCTCCCTCAAGATTTGAAAGTATCCTGTCCCCTGGTTGGTCCTCTGGTCAGGTGACAGCCAGGCTCACTGAACTTGTTAACCCTTTACAGGCAAAAGAGACATGAAGTACTCCTGTTCTATTAACCCTTAACTATCTGTTTATGACACTAGGCAAATATCTAGATGAGTTGATGTACCCCCTGGAAGACCTCTCCATACACCCAGGTTGTAACACTGGTTGAGAAACACTGGTCTACAGAACCAAGTGTTTTGCCCCATCGTTCTGCAGCCACTGATCAACATACCAAGCTTCCAAGGTGATCCCACTACACCGTGCTGATTCTCCTCGTCCAGAAGTGGTGGTTCACCTATGGGCATACAGTCACAAAACTGGCAGTCTCCTGCATCTGAGTGATGGGGTGACAATGGATCAGTCAAGGTTCCCATCACCCATCTTCAGCTTCTGAGAAAGATCCGAGTCCATTTGCCCAAGATTCTCACCAGTCGCATACTGCATAAACACACACATTTGTCACACAAGAAAGAGCAGAAACACATCAATCACTTGCTCCATGTCTTTTGTCAAATTGGGCAGCAAAGAGGGGTGAGCAGGAACTTCCACTGGCAAGTATGTGGAGGCAGCATACAGTACCAACACCACACTGGAAGGAAGTTCCTAGAGTATTTTCTGTGATGCACAGAACCCTGAGATACAGCCCCTGAAATATAAACACCAAATGTGAATACCAAAAAGTGGCAGTGTGAATGTGGATATGCAGCTTATACCAGTGTCCAGCACAGCATAAGTAGATCAGCACTGGTATGGGGTACATGTATGAGTAGATACATGGGTACATATGCAAGTATGTGCACCTGTGTAAGTGTAGCCATAGCCTTTTCAGTTCTGCTACTAAACTAAATGTGCTGGATAGTCCTGGTCCTCCAGGTTCCAAAGAGGACCTTTGTGGTCAGGAAATTCTCTCTCCCCGTCACATTACAAGAGGAAGTGATATTGAACAAGGCAGTGACATAGAAAGGTTCTAGGAAAAGCTTAGACCCCTGGAAATTCTTCCCTCAGGTAAAGAGAGGATGAAAGGGGACAGCAGGTTACTACTTAAGTCTGAGTCACTGTTTGTATGCTGGCACCTTGGAGCATTGCTCCCATATTTATTGGGGAGGTAATGGGGTTTGATTATGACAGAGGCACACAGGAAGTCAAGCCTCTACAAACTGTTTCTTTATCTGATAACCAACTCATTGGGTATGGGTGGCCTCTGCTGTCTGGCCTAAAAACAAGCTAGTGGCTTTTTATTGTAATCTAAACAGTAAATGTGAAAGCCTCTTTAACAAGAAGAATTTACTTTTCTCTTAGGAAAACACTCTAGTGTAATAGGAGGTGACTAAAAGCAGGGTCTATCCACAGGTGACAGATACTGCATGGGTTATTCTTTACAACAGGTTTTCTAATGTGATATGAGAGACTATATTACACTGTTAAGAAATATCATTGAGTTGACCTGGTGTGTCTTGTATGTCTGCTCTTTAGATTTTGATACAATTAAAATTCAGTCTCTGAATTAAAAGGCCCTCAAGCAGTTATCTCCTTTGTAATTAGAGAAACTGATCAAAGTCTGGATATGCTGCCCATGGAGGCAGACTGCTACAGTGCAGTCAGACCAGGGTGGCCTCAGTGTGTGGATTTTATCAGTTTTTGGTTTTATTTTCTGCTATATATAATATCTACAAAATACTATATGTATCTTTTCTGAAAAGCTGATTCTCATGTAAATCACATACAAATTCAAAAGCAACTGTATCCATCAACAAAGGAGTCTTGATACACTTGCTTAAAGCTAAGCATGTGCTTGGGTCTCATCAACTTCAGTGGCGCTTATGCCCACACTTAAAGTTACAATTATTTATCTACCCAAGCAGCATGAACAGATTGGTGGATAAGAAGATGCCGTTTTTATGTAGTCATTCTCAGAAGCAGAACTTCACTTCAGACCTAGAGAGCCTAGGAGTGTGTCTAGACTAGGGAATTTTGCACTGATGTAGTTACACCAGTGCAAATCCCTACAGTAGACACTTGGCACCAGTGCAAAATGGACCTTGCACAGATGCAGCTTACCCAATAACACAGTTTACATTGGTGTAACTGAGATGAGTATCTGGCTCCGTGTTTGCAGAAAGAGCCAGCAGCAAGTAAACGTTAAGTAACCATTCTCAGAACTCTGGAAACACCAGACCATTGATGATGACATAATCAGTACTGTATTACTAAGGCAAAATCAAAAATGTTTTTAAAAGTTACTTTACATTGTCACAACCTGTGCCACCATGGACTTCGCAGATGTAACACTGCACACCATGGCTACTCAGAATTTCATGGCTGCAGCAACAGGCATTAAAACCATATACTCCTGCTCCAAAAGCACAAGTCTCAAGCCCCTTACACTAAAGATAATTTCTTTTAATTGTTAGCAATATGGAGTCTATGCCACATGGAGGAGCAGTTCTAATTCCATGCAGTATAGGCAGTGGACACACACAAATAACAATTTAATTACAATACCACAGTGCAGTTGGAAAGACTAGCAATATTTGCCACATTTAAAAGGATAAAATTGGCAGTAATTATAGATGACTCAGTTAGTGCTACCTATAGTTAAGGTTACCCAACACTTCCTATTACAACCTTAATTCTGTCATTTCCTAACTTTAGTCCTTGACTTTGCAACCTTAACATTCTTTTAATATTTTTGTAATAAGTATATTTTATGAAACTAAGGTACTGGACTGCCTCACTTTTTAGAGTGATGGATTTCATCAGACATTAGGAGCAGCCAATTTGAAACATGAGGGCCATATTCTCTCATTAGTTAACAATACATAATCATTGTTATAAACAAAACCTCTAAATATTCTAAATAAAGCATTATTTTTTGACACTGCTGCTTGTCTCCAATAAAAGGTACTCTGTGCTACTCAGATTATGCCACACATAGATGAAATAGGATTCTGAGTGAATTGCCATCAGTTCTACTTTGAATACAATAAGCTTTCAAAGGTTATTTTTATTTCAAACTGATTATTTTGCATTATAATGTAGTTTTTAAATTAGTTTAACCCTGAGATTTGTACTGCTGCATATACATGGTAAACAAAGTACTCTAATGAATTGTAAGACTTCATGTGTCTGCTTTTTGGATGCAGGGTAAACAAGATTTCAATTCAAAGTAAAAATTATTACAATATGCATAATGTAGTTCTACCAGAGATAGGCTCAAGGCAGGAGGCTGAAATCCACATCTGAACTCTCCAAATATGTTCTGGTTCCCACTCATCTGATTGCATTACTGAGTGGCTGGTGGTTGCCTCGGGTGTATTGTGAGGAATTAGACCAGAATTTGCAATTCTTCAGCAACCCAAGAATTGCAAAACAGTACCAGCCATCCCAGGGCTGCCCAGAGGGAGGAGGGCAAGTGGTGCAATTTGCCCTGGGTCCCATAGGGGCCCCCGAAGAGAATATAGTATTCTATAGTATTGCAACTTTTTTATGGAAGGGGCCCCAAAATTGCTTTGCCCTGGGCCCCCTGAATCCTCTGGGCAGCCCTGAGCCCTCCCATGGCTTATTGTTCTTCTTCTCACCAATTTTATTTTTTCATGGAAGGGTTCTGGTGAGCAGAGGTTGAGAAAGATTAATGCAACGTAACTTTCCTCTAATAGTTTCTTTTCTCCTTTTACCAAAATCTATTTTCATAATGGAAAGAAGCTCTTTTTACATATTTACTTTGAATATATTATTTTTTTTCTAATATTCTTCTCTCTCCTTTCCTCGTCTCTCTTTCATTATGATCATTTGGACTACCTTCTTCTGACTACCCCCAAAAGTTCACCTACCCTTTCATCAGCACTTTATGGTTCAAGTATTTCCAACTCACTTTTTATTATAAAATATAAATGTGGAAGTGTGAATCTGTGGAGAGTCATTTGCAAGATAGTGATTTTAGTATTTGTAACAGAAAGGAGGCTATAATGGTTAAATATCCACAAATAAGCTCAAAGAAAACAGGAAAAAAAATTGTCTTTTTTAAACCCCATAAAACAGCAAACAAAACTTAAGTTTATTAGCAGTTAGAAGGATACTTTTTATTCTTAAATCATCTACCTTTCCATTAATTTTTCCATGGTAAAAATCAGCACTAAAATATTGAATTAATTTCTTATCAGGTCACTAAATATTTTCAAACCCACAATAAACCCTTAGACAAATACAATATGATTGCCCAGGAATAAAGATAATAGTAGACAAACATGCAAAGAAATGATCATATGTATCTGCTAAGTGGCACATACAGTAGCCTAGATTCTCTGCTGTTCAAGCTCAGAGACATCTGCCAGTATCATTCCTAACATTGCCCAGTTAGTTGAACCTAGAACTGAGCCTTTGTGAAATATTAATTTAATTTGCATTGAGTGAATTTCTTTGAGTTTTTGTGATATGAGCAGGGTGTGTTCTTTATTCTTTCTTGTTATGTTCCCAGCTCATTTCAAGAAGTGAAGTTTAATGTTATAGTTCAGATTCCTTTGCCACTTAGATGTGACAGCAATAACTACAGTAGGTTTCACATAAATCAAAATTTAAAAGCTTGGTAGTGACAACAGGTCATGAAAGGCATCCCTTTGCTACCAAGCTGAAGAGAAGTGTCCTCTTTTTTCCGTGTTGTCATGTGCGCTAAGAAATTGACCAGAACCAGCATAGCTTTCTCTGCTGGTCAAAGAGAAAGAAATACATTCATCTCCATGCTCAATTACTTGACAGTGATTAAAACCGATGGATGGTTATCAAGCTTTGGACAGAATAATGCCATTGAACTACATTAGCTGAATAGTATAAAGTCTTCTCCCCTGAGTCTGATACATCTGCAATAGGAAAACGGTATCAATTTGTGACCCAGGGGATAGATTTTTATTTTCAAGCAAGCCGTCTCCTGACAGCTGTGTCAGTGTCTTCCCTCATGCTTACTAAGCACCCCCTGCAGCCAGTTACCAGGAGTTCAGTATAAACAAAATGAGGAATAGAAGTTAAGAGGGAGATTATTATTATTCTATACATTCCTTAAGGTGTAACCCTGCCACAAAGCAACTGCTGTGGACTATTATGACAAAATGGAATTCACTTTTAAGGGTATTAACTGTGACATGTTCTATCTCCATAGCCTTCACAAATCAAGCCTATAACCAGCTGTTGGGGAAAAGACTGACATGACTTCTGATACTTTTATGCTACAGGGTCCTCTTCTTTGTTATGGTTCTGTTGTTTTCCTGCACTGGGGAACCAACTCATACAATGGATAATGAACGCAATGCCTGAAATCTCTGGCAGTTAAGCCATATTAAACATTATCTCTGTGTGTGAGTGGCAAGAATCTGAGGCCTCACAAGGTGTTCAAAATGAAAATTCAAGTTATTAATAATATCTCAGAATAAGGCAACCAGGATTGCTAGATCTGGTTAAGGCAATTTTCTAACTGCAGTATGTTACTCACAAGTTCTTCTTTGTTTGTTCAGAACTTGTGCAACCTAGAAGACTATTTATAATTAGGGAATTGAATATAATTCTACATTGTTAAATAATCATGTTCATAGTTCATGTTCCTCAGAGAAATACCAGTGGCCTGTTCACCGCTGTGTTTTATGCTGGTACAGCTCCAGTTACATCAGTGCAAAACTGAAGTCATTCAGTTCACCTACCCTTTCATCAGCACTTTATGGTTCAAGTATTTCCAACTCACTTTTTATTATAAAATAATATAATCAGACCAAATAAAACCTGATCTGTTTGAAACATTCCTTTTAATGTGACAGTAGGGGCTCTAACCTGCCCGTAAGGTGTTTAAAAAAATCTATGATAACCACTTAGTTTCTGTTTAGAATCAGATAATTCTTATTCTTTTGTATCAATAAGAAACTTGCCAAAATCCATGGATGAAAAAATTATTTCATTTCTAATCATAATCATTAAAAGTGAGACTGAATTTTAGCACCATCTGAAAGACAAAACACCCACCACAACTTGTAAGAGGTTATGTTGGTGGCTTAGCCAGCCAGCAAAATATAAATTAAACAGCAATTATTTCCTAAAAATCAGAAAGTGTTTTATATTGTGGGTTGGTTTTTTTCAGTAATCAGTATACTGTGGGTGTATAAATGGACAACAAGAGTATTGAGTTATATTACTAACAATGTTTGGAAGATTTCATGCTGTGATATTAACCAGGGTACAATCTGGACTGAAAGCTGTGTACCCGCAATTCTCCAACCTGGGGTGCCTTTTACACTGCTTCGCTGTGACAGCAGCCAGTCCTGGTCTGATCACACACAGCCTCCAGCAGGTAAATTATTCCCAGCTATGCTGTATGAGTGCTTTGACCAGCCACTTTTGAATTACACTGCATAGTAATATCAGCAAATTCCAAATCCCAGGCTTCCCTCCCCCCATTCCATCCCTAAAGACTTTCCAAACACAGCAGTTTAAAAATAAAGTGCGCACAAACCATGAATAAAGTTGATAAAAAGGTAGTCACTTTGTAAACCTTAAGGCTTATAAAGCAGAATTAGGAGTTTTACTTTGCTTTTCTCTCTGCATTGTATGTTGGCTATTGAATTTGGTTTTTACTACTACTAACCTTCAAAATCACAAACATGTACCCAGCAGTATAACAGATTAATGCTACACAAATTAATTTCTTACTAAAATCCAAGCTCTGAAATGTAGACCTCATAATATAGTATGCCAGGTGCTTATTTCCTTTGCTGGGATAATGAGGAGGAGACATATTACATATCTCGATCTAAATGAGTTACACAAGGAGGGTGTATCTAATTAAAAAGAGGTGATAGAATGTGATAAACAAATTCAAATGGCAAGTATGTCTAATGTACAGTTCTGTAATAATTAAAGGTCTCAATATCTGCTTACTGAAGCAGGGACAAATATATTCATTCTAAAACCACTAGAGTCTGACTGGTAAATGACTAGTTAACAGTTCTGAGAGCTCTACTTTTCTTTGGGGCCAGCAATGGCAGATGGGTCTGGCTCATAGGCAGAGTCTGTGGATAAGAAATAGTCTTTAAATAACTACAGGAATCCAAGCCAAGCCAGCAAGCCGGGGGTCTCTTATGAACACACACTCTCACAAAAAGAGATCCTAAGCTGAAGTTCAGGGTGCTTGAATCCTGTACAAAGCAAAGTTCAACCCCTGCCTCAGCCACTCCTCTTGAGAATTCTCTGAACCAGCTGGATGAGGAAGGCACCTGCCAGCAGGTAATCACAAAAATGACCACAGTATATATGGCTCTTAGTTCTCAAAAGAAGTGTGAGGCGCATGCAGATCAGACCAGAGTTGGTAGTCAATTTCAGCTCCCTAAAGGAGTTAAAATATTACTAATCTGAGCAGTGACTCCTTCTCTCATTAGGCCTGACAAATCTTCCATGGACTGGAAAAGTAGATCAAATTGAAAAGCAAATTGTGGGTGTATAAATGGACAACAAGAGTATTGAGTTATATTACTAACAATGTTTGGAAGATTTCATGCTGTGATATTAACCAGGGTACAATCTGGACTGAAAGCTGTGTACCCGCAATTCTCCAACCTGGGGTGCCTTTTACACTGCTTCGCTGTGACAGCAGCCAGTCCTAGTCTGATATCACACAGCCTCCAGCAGGTAAATTATTCCCAGCTATGCTGTATGAGTACTTTGACCAGGCACTTTTGAATTACACTGCAGAGTAATATCAGCAAATTCCAAATCCCAGGCTTCCCTGCCCACATTCCATCCCAAAACATGTGTTTTGTACTGCCCAGCCCTCTCCTGGACAATACAAGCACATACAAAATCTGTCATCCTTTTATCTCACATGGAGTTTTCCGAACACTTCAATCCAACCACACTGGTTTAGCTAAAACAAGTTTATTAACTATAGAAAGATAGATTTTACCTGATTACAAGTAATGAGGCATAAAAGTCAAAATTGGTTACAAAGAAATAAAAGATAACACACAACTAATACCTAACTTAACAAGCTAAGTGAATTCAACACAGAAGTCTCTCTCTCACCACATCCATCAGCAGTCTTACTAGCTGAATTCCTTTCAGACAGGATCCCTCCCTCAGTCCAGAGCTGTTTATTTGTTCTTCGGGTGATATGGCAGCTGTGGACAGAGAAAAAGGGAGGAATGACCTGGGGTGACTGTTGCCCATTTTTATTCTTTTTCCTCTTCTTTGAGAATCATCTCCAGCTGGGGTTCAGGATACAAAGTCTGGGGGGGATGGGAACCTCCAGCTGTTTCTTTACCAGGAATTTCTCACTCACTTCCTTTTTTCCTGCCAAAGAATGGCCACTTAACCAGGTGATGGTCTATTTGATTTCATTGACACCTGGCTGAGGTGTCAGTTCACCTTTTGTCTCAGAAGAACTGGTTTGTGACTGCTTCCCCAGATTTGGAAAATGTCTTAGCAACATCATCATCGTAGAGTCTTATAACTTCACATAATGTTGCCACACATTTTACCAGGACAATAATGATAACAAATCATGAGTTTTCAATAATACTTTACAGGGCTTAATTTGTTCAAATTTTATTATAGTCTTGAAAAGGAGGTGAACAGAGGGATACAGACCCTCACACATGCTTCAGCATATAAACCAACTTCTAGCTATCAAGCACTAGGATTAAACTTTCATTAAGGGCAGGTTATCCCACATCTGTCTACCAGGGGGTTTCTTGCATATTCCACAGAAGCATTTGGAGCTGGGCCACTGTTGGGGACAGGATACTGGACTAGACAGACCTCCAGTGGATGCAGTGTGGCAATTCCTAAATCAAGACACAGTTTATACTGTGGAATCCTTCTCAGACTTTCCTTCCCTTTCCTCTCAGGGAAAGAGCACTGGCTGAAATGCCAGGATGAGCAAGGGGGATGCAGGGAGCTCCTTAATAAGCTCTGACTCTCTCAGTCCCTTCAATATTGTTGTGTTCTTCCCCTTTGTTCTGTGCACTCACCCATCCTTCTCTTTCACTAGCTTAGTCCAGGAAGAAAAGAAGGAGCAACTGACTGCAAAATTGAATGTTTCCTCTTTCAGTGAACAATAGTAGAGGGGGGGTGGGGTTCCCTCCTTAGATAAACTTTGACTCTATGATGAGTGTCACAGGATTAAGACATAACAAGAAATCATGGAATTAATATAATGTGTTGAATACTATTCCTCTTTCACTTGCCTTTTTTGTTCCATCATTTCTTACCTTTGTACTGTCCAGTTAAATCATACATTCTGTGAGGCAGGGACTTTTTCCTCATGTTGATCTCTATATAAAACCAAATGCATGCTAGAAATATTAAATACATTAGACTAGGTTGCACCATGACAACACTTTTATCAACTTTATTCATGGTTTGTGTGTGCTTTATTTTAAACTGCTGTGTTTAGAAAATCTTCAAGTAACCAATTACTTAAAAAAAACCAACAATATAAAACAATTTCTGATTTTTTTAGAAAATAATTGCTTTTTAATTTATTATCTTTTATAGGCATAACCTCTCACCAGCTGTGCTGTATGTTCTGTCTTTCAGATGGTGCTAAAATTCAGTCTTGCCTTTAATGATTATGATTAGAAATGAAATCATTTTTCATCCAGGGATTTAAATGGATTTTGGCAAAAGTTTCTTATGGCATAACTGTAAAATTCTGTGATGATCATATTTGAATGACTGCAGCTGCTAGTATGTATTTAGGTAGGCACATAGCTAAAGAGAGCCATGAGTGTATTTGGAGCCAAAGACCGAAACATCAGTGTGGAAATTATTTGTACTCTCCTGAGTAACATTCTCTTTCCAGTGGGATAGAGCAGAGCTACCTGGCCTCAAGGACAACAATGAATGACCATCATCTTAGAGTCCATTAGTCTGTGCCACTGGAAAATATTTGGGTTTTTAGAACATTTTATACTCCAGCATATTGATATCTACCATTTTGTCAAAAGAAGTGGATGAAAAATTGTGCTTTGTGTGATGCTGGTTCTGGAGTCTGTCAAAATGTCTATTGCTTAGAGTTCTCTACTACCTGCCAACTTTCACATTTTGGGTTTTTTTTCCCTTTCCTTTGTTTTGGGGGAGGTGTCTTATGCGGCTCTTGGAATTACATCCAGTAACTGCAGGGGAAGCTGATTACTAAATAAAACTCGGGGACCAGGTGTAAATAAGAAATGAGCAATGGAACAAAACATCTAAATCTAAAATTGTGTGGGGAAGTTTTAGTTTTGAAGCACCAAGTTCTGTTTTGTTTCCAGTTTGGATCCAAAACCACATGGAGTAGATGCCCACTCTCCAGTTCAGTAGGAAAGAGATAGAAGTTCTCATTCTTCCTCTGATGGCATACTGACAGCCTCCATCCTATTGCCCAAGGATGAGGATTTTCCCTAACTTCTCTTCCAGCAAAAGGACATCACTCTGAGTAGGAACATTCCCATAACTCCAAACTAAAAAGATCTTCAACTGCATAAAACTATTGGCCTAACACTTCCATCAGCAGCACCACCACTATTCACTTTTAGGAGAAAGTCGGTGGCCATGGAGATGCTTCTGTGCAGGCTGGTGCTCTGTAGCTTTTAAGGATTGGAAATGTGGAAAAGCGGGAGGAACAAGCTTTCATCTCCCAACCCTGCAGAAAGCACTCTGGATCCAAACTTCCCCAAAGTCAGAGGGTTTAAAGATGAAGTTTTGTTTCAGGTCATCTCTAGTTACATTCTTATTGAAATAAGATCTGGATTTTACTCAAAACTATGCTACTGACCTGCTGTGTAAAGATGGGCAAGACATTTTCCCTCTCTGTGCCAGTTTTCCCCTCCCTCTCTTTAAGAACGTAAGAATGGCCATACTGGGTCAGACCAAAGGTCCATCTAGCCCAGTATTCTGTCTTCTGACAGCGGCCAATGCCAGGTGCCTCAGAGGGAATGAACAGAACAGGTAATCACCAAATGATCCATCCCATCGCCCCTTCCCCTTTGTCCTGTCTATCCTTCGGGGCAGGGCTGTCTATTACTATTTGTTTTTACAGCGCCTAACACAGTGGACAAGGCTGATCTTGGCTCTGGCTGTAAGCATTACTGTAAAATAAATAATACAATAATAAATTTAGGCCCAGATAGTAATTTTACAATTATTTTTTCCATAAAGTTTGCAGAACAATGAGGTGTCAGGGGGGAAAAAAGGCTTGTGTTCTTGTCTCTGAACATCAAGTCTCACCATATTAAACCAACACTTTAAAAAAGGACAGTAGATGAGAGGAAGGCTAGGAGGATAGAAGTCCACTTTCTGTCTGTGGACTTATGAGATACAGAACTATATTGCAGGGTTGATGTCAGCTGCATATAGAGATTTCCCCATGTCAGTTTTGATTGAAATTATAAGCTTTTTCCATTTTACAAATCTCAAAATGCACTGCAGATTGTTGTCATTATGCTTTCCAGGAAGCAGAAATCCCCTGGGGGTGAGGAGGGGGAATATGCCGAGAGCAACACAATTTAACGTCTTAGGTTTAGCCCTGCTGCATTGTGGGAAGATGCTCCATGAATCAGTATACTTGCCACAAGCATTCACTGTCCTCTGCCATAGCTAGCATTTCAAAATCACTAGCTGTTGCTGAGCCTCTTAAGAAGATTTCTTTTTAAAACTCTTCTTTCGGCTACTAATGCAATGGAAGCCAATGATGATGCTAATAGTGTCAGGGCCATGAAACTGTACATAGTATTTGAAAAAAACTGCAGAGAATGAGTATTTCCCAGGAGAGAGATGAACTTAAATTGGCTTTATAAAGGTAGCTTCAGCCACTTGAGTAATAACAACAAAAAATCCTTTTCTGTCAAGTTAAATAGAAATGCTGGAGACTCAAGCTCCATGTAAAAAAAGCTGGCTTCTTGCTCTTTAAGAGGGAGTTGAAGTAGCAGAGACAATTGAAGGGAACTTTTAGGATAACTCTGCAACTACTGGAAGCTGGCCTTGACCTTTCTTTATTAAGTGTGCAGATACCAAATTCTCTCCCAAGTGATGGCAAAATGGTTGAAACAACACCTGTTATTAATGCTTCAGCATATGCTAAGTAGAGCTGAATGAATATTTGAAAGCAAATAACTTACATGATGGCTTAGATCTCATTTTCTTTTCAAGTAGTGTCCATGCACAGATCATCACTTCCTCAAATGTTTAAATTTACTAAACAATTTTTAACAGAATGAATTCATTGTAAACAGTTTGCTATATTTGATTAGTCTGATTCAAAATTCAGGCTGTTGCTTATTGGTGATTGGTCAGATAAGGCAATGATATTGTTTCTGTTGCCTGATCAGTTTATCATAGACTCATAGACTCTAGGACTGGAAGGGACCTCGAGAGGTCATCGAGTCCAGTCCCCTGCCCTCATGGCAGGACCAAATACTGTCTAGACCATCCCTAATAGACATTTATCTAACCTACTCTTAAATATCTCCAGAGATGGAGATTCCACAACTTCCCTAGGCAATCTATTCCAGTGTTTAACTACCCTGACAGTTAGGAACTTTTTCCTAATGTCCAACCTAAATCTCCCTTGCTGCAGTTTAAGCCCATTGCTTCTTGTTCTATCATTGGAGGCTAAGGTGAACAAGTTTTCTCCCTCCTCCTGATGACACCCTTTTAGATACCTGAAAACTGCTATCATGTCCCCTCTCAGTCTTCTCTTTTCCAAACTAAACAAACCCAATTCCTTCAGCCTTCCTTCATAGGTCATGTTCTCAAGACCTTTAATCATTCTTGTTGCTCTTCTCTGGACCCTCTCCAATTTCTCCACATCTTTCTTGAAATGCGGTGCCCAGAACTGGACACAATACTCCAGTTGAGGCCTAACCAGCGCAGAGTAAAGCGGAAGAATGACTTCTCGTGTCTTGTTTACAACACACCTGTTAATGCATCCCAGAATCACGTTTGCATTTTTTGCAACAGTATCACACTGTTGACTCATATTAAGCTTGTGGTCTACTATGACCCCTAGATCTCTTTCTGCCATACTCCTTCCTAGACAGTCTCTTCCCATTCTGTATGTGTGAAACTGATTGTTCCTTCCTAGGTGGAGCACTTTGCATTTATCTTTATTGAACTTCATCCTGTTTACCTCAGACCATTTCTCCAATTTGTCCAGATCATTTTGAATTTTGACCCTGTCCTCCAAAGCAGTTGCAATCCCTCCCAGTTTGGTATCGTCCGCAAACTTAATAAGCGTACTTTCTATGCCAACATCTAAATCGTTGATGAAGATATTGAACAGAACCAGTCCCAAAACAGACCCCTGCGGAACCCCACTTGTTATACCTTTCCAGCAGGATTGGGAGCCATTAACAACTACTCTCTGAGTACGGTTATCCAGCCAGTTATGCACCCACCTTATAGTAGCCCCATCTAAATTGTACTTTCCTAGTTTATCTATCTATAAGAATATCATGCGAGACCGTATCAAATGCCTTACTAAAGTCTAGGTATATCACATAAAACATACTGGGTCTGATTCTGCCAAGCGTGCAAGTACATGTTCAACTTTAACCATGTTGTTAAGTTACACTTTAGTCACTGGCATTTAAGCACATGTTTAAGTGCTTGGCTGAATGAAAACAGACTTAAGAACTTGCTGAAGTGTTTTGGTGGATTGGGGCCACAACTAGCAGGAAGGCATAAAGAAGCCAATGCGCTTTTGAGCCCCTCAGGGGAAGAAGATAGCTGTTTAGGGACTGGCATGCAGGGGTGGCTCTAGCTTTTTTGCTGCCCCAAGCACGGTAGTCAGGCTGCATTCGTCAACTCGCCTGCGGGAGGTCCGCCAGTCCCATGGCTTCAGCGTACCCACCACCGAATTGCCGCCGAATCCATGGGACCTGACTGCCGCCCTCACAGGGATGGGCAGGGCACCCCCCGCAGCTTGCCGCCTCAGGCATGCGCTTGGAGTGCTGGTGCTGGGAGCTGCCGCTGCCGGCATGGCTACAAAATTTAGGAAATGTTATATAAGCGTGGCCTGAGGCATCATTCATAGAAGAATTAAGCTACTCTTAGATGTATCGGCTGAGCATGCTGTTGAATTTTCTCTTGTCTTTTGTCACAGTCAGACAACGTAGATGCAAATACATGAGCAATCCCTGTAGTGAATTATGAGGTTGGATCTTTTGCCGGCATGATGAATTGCCTTTTGTGCCAGAGCTCTGACAAGGGATTTGGAACCTTGTCCCTTTGCTGTGTCAAGCAGTGTCTGCTCATCTATAAAACACTAGTGAGAGTGATTGTCAATGGGTATTTTAAATTACCCATCTGAATACTAGAGTAGACAAAGTTAAAATATGCTTTACACAAATAGGAAATCACAACCATTGATGTGCTTATGGAAAGTGAATTAAAAATGGAATACAAAAGTGAATAAGAATGGCTGAAACAAATTATTTTTTAAACTTGGGTGAACACTCATAGAAAACATTTGCAGTATCTGCCCAGCTCTACTGCTGACTGTGATATTTACTTGTCCCTCGGATAGAGATCAAATTTTGATTATTTTATGAGGCAATGGAGAGGCAGAACAAACAATGTAGTTTCATAATAGATGCAGTTGATCTTTCCACACCTCACTTGGCCCATGCATCAGAGAAAGCAATGTCTGGTTGGTTGACTTCTGATACAATCTAGTTGCTAGGGGATGCATCATCAAAAACTACAGATGGTCAAATTTTTTTGTCAAATGTTTGTTTCTGAGGAAAACACCATTTTGACAAAAATGAAAAATTATTATTTAGCTCAAATTTTTTAGTAAAAATTTCAAAACATGTTAGTTCTGGTACAGGAAACACTTTTGCTGCTCTCTCTTCCTTCCCTCCTGTCCCATCCTTCTCTATCTTTTTTCCCCAATATGAGGAAAAAAAGAAAATGTTACGGCTTTTTTCCCCACTAAAACAAAATGTTTCAAAAAGAACATTTTGTTTAAAATTTTTAAAAAATACATTTCACAGAATTCCAAATGAAAAGTAAATTTTGCGTTTTAAAAAAAAAATACTGTGAAATATATATGCAATCTCAAAGCCAAGAGCTGCATGGGGCCATAGGGCAGAGGTTCCCAAACTGTGAGGTGCACCGCCTTAAGGGGGCGTGGAGGAATATCGGGGGGGCCCAGCAGGGCTTGGACCAGCCCCCGTGAAGGGGGAGGGAGTGCCACCGAGCCCCTCCCCTCCCCCAGCTCTGCTCTGGTTCCAACTCCAGCCATGTCCCCGCGTCCCAACTCTGCATCTGGCCCTGTTCCCTGGTCCTGTTCCAAGCCTTGGTATGGCTCCTCTCCCAGCCTTGCACCATCCGCCAGCCTTGGCCACTGGCTGCAGCCCCACTCCAAGCCCCACCCCTAGCTGTGGCCCTAGCCTGAGCCTCCTTGCTCCTGTCCACGCCTGCACCGCACTGGGTGCAGACCGGGGTAAGTGGGGGTATGACCCTCAAAAGTTTGGGGACTGCTGTCATAGGGACTGAAATACTCTTCTGAGAGATCAGGGACTAAAGGCTTGACTTGGAAGGTACAAAGTGTCTTCTGCTCCCATTGTATAACTTCAACAGGAAGTGTTTTTCCAGAAACATTTTTCTTCGCCCAGCATTGACAGTTTGTAGTGACATGCACGAGACCTGCAAAGAGTGGCTTCAGCTGTTTTATTCCAAATGATGGAAAACAAACTAATGACTAAGCTGTGAAAACAAAACACTCTGAATTTTGTCAAAACAGAGTAGTTGCTCCAGCATCCTTATAAATTAGATTTTATTGGAGATACCAAGTTGTGCCAGAATAGCAACAGGTAGTCGTCATTCGTTTAAAAATGATGCCTCATTTTTAAACAAGATTTGCATGAGCTAGTATAATCCCACAGCATGAGAAACTGATGTATACAAAACTAAAGACCTACTCTGATATTAAAATATAATAAAGGCATGACTTGTGATTAGTATTACCATTGCACCTTGGATCCCCAGTCATGGTCAGGACCCCATTCTTCTGGGTAGTGTACACACAGAACAGGCCCTGTCCCAAAGAGCTTACAATCCAAGTATAAAGCAAGACAACAGATAGATAGAAGTACAAGTAAACAATGAGACAATATTGGTATGGATGAAAGGCAGTAGTGTCAGTGGCCTAACTGGTGGCTGGGACACTTGCAAGCAACTTGACAAGGAGGGTTTTGAAGGAGGATAATAAGGGAGTTGTTTATGGGGAGAATTGAAGGTGCACGTCCTCCCAAAGGGTCAAGGCCATAGGTTAGTGTTTGTAGGCATCATGGTATTTGCTTTTTAATGATCATCCCTAATTTGTTTTCAAGGAACACTCATGTACATACATTTATGTACAAGAGATTTTGATTGTAAGGGGTATTACATACATTAATTGGGGGGGAGGGGGGTAAAATAGGGGAGTGGTGTCAGTTACCAGTCTGTATTTCCTGTTATATAAAATGTAAACTGGTCTGAGTTGAGTTAGGGGAGCAGGTTATTGCTGTCAGAAAAACCATCATTGTTCCCCAATAGGTCTTTCTACAATAAGTTCTAATATTCTGCATGCTACAATATGTCCTCTTCTTTGATTACATCATTGTCTCATGCTCTGGGATCCTGACAATTCATGCAAAAATTGTGCACTATCTACATTATTAAGAACATGACAACCACCTGCTATTCTGGCACAGGCTGGTGCCTGCAGTACAAACTAATTCATAATAGTATAGGAACAGAAATTCTCTCTGAACAAAGTTCACTTTGTTTTGTTTTACACCTATTAGGTTGTTTTTTTCCCACCATATGGAATAAAATATCTTTCTTTGCTCATCCTTTAAAAAATATTCCTTGTGCATTTAATTGCAAACTGCCTATATTGTATGAAGAAAAATTGTACAGAATAGTGTTTCTTCATATTTTTATGGTTTATAAACTCAAACTTTAAGTTCAGAAGGGACCATCATGATTATCTAGTCTGACCTCCACAGAACTTTACCCACCCTTCCAGTAATAGACCCATAAAACTCTGGCTGAGTTACCGAAGTCCTCAAATCATGATTTAAAGAACTCAAGTTACAGAGAATCCACCACTTACACTAGTTTAAACCTGCAAGTGACCTGTGAAACATGCTGCGGAGGAAGGTTAAAAAATCCCCAAGGTCTCTGCCAATCTAACTCAGGGGAAAAATTCCTTCCCAACCTCAAATATGGTGATCAGTTAGACTCTGAGCATGTGAGCAAGACCCACCAGCCAGATATCTGGGAAAGAATTTTCTGTAGTAACTCAGAGCCCTACCCATCTAGTGTCCCATCACCAGCCATTGAAGATATTTCTGCTAGCAGTCACAGATTAGCTACCTGCCACTGTAGGCAGTCCCATCATACCATCCCCTCCATAAACATATCAAGCTCAGTCTTGAAGCCAGTAAGGTTTTTGCCCCAACTGATCCCCTTGGAAGGCTGTTCCAGAACTTAATTCCTCTGATGTTTAGAAACCTTTTTCTAATTTTAAGCCTAAACTTGTTGATGACCAGTTTATATCCATTTGTTCTTGGGTACGCATTGGTGCTTAATTTAAATAACTCCTCTCCCTCCCTAGTATTAATCCCGCTGATATATTTATAGAGAGCAATCATATCTCCTCTCATACTTCTTTTGGCTAGGCTAAAGAAAACTTTAAAAGCTTTTTGACCATTACAATATTTTATTGGAGTATATGGAAGATATTTAACAAGAGAAAAATAACCATAGCCCAAAATCACATGAAGGTAGATAATAATGTAGTCTGAAAGTGGGAGGGAGAGTAGAAAATAAACAATGGATTATTATACATGAATACAAACATTTTCAAAAAATGGAATCTGAAGATCTATATCTTGGGATCAAAACTCAATAAAGAGTTTTTAAAGAGATTGACATAAAGTTTTCTATCTGTTGTCTTTAGACGATGATGAAGATAGAGCCCAAATCAAATATGGATGTTCTCAGTAAAAGACCAACTTTGACAAAGGATAAACTATTGATTCCAATTTACAAAGCATTTCTCACCTGGGTAGGTTTCTAGTGCTAGATTTAGTCATTGGCAACTGTTCAGTTGGGAACTGCTTTTCCAATAATTTACTTCTATTACTTTAAAAATTGTTGTCTGTTACTTACAATGTTGTCTCTTTAATATGTCTTAGTAACTTGTAAATTTATACTGCTTAGGTTTTTGTTTTGTATTTGTTTGATTCATTCTTGTCAAATTTAATTAAGGTGGTCCTCAAGTTTGCTCATTCTCTTCTCAGTCACAAACCTTAGAACTTGTATGTCTTCAAAAAGACCTGTGCATGTGTGGTGTTTATCTGTTGTACAATTAATACAAGAACAATCTTTTTTGAGAAATGTCTCCATACACTGAAAATCCTGCACTATCTCCATACTTCCATGGGTTCTGTATTTTTATTTATATTATCATAGCATGTAGGAGTCTTAATCATGGGCCAGGACCCCTTTGTGCCAGGTGCTATACAAACACAGACCAAAAAGATGGTATAAATATATATCATAAATATATTAAATAGATAAAAGGCTACTATCCCACTGACTTACATTGAGAGTTTGGCGCGTAAGGGTATGTCTAACTGTAGTTAAACACCCACAGCTGGCCCATATCAGCTGACTCAGGTTTCCATGGCTTGGGCTAAGGGGCTGGTTATTTGCGATGTAGATGTTCAGGCTCGAGCTGGGTCCTAGCCCAAATGTCTACAGCACAATTAAACAACCCCTTAGCCTGAGCCCTGTGAACCCAAATCAGCTGACATGGGCCAGCCGGTATTTAATTGCAGTGCAGTCAAATTCATTGTGACTAAGACATTTTACTAGGGTAGAATTTTACTAGATTGTTTATTGGTAGAACACTTAGAACTGTGAAACTGCATTCATAATTTCAGTCTTTTGGAGAAGTCACAATTTTGATAATAGCATACTTTTGTGAAACATTTCACTAGAAATATTGACAATTTGTAAATCCTTAGCCACAACTAGCAAAGATTTTCTACAATGTAAACTGCTTCTGGCAGAAATAAAAATAATAGGAAAAAATAACAGAAAAGTCATTCCCTGTTTTTGAAATGTTAATAATATTGAAACAGATGGCTTTCACTGGCTGCCATGTTCCTACTTAAATTTCAGATAATTTAACATCTGTTTCAATCTCTCAAATGTTGTTAAGGAAGGATTTTTATATTATGAATTTAAATGCAGAAAAGAATGAGCAGCATGTTGAGATTTGTGCAAATGATGTTGAGAGGGAAGATTTTTTGCAACTCTGTTCAGTCTTTATGAAATAATTAACAAATAACTTTAGTAAATTCACCACAGTTTAGCTCACAATTGTCTCCATTGGTTTCTTCAAATTAGTCCTTTTAATTTCATGAGTTCAAAAGGAAAAAAAAAATCATGAATCCCATAACAAAAGCGGAAATATAATAAGAGACATTTCAGTTTTATGACAGCAATAAACCTATGAATCCTTTTAAGTGATGGATTTCATGTATTTGCATAAGATTGGGAAGAACAGTGGTTTCATAAATCAATGTTTTTGGTAATGTCATCCACCTAGTTTAATCCATTTGCTCCTCGCCAGTTTCCTATAATATCCCAAGTCAGACCTGTCATTACAAACAATTTTATCTATAAAGATCGGTGTGTAAGTGAGAGAATGAGTGAGAAAATATACTAGGAGGGTGTTGTTAAACAGCTTGTTGAACAGAACATTCTTTACATGAGGCATATCCACCTATACTCATGGAGGACTCTGATGCATCTCTTGAGTCTTCAGTGTACACGCTTCTCTCACGTTTTATAACAAATTGACTTTGGTACCAATGTCATAGTAGCAAATACCCTATCATCTGCCTGTAGTGCGCAAAATCTAAACACTAAAAGTATCATTCTTTACCCAAATATAGCAGATTTTTATACTACGTTTACATAGCTAGTGTTGCCCTCTCTTTCAATACCAGTGTCCTGTTCTCATACCAGTGTCTCTCCTCTGCTGAATGGGAGCAGATGTCTGAGGCCTTGCAGATCAACTTCTCAGTGGAAGAGAAACCAGTGATATAGGGACAGGGTATATTCTAAGCATAACTGTTATTTACATATATGCAACAAAACACACTTGGTCTGTTTACATGTGTATATACCCAGACAGGAGGTGGTCTAACAGAATGTAGACAATCCCTTCTTTCACGAATCTTAGCCCAGTGTCACGTTCTCAGAGAGCAAATCAGTCTCAGAAATTGACTCTAATCAGAGACCAAAGCAGAAAGCAAATGTTCCAGCTGCTTAGACAGTTCCCTCTCTAGGAATTGACATTGACAGCTACCTCTCCTCTCAACAGAACTTTGCATGTGACAAAAGTAACATAGTATGTCTTCCCAAGACTAAACACTTTCTCATAGGCTAAAGAAAAGCACTTGGAAGACTATGTGCAACTATGCTACTTGTTGACACCTGCCATAAAGATAGCATGACTGACTGTAGGGTGAATTATAGCCTGGTACTTTCATTGCATTCATTAACCGATTAGGTCAACATTTCCCAGATACTTTTGTAATGATCTTCATCTAGTCCTTTTGTTACAGAAACACAAAGCATCGTGCTATGTGGAATTCTATGGGTTCAGTCACACAATTAGGATTTATGTCTTTTTACTACTCCAGTTTCATTGATAACAGTTGGATTTGCTAAATAGGACAGTAAAATGGATTGCAGTTCCTAAAGTAAATCATATTAGTGTACCATATTGACATTTATCTTTCTAAAATGTGTCTGTTTATGTAACATTATATATGGCCAATATTTTCAAAAGGAGCCTAGAGTTAAGCTCCTAACTCCATATGTAGGCACTTAATAAATGGCCTGAATTTTCAAAACTGCTGAGCACCCAAATAGCTCCAACTGATGTTAACAGAAGCTGCTGAATGTTCATTACTTTTGAAAATCAGACCACTTACTAAAGTGCTTAAATATGGAGTTAGGAGCTTAATTTTACGGTCTTTCTTCTGAAAATCTTAGGCCCATGTGTTTATATCAGAGACATACTATATAAATTAACATAGGAGTAATTTATATAGAGAGATAAAACAGGTCAAGGTTTTAATGTATGAAATAGAAATTAACAATAAACTCTTGCCTTCTCCCTGCCCAGTCATTTTGTAATAACACGTTTCTTTAACAGAAACCTTGCAGTACCAAATACAGACAGCAGAGGGCCTCAGTAACTTGTGCAGACAGCGTGGTTGAGTCCTAATGCTGTTACCAAATTGGTACATTACAATGGTCTGTTTGCTGCAAATAAGCCAGGTTGCAATAAATGAAAAACGATCCAAAGCTGGACCAAGAAGAACTTTAAAATTCAAAAGTTTAATTGATTTTTAGTCATTGGTAAGAAAATTTGAATGGTAAATCTAACAAATCAATGACAACTGACTCTTTCTCCCACACCATCAACAAAGTCCAGACTAACAGTTTGCCTGACTGAATGATTTGTCCAGACAATTCTTATTACAGGCTCTGGGTGTCATCTCACCCATCTTCCATCATGCACTATATTGTTCAGAGTCATCGGAATCAAATTCAATTTTGTTTGCATTGTATCTTTATTACCTATTTATATCCATTCTGTGTACACTCATGTCCATGTGGGGCTTGGGTTCTATCCAAATCCTCACCTCTCCCAAGAGAGGGCAAGCCAAATGAAAGACCTTGTGTCATCTACCTCGTTCTGTCCAAGAGTCTTAAAACCTTGCTTTAAAATTTTCCTATTCACTTTAGCCTATGGCTCACATTCAGCCCCACATTTCCCTCTACCCTCCCATTATTGCCACCTTCCATTCTATTACTATAAATAGTGTGCAAAGATATAACCTCAGATCTTCTGTTTTTTACATATCAGCTTTCTTTTCTTTTACTCATCTTTATGCATCAAAGTTCTCACTTCTATTTTTATCCTTTCCTTGCCTCTTCAGTTGCTTATGACACTGTGGATCAATTTCCTTGACTACTTGACACATAGTACTTTTCTCTCTCTGCACTCTAATGATTTTCTTTCTACTTAACTGATCAATCTAAGATATCCTAAAATTATGATGTTTCTTTCAATTATCTTCTCTTGCTGGGTATTTCTCACAGCTCTGACTTGGGTCTCTTACTCTTTTCTCTTTAACCTCTCCCTTGTGGTAACATAATTTTTGCTAATGCCTCACTATACCGTTTGTATGCTGATAATACTCCATTTTATTCCTTTCCCTTCTGTCCTTTCCCTGTTCCTCTACTAACCACATCACCATGGTACTCAAGCACCTACCCAACATGTGAGCAAGATATCCATAGTACTGTTTTGATCCATACATTATTTGCATTGTAGTAGTGCCTACAGCCCCAGTCATGGATCTGTACTACTGTACAAAACCACAAGTTGGTCCTTGCCCCCAAAGAGCTTGTTTTTTTGAGGCTAGCCAACATAATTTGTCTGTCACTTTTAACTTATCTTAAACAAACAATTATTTTTTTCTTTTTCGATGCTCACTTTTCTTGCTATCAGAAACAACTAGAATAAAGGGAGCAACTCCTGGAAATAGGCTGCCTAATTTCAGTTACACCAGTTCTACATTGGCACGCCTCCATGAATTCATAGAATCATAGATATGTAAGACTGGAAAGGAATGTCAATAGGTCGTCCAGACCTCTGCCCTGAGCCCAGACCATCTCTGACAGGTATTTGTCTAACTTATTCTTAAAAACCTCTAATTTTGGAGATTCCACAATCTCCTTAGGTAGTTTGCTCCAGTGCTTAACTACCCTGACAGTTAGGAAGTTTTTTTCTAATGTCTAACCTAAATCTTCCTTGCTGAAATTTAAGCCTATTACTTCTTGTCCTGTCTTCAGTGGTTAAGGAGAACGATTTATCACTCTCTTCTTTATAACAATCTTTTACAAACTTATGTCCCCAGTCTTCTCTTCTCCAGACTAAAAAAAAACTTTTTCCAATTCCTCATAGGTCATTTTCTCGATCTTTAATCATTTTTGTTGCTCTCCTCTGGGCTTTCTCCAGTTTATCCACATCTTTCCCAGAACTAGACACAATACTCCAGTTGAGGCCTCATCAGGCCTGGCGTAGAGTAGAAGAATTACTCTTCGTGTCTTGTTTACTACACTCCTATTAATACATCCCAGAATGGTGTTTGCTTTTTTGCAACAGTATTACATTGTTCACTCATTTAGTTTGCGATCCACTATAACACACAGATCCTTTTCTGCAGTACTCCTTCACAGGCAGTCATTTCCCATTTTATATTTGTGCAATTGGTTAGTTCTTCCTAGAATAGTACTTTGCATTTTTATATTGATTTTCATCCTACTTATTTCAGACCATTTCTCCAGTTTGTCAAGATCATTTTGAATTCTAATCTTGTCCTCCAAAGTACTTGCAACCACTCCCAGTTTGGTATAATTCACAAATTTTACGAGTACTTTCTGTTCCATTTTCCAAATAATTTATGAAGATATTGAATAGAACCAGACCACAGACAGATCCCTGTGGGCCCCACTTGATGTGCCCTTCCGGGTTAATTGTGAACCATTGATAGCTACTGTGAATATGGTTTTCCAACCAGTTGTGCACACACCTTACAGTAGGTTTGTCTAGGCTATATTTGTGTAGTATGTTTAAGAGAAGAGCATGTGAAACAGTATCAAAAGCCTTACTAAAGTTGAGATATATCACATCTACTGATTCCCCCCACCCACAAGGCTTATTACCTGTCAATAAGGATATTAGGTTGGTTTGATACAATTTGTTCTTAACAAATCCATATTGACTGTTACTTATCACCTTTATCTTCTTCTAGGTGCTTACAAATTGTTTGTTTGCTCCATTATCATTCCACAAATGCAGACAGAAAAGTAACATCTGGAAAAATACTGAAAACACTTTCACACACAATAAGAGGACTCTTTAATAAGATAAGGATGGTTATATTACTTCTGAATTTGGAATTGGTGTGATCACTACTGGAATACCATGTCCAATACTGGTGTCCACACTTCAGTAACAATACTGATAAATCAGAGAACGTTCAGCTAAAACAATGATTCCAGGTTTGGAAAACAATTTGGATGGAATCAGGGATCAACTGGAGGCCAGAGTCAGGGAGAGAAACAGATCAGATGAAGAGGTGGGGACAGGACTGGGAATGGTTGGGCAAGGAGACTGGGATGGACAGTATAGGGCATTGAGACTTCTCCTTGCTGGGTAAAGAGAATGGGAGTGGGATATGAAGCCTGAGGAGTGAAAACTGGGACTCGGTAGGTTAGGAAAATGGAACTGGGGCAAGGACCTGGGAATGGGGAAGAGATAGGAGTGGGACAGGGACAGGTTAGAGAGGAGGGCAGAAGGAGGTCATGCTTGAGGAGAATGGGCAGAAGAATTTGTGCCTCCTAGAGCACACTCCATTCCAGAATCCAGCATGGAACTCATGATTCCTAAGTGTCACCATTCATTTGCTGTCAGCAAATACCTGTGAAATTCTCTGGCAAAGTGCCACATTGCCATCTAGTGCTGGCCCATATATATAGGATAACCTACTATTGCTATCAGTAATTCTGTTAGGTCCATGAGGAAATTCTGTCTTCTGAGCAGGGTTTGAATAGTGAACAGTAAAAGATGCTTGGGGGCCACATATTGGACAAAGACCATTCAAAATATTGAACAGCCGCTCAGTCAGTGCAACATCCATTCCATGCACTGACTGAGGCAGGGGCCCTGTGGAAAAGAAAAAAGAAAAAAAAAAGGGAGGGGAAAAAAAATCACACGATGATGTAATTAAAGACTGTATAACAATGCATATGATAAAACGACCTTAATTCTGTAACTTTTGAATGCTTTACCTGGTGACTTTAATTATGTTCTTTTAATCTAGGTTATTTTCTGTGTGTAATATATACCTTAATATACCAGAGGGAAAACAGATTTCTCAAAAGTCGAGTACTTTCTTATCTTAAGACAGTAATGGGAGACAAAAACTCTTCCCCATTATCACCAGCCTCAACAAAGAACCATTACTCCTGCACTTTTCCTGTAATGCGCATGTTCATGTAGGGGCACAGTAGAGTATCCAGGGGAATTTTGGGGGTGTAGGGGTGGAAGGAGATACAGTTAGGTCCTGAGCCAATATGTAGATATACTGCCATCAGTAATTGCAAGATGTTCCTTGGGTAAAACTCACTGCCGGCAACATGCCACCATCTCTCCTATAATAGCTCCCATTAGGGGTGTAAGAACCTAAAAGCGAAGGTAGGTTTGAGGCTTTACTGTGTAGTGACTCCTCTGTTGTGGATTGTATTTGCACCTTCATCTCGACATGGTGCCCACTGGGGCTGTCTTTGGCATTTTTGCCATGGACCCCTAAAATGATGTAAGTTTTGCTGAGAGATGAAGGGAATGAGCAGAATGGAGGTGAAATGAGCTGGGGAAGGGATCTGCAGTTGTATGTGTGCACGCAAGTGGAAGGGGAGGTGTGTGTGGGGAATTGGTGAAATTAGCAAGGAAGATGGTGATTTTTGAGGGTGAGGGTATCTGAGTCCCAAAACTTGGGGAAGGGTTGTGAGGAGATCTCAGAATTGGGTGTTCTGTGGCCAGAAAGCAAATCTACTTCACTCATGCATTTCTGATACATAGAGGTTGAATAAAAGCTGTCATGTCATATCTCATGAATACTTGAACTTTGAAATGGAAAACTTGGCTTCTTCAGACCTATATTTGATCTAAGGTGAGATTTTCAATAGTGCCTATGGGAGTTAGGAGCCCAGCTTTCATAGATTTTCAATGGGAGTGGGGCAACTAACTTGATTTTATCATTTGAGTATTAGGCCTACATATGTTGGTAGTTAATCACTGCTGAATTAGGAACATCTGGATAGTCATTAGACCTCATAGGGTCTGGCAGAGGCTTCAGACCCTGAGAATATGTTAAAAAAAGTGACGAAAGCAATTACTTTAGTAGGGAGGGGATTATTATTGATTTCTAGTGAACTCTTATGTTTTGTTATAATTATTTTTACTTTCATTTTTACACTTAGTCTTTTATTTATGTTAAATTTCCCACAGTTAACTTCCCAGATACAAAACTTGAAGCAGTTACCATATGGTAGTGCCACTCACCCTCTTCGCCATCCTCTCTGAAATTGGGATTGACTCCAGCATGAAATGTGTGTTGCTGGTACAGTGCCAGACACACTAATTGCTGCCAAGTGACTGTCTTTTATTTGGCTGCTGTACAAATTATAGCTAGTCTGAGTCAGTGCACAGCAGTTGCTACGCAGTGGTCACCTGGAGTGCTGGATTGACATGTAGACAAACTAGGCACAAATGTATGGGGATGACCCCAAACTCATAGGCCAGAATCCTTCTCCTCTGCTATCACCCTGACCCCCATCAGCAGGACCCTTTGCCCTAGCACCATAATCCCAACCTTGTACAGATGGGAGGCCTCTGGGTCAAGGGAGGAAGAGGCTGGCCTCTGAGAGTGAGCCCACCCTGCAGACCTGAGCCTGGCTCCCTATTCTGGGTGTTGCAACCTGAAGCATTTAGTCACAACGCCACTTAGGTTTGACAGAGGAGTAGCCAGGCCAAACCTGTGTGGTTCTGTGACCTCACATAGCAGGTTGCAATTAGGGTTGCCAACTTTGTACTCACACAAAACCAAACATCCCTTCCCTGTCCTGCACCTTCTCCAAGGTCCCACCCCCTGCTTACTCCATTCCCCCACCCATAGTTCGCTCTCCCCATCCTTACTCGCTCACTCATGTTCACCAGGCTGGCTCAGGGTGTTTGGGTGTGAGAGGGCATGAGGAATCCATTTGGGGGTGCGGGCTCTAGAGTGGATCCAGAAATGAGGAGTTCAGAGTACGGGAGGGGACTCCGGTCTGAGGCAGTGGGTTGGAACATGAGAGGTGGTTAGGGCTCCGGCTGGGGGTTCGGGATGTGGGATGGGGCGAGGGAAGAGGGGATTGGGGTGCAGATGAGGGCACTGGGCTGGTGGGTGGAGACAAGGGGTTCGGAGTGTGAAAGGGTGATCTGGGCTGAGGCAGAGGGTTGGGATGTGGGAGGGGATACAGGCTCTGGGCTGGGGGTGTGGGTTTGGGGTGGGGTCAGAAATGAGGGGTTCAGGGTCTGGGTTGGGGTGTGAGGGCTCCAACTGGGAGTGTGGGCTCTGGTGTGGGGCTGGGGATGAGGGGTTTGAGGTTTGGGGCGCAGGAGGGGCTCCTGGCTGGAGCTGAAGGGTTTGGAGTGCAGAAGGGGGCCCTGGAATGAGGCAGGGGATTGGGGCATGGGGGGTGAGGGCTCTGGCTGGGGGTGCAGGCTCTGGGGTGGGGCTGAGGATGAGGGGCTTGGGGTACAGGAGGGTGCTCTGGGATTGAGGAGTTTAGAGGGTGGGAGGGGGATCAGGGCTAGGGTAAGGGCTTGGGGTGTGGAAGGGGGTGCAGACTTCAAGTGGCGCTTACCTCAAGCAGCTCCTGGAAGCAGCCATATGTCCCCTGTCCGGCTCCTATGTGGAGGCGTGGCCAGGCAGTTCTATGTGCTGCCTCGTCTGCAGGACTGTCCCTGCAGCTCCCATTGGCCATGGTTGCTGGCCAATGGGAGCTGTAAAGCCAGCGTTTGGGGTGGGGGCAGCATGCAGAGCCCCCTGGCTGCCCCTATGTGTAGGAGCCGGAGTGAGGACATGCTGCTACTTCTGGGAGCCATTGCAGACAGGGATCCTGCCTTAACCCCACTGTGATGTTGACCGGACTTTTAATGGTCTGACTGGAGCTGCCAGGGTCCCTTTTCGACCAGGCATTCTAGTTGAAAACCAGACACCGAGCAATCTAGTTGCAATGCCACTCACTCGAATTTGGCCTGGCCACTCCCCTGTCATGACAGAGGGGTGGCCAGGCCAAAGCTGAGTGATGCTGTGGCTACACATGCCAGGTCACAATGCCTGGAGCCTGGCCTAGCCCTCCAGGACAGGAGTTGCTGCTGGTAGTGAGTGTGAGACTGGGAGAAGTTGGATGTTTGGTTAGAGCCCAGTGAAGGGTTAATCCATCTCTGGTCACCTAGTGTAGGCATTCACAGGCACAAGCTCTGATACTGCCATTTCCACTTACATTCCTTTAAAAATGTCATGACAGCCACATTTTCAAGACATGCCTCTACCATGTCCCTTTTGGCAGGTGTAGCTCACTTATACCTCAATTTCACTCTCCTTTTGAGAAAATTTAGCAGGCACCAATTCTTTTTGCTCCTGTTAACCCTCAATTTAGTGTCTTAACCTCTGGAAATTTAGATTCTGGGAGACAGAAGTGCTGGGGTATCATAATTCCACATGAAGGCAATGGGAAAAACCAGGGTTCAGCCCCTCATTAATGTGCAACGTAATGGTAGCTGGAACACATTCATATTTACATTATGTTCACTGTTTTATCTGATCAGAGACAGAGAAAAATAGTGAGAATGAACAGAACACAGGTGTGATCTGCTGTTAGAAAAAGCTTCCACGATGGGGGGGAAAAAATAGGAAGCACTGAAAATAAAGACATGTCCTATGATGTTACCATACTGCATATAGAATCGTAGGACTGGAAGGGACCTCGATATGTTTTCTAGTCCAGTCCCTTGCACTCAAGGCAGGACTAATTATTATCTAGACCATCCATGATAGATGACTGTCTAACCCAGTGGTGGGCAACCTGCAGCCCACGGGCTGCACACAGCCCATCATGGCAATCCATTGGAGGGCCACGAGACTGTTTACATGGACTGTGCGCAGGCACAGCCACTCGCAGCTCCCAGTGGCAGCAGTTCGCTGTTCCCGGCCAATAGGAGCTGCGAGAAGTGGCCGTCAGCCCTTCTCTGGATTACCCTGATGTGCTAACCTGTTCTTAAAAACCTCCAATGACGGAGATTCCACAACCTCCCTAGGCAATTTATTCCACTGTTTAACTATCCTGACAGTTAGGAAGTTTTTCCTAATGTCCAACCTAAACTGCCCTTCCTGCATTTTAAGCCCATTGCTTCTTGTCCTGTCCTCAGAGATTGAGAATCATTTGTCTCCCTCTTCCTTAGAAGATTTATTCTGAAAGCTGTTTTTTGTTTGTTTGTTTTTTAATCCTTCCAGAGCACAAAAGCACTAGGTCAGAAAATGAAATGAAGTAATATAACATATCTGCAAAGCTTGAGCCCAGCTGTAAAATCTGATTTTTATTGTTGGGAAAAAAATCTCATTTCAATTAGAAAAATCTAAAAATATTTCTAACAAGTTGATATGGCAGCAGGTGTATATTTATCCTGGGGTATATTTATTTTCATTGCCTCTGTTTTTCCCTTATTGTGACAGCTTTCAGTAGCTAGCAATAAAGCAGGGCCTTGCAGATTTCTGTCCACGCAGTCACTGTAGCTATTGTTCCCTTAGCAACTGGAGAAAATGTAATATAATCATGCCTCAGATAAAAAGAATATACTTCACTTAGTTTAAAACCGGAGTGAACACATATGAAATTCTCTCATAAAAATAAATTACACAGCATCTTTTGCTTTCTGTTTTCTAGCTATATTAGCTTCAAACAGTGCTCAATTGAGAAGTATGTGACCAAGAATAATATGCAGGGAAAGTTAAGTCCTGATAGAATTTCATTATATTTATCTAGAATTGTGCTCTATCCAAGAAAATAAAAGTATTTGATAAAGTCCCTAGTTCTAATATCATCATTTCAAGATCTTTCAGGCCTTCCACTGTAAAGCTCCATTTTGGTGGCCTTGATAAAGTTGCTCTGACCAGAAATTTGACATGCATGGTCTTGTCTAAAAGTACACTTCAAAAAGGATTGATAAGCAAAATATTTATCCTTTTTTTAAGTTGTAAGTGTGTAAAACTAATCCATTTTGTTATTTTATAGTGGTCACAGCCAATGACTGTTGTAGTTATTGTTACTAGAAGAGTTTCTGTTCCATCAGGTTTTCAGTTGTCCATAATTTCTGAAATTTTATTGGTTTAGTGTCAAGGTGAATTTTTTTTTAATTTGAGCAAAAAACACTTCTGCTTTATTTGAGTATGAGGAAAATGAAATGTGTACTTTTTCCATTATCAAATATTACCATAAGAAAGTCTACCTCTTTGCTCTTTCTTCAAAGATCTCTATCTCTTTCATATACATAGTCTTCTACCCAGGGGACCCTGACCAGCCTCCAGAAGAAGATCCTGGAGTTTGTCTGGCTGGGTCCTGTGGGTGTCCCGAGCAGCCCTTTGGGGGAAGGCAGACAGGGTCTGTGCTGCATCTGCAGCCAGGACCACACCTTTCATCTTCAGCCCGGGCTAAGACTTGATTAAAGTGCAGGTAGCATGCTGGCATACTCCTTCCTCTGCTGCCTCCAAGGGCTCCAATGTGACTGGCAGCTCTTTCATCTCCACACAAGAGGTCTCACCTGAGCTGTTGGTCATTTAGCAGGACCTCCTCAGGAGCTGACAGCTAGTCTCAGTGACTCAATAACCTCTGTAGCAGCTGCTGAGGGAGAGAACCTCCTCCTAGAACCCCTGCTACACAATCCCCATCTCTATGTGAGGTGTTGGAGTCTCCCCTGGTGCACCAAAGGTTGGTCCTGGCTAGTATCACAGATGCTAAGACCTCCTGGAATATGATCAGCGGGACTGACTAGACCAGGGTTAGGCAACCTATGGCATGATTGCCAAAGGCGGCACACAAGCTGATTTTCAGTGGCACTCACACTGCCTGGGTCCTGGCCACTGGTCCAGGGGGTTCTGCATTTTAATTTAATTTTAAATGAAGCTTCTTAAAAGCATTTAAAAAACCTTATTTCCTTTACATACAAAAATAGTTTAGTTATATATTATAAACTTACAGAAAGAGAACTTCTAAATTGTTACAATGTATTACTGGCATACAACACCTTAAATTAGAATGAATAAATGAAGACTCAGCACACCACTTCTGAAAGGTTGCCGACTCCTGACCTAGATCCTATATTGTTTTGCCAGTACATGGAGTTGTCCTCCGACGTGTGACGGCACCCTTTGTTCCTACTGTGGTGCTGGCAGACCAGGTCATGCAGGGCATTTTTAGGTCAATTCACTTGTATATTAGTATAGATCAAAGTGAGTGTTGAAGGTAGAAGAGTGTATTTGGTGTTTTGACTTCATAAAACTAATGAGACGTTACATGCATTGTTTTCTCTTATCTATATCTTGTTATGATGCAGCAGCAAACATATACCTTGTGTATACGCCTGTAACTAAATAACTCATCAAAAAAAGCCTTGCAGAATGCTAATGAAAACCTTTCTGTTAAAGCGCTAATTTCAAAGCAAATGTCCATTGTGTGTGATGACCAGAGCTCAGAGTGTATTTCTCACTCACCATCATCAAAGGAAAAGCTCATGTGGGTAGAAACACTGTCAGCTTGCTTTCTGTCAGAAGAAGTTATAGATATGGACTCAAGGAAAGATCATTTCTGAACTGTTTGGACTCTTACATGGAAGTGTGCCATATGCAAAGCAGAAATCCCCAGAGACAATCTGGGTATCCTGAAAAGACTGAGGAAACTGGCAGTTTATTACATCACTGTCACCATTTGGATTACAAACTGTGATTCACCTGTGTGTATATTTTACCTGTTCTAACCTCTCAGTAACTCTCATTTCCTTTTCTTAACTACTAAACCCATAGTTAGTTTACTACAGAATTGGCTGTCACCATTGTCTTTGGTGTAAGATCCAGAGTACCAGTTGATCTGGGGTAAGTGACTGGTGTCTTGGGATTTGGCACTGGGAGTTTGGGGTGTCTGCCCTGTTTTCTGACAGTCCCCTGAGGTAGGCATTCATGGTCGTGAGCCACTCTAGACAGCGTGACACATGGTTCTCTCATTTTCCTCAATCAGGCCCTGCGGGAGGGTGCTCCCCGCCCATCCTTCACCCCTGGCCCTCCAGAACTCACCATCAGGTCCCTAGCCATGCCAGCAAGCCTCCCTGGCCACCCCACACATGCCACCTGAGCCAGCTGCACAAAATCCAGTTGGTCCCACTTCTGAACTGCACCCAGAGAACATCTGAATGTGCTCATGCGTCACACCATCTACTTCCTCACCCTTATGTTCTGCCCTGACACCAAGTGGTAGGACCCTGAGGAAGGCAAGGAATCCTGGTTGCCCAGTCAGTACTCCACTCTGGTTCCATGGCCCACCTGAGATATTAGTTGGTGGCTCCTCCATGGAGCTGTGAGTATGGGCATGTACCTGGCATGATTCATGAACACTCATAAGATCTGCCCCCTTTTGTGGTCAGAAGAACACCCAAATGCACATCATACTTTCTGGCTGCACTTCTCTCAGCACCTACTCATTTATGCGTACCCTCTCCATGACCCTACAGAAGTGCGGGACTTCCTTGCCATTCTCCTCCTGGCACTGACCAAAATGGCCATCCATCAGTCTACAAGGAGGAAGCTGGACAGGCTATTGACTGACTGTGGAGCCTATTTCTGCTTCCCTGTTCAGCCACATCTCCAGGCAGATCTCAGGGCAGCATCCAATGACTCTAGATACCTTGAAGGAGCAATGGATGCTGTCTGTGATTCTCTGTTTGGTGTCCTCTTCTGCTTCCTTGATTTTCAACCTTTGACCTCATTCCCATTTCTGTCTTTTCCTTTGTTCTCTGTGCCTGATTCAGTGGTTCCTCCCCTTAATTGAAGGTGAGGGCCTTTAGGTTTGGACTGGCCTATTTGCAGTCCAGGGACGGTTCCAGGCCCCAGCACACCAAGTGCGTGCTTGAGGCGGCACGCTGAGGGGGGCACTCTGCCAGTCACCGGGAGAGCGGCAGGCAGCTCTGGTGGACCTCCCACAGGCGTGCCTGCAGAGGGTCTGCTGGTGTTGCAGCTTCAGTGGAGCCGCGGAACCAGTGGACCCTCCGCAGGCACGCCTGTGGGAGGTCCACTGGAGCTGGGGACTGGCAACTGGCAGAGTGTCCTCCGCGGCATGCTGCCGTGCTTGGGGCGGCAAAATGTCTAGAGCCGCCCCTGTTCCAGTCCTTCAGATAGTACACACAATCTTCTGCAGCCATCAGAAGAGCCTACTCTACTATTTATATAAACAAACATGTTTGGCTTGACCTGCTTTACTGACCCTTTTGGACTGATCCTGCTTCGATTAAAGTTAATGAGAGCTCTGCCATTAGGCCACACCTAATGAGAGTGCTGGGCTTGAGACAGGTTTACTGTTAGGGTGACTAGGTGTCCGGTTTTGGATGGGAACACCTGGTTGAAAAGGGATCCTGGGGACTCTGCTCTGCACCGCTGACTGGGCAGTTGACTTTCCGGTTGGTGGCACTGCTGTGCTGCACAGCAAGGCTGGCAGGCTCTCTGCTAGCTGCCGTGCCACGTGGCTCGCAGCTTGGGAAGCAACTGGCATGTCCAGCTCCTAGCCTTAGGGGCAGCCTGGGGGGTCCACGTGCTGCCCCACCCACAGGCACAGCTTCTATTGGCTGGGTCAGAGCAGGGGAGGAACTAGCATGAGTGTGACTCACAAGTGCTCATCTGGTGGCTGTTGAGGGGTTGTGTGGCGCATGCCTCTCCCGCTGCCTGGTCCTCTTCTCCTTGCATGGCTGGGCTCAAGCTGCGGTGCGTGCCCTGCGGCAAACCACAGTCTGTCTGTCACCCCATTGCCGGCACCCAGGAGTTTGAGGTATGTGTATCCTCACCTCCGAGTGCTGGCAATGGGGCTGCACTCTCATCCCCCTCATGCGTCCCTCCCCTTCCCAACCTCTCTGCCCCCCATCCCCCTATCATTGCATACCTCCCCATCCCAACCCCCCTGCACCTCATCCCCCTCACTGCATCCCTCCCCCATCCCATTCTGTCCTGCCTTCTACACCTACCCATCCCAGCCCTGTACCCCTTACAGTGCCCTCCCACTCATCCTCTCCATCTCCCAGAGCCGCCACCCCCATGTCCCTCACCCCCCACAGCCCTGCATCCCATTCACCTCCATACACTGCTGCACTCTCATTATGTCCCTATATGCCCCCCACATCCTCATGCACCTGTAGCCTTCTGCCTCCCCCGCATCAATTTGCCCCACATACCCCCCCCACCTCTCTCCTTCACTGCCCCCTCTCACCCCACCCTGCTCTCTTTCTTGGTCTCTTTCCCTCCCCATCCTCTCTCCTCAACCCTCTCACCCCCATCTTTCCTCTCCAGCCCACCCGCCTCCCTTCCTGGCTGGGTGATTTAGGCAGCTCCTGGAAAAGTGTATGAAAGTGTCTCTCTGTAGGCAAGTGTGTGCATGCATGGTGTAAGAGACTGTCTTTGTGTAGGGAGGTGCGTGTATTGCCGCATGTGTGTATACCTCTGTGAATAGAATTTGAAGCCTAACTTTGACTTTTAATCCTTTTCCTGGCGTGTACAGAAAAAATGATCACAAAGTGTTATATTCATTTCATAACAAGTTTTTAAAAGAGAAGAGAAATCTAAAAAATGCATTATTTCTTAAGTGAATGTTGTTGACTTGTATTCAGAAGAGGTAATGTATCATACATTTCTCCCCACCTTTGTCTAGCTACATTATAAACTTTGTTGCAGACTCTCTTTTAATGTGTATGTCCAGCATCTATCACCCTGGAGCCCTGATCTTATTTGGGGTCTTTAGGCACTAAACAATTGTAATATTAAATAATGTGGAAGTATATCTTTAAATATCAATATTTTATGCCCAGCATTGGGCAGGTGGTGATATCAGACACTTTTTGTCTGAGAGGATAGCCATTACTTTTGTTTCATCTGTCACAGCTTTCGTCCAATAAGGATTCTTTAACATACTCTGTTTACTGGAAATAAGATTTTCTTTCAGATCCCTAACTGCTGAGTCATTTTACCTTTGACCACAAAGTCATAGTTCTTTACATGTACAGGAATTCCTCAAATACATATATATTGCAAGTTCTGGCAAGATTTTCTGCAGACTTACAGGGCTAGCTGCTCCTCTGATCTGAGGCTATGTCTACACTACCATTTATGCTGGTATAACTTATGTCACTCAGGGGCATGAATAAGGGTGCCTGGCCCCTTTCAGGAGAGTCTAGGCCCTATTTACCACCAAAGGCTTCTGTAAGGTGAACGAGCCCATCTCTACTACCTGCAAGTAACTAGCTGCCTAGGTGGTTCAGTGGCAGCTAATTGACTAACCAGCACCTGGGCCTGACAAAATGCTACAAGAGCTCAGCTGAATGAAGCCACTGAGGAGAGGAGGGTGCCTGTCTGCACACTGCTCTAATTTGAGGGGAGAAAGGACTGAATTGGGAAAAGGGACTAGTTAGGCCAAGTTAGTTGGAGTCATAGAGCTGGTCTGTAACTTAGGCCACCCAAAGAGGAGAGCTGGGCAGGAGCAGCTCTAGACATTTCGCCGCCCCAAGCATAGTGGCATGCCGCGGGGGGGCGCTCTGCCAGTCGCTGGTCTTGCAGCTCCGGTGGACATCCCACAGGCGTGCCTGCAGAGGGTCCACTGGTCCTGCGGCTCCACAGAAGCCATGGGACCGGGCAACCCGCCGAAGGCCGCCTGCCTGCCACCCTCCTGGCAACTGGCAGTGCCCCCCGCGGCATG
Organism: Gopherus flavomarginatus; assembly: GCF_025201925.1. Classification (NCBI taxonomy): domain Eukaryota; kingdom Metazoa; phylum Chordata; order Testudines; family Testudinidae; genus Gopherus; species Gopherus flavomarginatus. The sequence goes on from NC_066618.1 coordinate 195,651,261, forward strand.
CCACTCCAAGCACACGCTTGGCATGCTGGGGCCTGGAGCTGCCCCTGGAGCTGGGAACTCCTGATCCAAAGAGAGGGAGATCATTTAAAACCCAGCTTCGAGAGGAGGGCTATCATATTCCTGAATGTGAGGGTAAGCCTAAGTGAACCCTTCTTCAGACCCCAGAAGGGCTGGGACTTGATGGGCTAAAGAAAAGACTTGTATCCTGTAATAAGAGTTAATACCTCAGACCTCCACAAAAAGGGAGTATCTGTTTGAAGTACTGCAGTCAGAGTAAAGGTGGGAGTATTGAAAGCAGTATACTGGGAAGCAAATGTTCCAGGGTGGTGGCTTACCACAAGTCTACATGTCTATCTTACCTAAAGCCCTAGCATCCTGTGATGGTGGCCTAGCTTCTCCAGCAGATACTGTTAGCAGCAGGTGCTTGGGGTGGCATGTCAGGCTCTTTGGTGGCAGGTCCCTCTCGAAGTGAAGAACCTGTTGCCAAAGAAGAAAGCGGTGCAGTGGAGCTGCCACCGATCACGATTGCAGCTTTTTTTTTCCCCCCCTTTTTTCTTCCACTGCTTGGGGCGGCAAAAACCCTGCAGGCGGCCCTGGTTAGCAGGATCTCCAGGTCTTTGTCTGGTTCCCCTGAACTATCTTGTCTTGATAGTTCTTTTTAAACCCAGCAGTACCAGACCCTTATTATTCTCTGTTCCTGGGCTTTGACCCCTTGTGTGAAAACCAGTCCTGTAGGCTCAGCAAAAGATTAAGCCAGTGATTTTGGCATTGTCCCTTAACAATTTTCAAGTGTTTGCTGAGCAGTAGCTTATCTTATGCTATTAGTTTTCCTTCCTGCCTGTTTTTCCAGACACTCTTGTTCGGTTAAACCAATATAGTCCTATAGAGAACACTGATAATCAGGCCAATATATAGTATTCACAAAAATATTACAGAGCATCTCCAAACCCATCACAGACCTCTATATGATAATTCCAGGTAAAAAGTTTCATTCAATGGTTTTGGTCTCTGCCATCATTTTGTCATTTCATCATCTTTTACTATATCAACATCAATACCTGTGGGTTCAACCTGCTTTCAAGATTAATTGCATCTATATATTCCACTCTGTTTAATGAAGACAGGAAACCTTGCCAGCTGTGTGAATTTGCATTTAAGGTATCTAAGAGATCTATAAGTACCTGTTTGTTATGCTGTATATGGAACCACCTTCTATTTAGTGAACTTGAACAAAGGCATCTGCTTGGTCTCCTTTTCTCTCTCAGCAACGGATGCTGGTAGTGGCCCAAAAATTAATTCTTCTGGGTTTTTTTGGTTTTCTTCTGTCTAGCTTCTATACACTCACTGAAACAGTATTTATTGGCTTCTAGTAATGATTTCTAAAGAGTTCACGTAGAAGGGTGGGACCGGGACTCAGCCCTCCCTGAGGGGAGGAGGGGAGCTACACCGGCTCACCACATGCTGTCGGCCCAGTTCCTTGGCTTCCAGGTTGAGGCAACAACACCAAGTCACTGGGGAGTTCAGGCCTTCTTCTGCAAGGCTGAGCAGCAATAGTCAGGCTTCCCCGGGTTAATAGGCTCAGGCCCTCAGGCAGGACTGAGCTGCAATAGTCTGGCTTCCCAGCATTAATAGGCTCAGGCCCTCAGGCAGGGCTGAGCAGCAATCATTGAGTTTATAAGCCACGCCCTGGAGCAGGGCAGGGCCCCAAGCAGTTCAAGTCAGGCCTCCTAGCTGGGCTGAGCAAACATAGTGGCAGCTTGTACAGCCCAAGCCCGGGTTCAGGGCAGGGCAACAAACACAACTATGAGTCAGGCCCTCAAGCAGGGGCTGAGCAGCAAGGTAACCAGTACAAAAGGTCTCCTCAGCCCCAGGGGGAGGAGGAGTCTGCCATCCTTGGAAGGGAGGACACAGGCCCTCCCACTCCACTGCATCCCAGCCCAGGGCCTAGCAGCAGCACAGATCCACTGCAGTCAGTGTGGGTCCTGGCCGCAGCACACTGACATAGGCTCAGGTATATCTGCAGCCTGACTGGGGTCAGCTACCCCCAGGCTACTTCCAATCTCCCCCTCACTGGGTACCTGCCATCCACCGGCATCATCCAGTGGGTCCCAGACCATGGGTTCCTCAGGGTACCAGGCATCAGGAAGTCCAGGCAATTCCTCTGTGTACCGGGCGTGGGGAAGCTCAGGCAGCTCCTCTAGATGCCGGGCATCAGGAAGCTCAGGCAGCTCCTCCAGGTACCAAGCACAGGGCAGGCCAGCGCTCCTCCAGGTACTAAGCACAGGGGAGGCTGGGCCCAGCAGTAGCTCAGACACCAGCATCTGTCCTCTCCAGCAGCCTCCTCCCAACTGAGAGCCGGGGCTGGGCTTTTATACCTCCTGTCCCGCCCCTTGACTTCTGAGGGTCAGGGACAGGCAGTGGTGGCTCCGACCACTGCCGTGCCTGTTCTGGCTTGTCCCTCTTAGGCGCAGCGGGGAGTGAGACCTCCTCGCTACAGTTCTGTAATAATAAAACTTTTGGAGTCAATGGTCACTGTGTGAAATTCAGTGCTAGGCTCATTGTGCCACTTAAGTCTTACATTTATTCCTATCAGCACCTATGTATGCTGATGTGTCTATGGACTTCCTACAAGCCAAAAAAATTGTCTCCAAATGGGTACCTCATAGGTGCAGATTAGAGGGACTTCAGATGTTATTTCAGCACATTGATGTGCCTCTCTGTACAGCAGCTCTGACCTGTTTACACAGATGAGCTTCACCTCCCCCAATTCTTCCTACTCATCCACCTCTCCCCCCACACCATATAAAGCTTGATCACTTGGGCTACATATGGGTGGAATAGACTACACCATCTGTGAACAATGGGGCAAAATAGCTTTTGTGGTGGTTGGTATTCTGACAGTAGACCTTAGGTCACGTCTATGCTACCACGTAGGTCAGCAAAACGTATGTTGTTCAGGGATGTGAAAAAAACCACTCCCTCTTAGCAAGAAGTTTCGCTGGCATAAGTGGTAGTGTGCGCAGTACTATGTCAACGGGAGAGCTCTCTCCTATTGGTGTAAGGTGGCTACATGAGCAATCATGCAGCTGCGTCAGTACAGCGATGCCACTGTAAGCTCTCTAGTGTAGATGTAGCCTTGATTTCCACTGCTTTGCCCTGGTGTAATCATTTAACTGCAAAGTGAATGCAAAGGTGTAAAACATTGTCATCTGAAGGCTGCTTCTTGCATCTGTTTTGTACAGGTGTAAATGAGATACAATAGAGCAATGGGGCTCAGGAGAGCTGGGTTCTATTCCTGACTCAGCCATCGGCCTGCTCGGTGACCTGGGGCAAGTCCCTTCTCCTCTCTGTTCCCCCATTTCCACATCTGTAAAATGTGGATAACAATAATAGTGACTTCCTTTGAGATCTTCTGATGAAAAGCACAAGAGAAGAGCTAGGGGTATTATCCTGCAGTCCATGGGCAGAAAAACTTCCTACTGATGTCAGTAGTAATTTTGCCTGCTTAAGAATATCTGGTTTGGGTTCAGGTATGCCCCTATGATGTCTTCAGAGAGACTGGGTGCTCTCCTATCCAGTTTCCATCTGTCAAATGTCAGCATATGAAGTCAGCACTATTGTGTTACAGGGAATGGATTTCTTCAGTTAGTGAATTCACCTAGACTAACTCCATAGCACAATTGCTAGCTATGACTCTTACAAGTATATCCTAGGGCCTTTCTAGTGACAATGCTGTGTGACACAAACACTGCAGTAAAAGGCAACTTAGCTTTCAGACAGAAGCCAAATCTAGGGAAAGGAGACTAATGCCTGGTTATCAGGTTTCCAGACAAAGAAGGCATTTGAGAAAGTATATGCTAGGTACTAATCTTCTGTGATTTCAATCAAAGGCAAAGATAAAACAGTTACCTTGTAAGGTGTGGGCTGATACCCCATTCTTAAATCCCACCACTGAAACAGGAAACACCAGAGTGTGTTAAATCTTTACTTAGGGACCTAAACAAGTGACCTGCCTTTCAAAGGTGTTGAGTACCTGCAGTTGTCTGGGAGCTGTGGCTGCTCAGCATCACTGAAAATCTGCTATATAAAGGCACAATTTTCAAATCAGGCAAAACACTACTTAAAGAGATCCTCTTTGCACTGGCAGTTTTGCTTGAATAAGGATTTCGGGACTGGGCCTTTAATCTCTATATGATGTTGTTGCAATCTGTGTTAGGGAGCATCACAATGATCACAGAAATATGCATAATTTTTATGAAATACTTCCACAACCCTTCAAACTTTGAACAAACTAGGCCCTTTGCTAACCAGCTCACCATAGGGCCTGATGCTGATTTCTCACACCAGCATAAAACAGAGGTGTTACCATGGCAGTCCATTCAGTTGCATGCACCAATGTAAAACTGATGCGAGATCAGAGGTGAAAGTAAGCTGGTCCGGGCAGGTACAGAGGACCGGTAAGAAAAGGAGACTGGCTGAGGGAGGGAGAAGCCTGCCCCCTGCATAAGAATAGTTTAAACTCAGCTGTTCCCTGAGTGGTTCAGCCCCCCAGGTTAGGAGCAGTTTCTGGCATCCTTGTTAATTTCACTCACAGTAGCTGAGGGGAGTGCAGAGGGTGTGTTTGACCATGGCAGGGGCAGTCCTTGTCTGCCCCCAGGATGAGGGGATCTCTCCAATACTAATATACACAACAAATACAAGCATTTGGCTGCAAAGCTTAAATCCAGAGCCAATAAAAACAGGTGGAAGGGGAAAACTCAGTCACATTGGTTTCTCGTCTCCTTCCTTGCACTCCTCCAGCCAGGCTGCAGACAAGCCTCTGCATTCCTCACCCCCAGTAGGGGTTCTCCTCTAGGCTCTAGCCTGCAGTAGGGGGACAGGCTGAGATGCCTGCTGCTGCTGCCTGCAAAAGAACAGTTTACACTCAGCTGTTCCCTGAGCAGTTCAGCCCCCAGGGTTAGAAGCCGTTTCTGGGATGCTTGTTAATTTCACTCCCAGTTGTTGTTGGGGTGTGTGTGTGTGATCATGGCAGGTAAAGTTCTTTTCTGCCCCTGGGATGAGGGGATCTCCTATACACAAAAAACACAATCAAAATCAGGAACCCTTTCCAAGTTCAAATCTATCCCATTCCTTCCCCAGCAGAGGATCATGGTTGTGATGTCCAAACTGCTTGCAGATTCTTTTTGAAATGTTACTGAACCACTCAGGGAACAGCTGAGTTTAAACTGTTCTTACTCAGGAGGCAGGCTTCTCCCTCCCTCAGCCAGTCTCCCTGCTGCAAGCTAGAGGGAAGTCCCTGCAGCTGCTGCTCAGTGCCAGGCAGGGAGAAAACATGGAGCCTAGTGTCTGCAGCCTAGGTGGAGGAGGAGGGAAGACACGGAGAAAATGTGACAGTAAGTTTTCACTTTTTCAGGCTTATTCCAATAGTAAAGTTTTATTACAGAGTAGTATTATTGGTAGTAGTAATAGTAGCTTTATTTTCTCTATCTATGTCATGCAATGGGAGGGATCCATGAAGTACATAGGAGAGGTGGGTTGCTTGCAATTGGACCATATGGGTAAGAAATGTAAATTATTTTCACCCCTGCCCAAACCCTAGGGCTCCCAGCTGCCTCTGCAACTGGTAGCTCCTGGGGTGATTTAAAGGGCCTAGCTCCTAGCTTCAGCTGAATCCCAGAGCCCTTTAATTCCTGATTTTAAAACCCTGGGATTTAAAGGCCCCAACTCTTCCAATAGAGGCCCCTCCCCCTCCCCAGGACTCTGGAGTACTGGCAAGTCCTTTAAGTTACTTTCACCCCTGTGCGAGATCACAATTGGGCCTGTACAGTTTTCCTTTTATGTAAAGCGTGATATTCTTGGTCTGGCATGGATAGTTTTTCAGAGTTGCTTACTATGGGGCTATACATCAAGATGTTTTTTCAGTTCTTTAAACTGAGAAGTTATTCCTTGGTCTAAAATCAGTCATATGCTGATGAGTTTTAATTCATTCTTTGAGTTTGTATGACACGTAATTGGTCACAATGAGGCTTTGATAGCTGAAATACTATGTTTCAAAACAAGCCTCATCTATACTGTCCTACAGAAGGACTAGGTCAACTATTTTTTGCTGTCAGTAGATAATCATCCATTCTGGTGTATGGATCTGTATATGCAAATTCCACTCTCCCTCCATTTCCCCACTCTACTTTCTTTGATTTGCACAAAGAAACACTTTGTACTTAGACTTCAGTAGTTTTTACGAGATAGTTAATTAAGGATACCAAATTTTTTATTGATCACATTCTGTTTAACATTTTCAATAATTCAGATATAGATATTTACTATGGTCCATGAAACTGAGGGTGCAAATGATATTTATAAGGTATTAAACATTGCAATATGCTGTCTTGCATGCAACAGGAAGGAAACAGGAGGAAATGCTCTTGCCTTATAGACCAGATACACAGAACATGGATGGATGGCTGAACATGTATGCTGCCTTTTCAGACAGTGACCTAGCAAACCTAGACCATTCTTGACAGGAGTTTGTCTAGCCTGCTCTTAAAAACCCCTAGTGATGGGGATTCCACAACCTCCCTTGGAAGCCTATTCCAGAGCTACCCTTATAATTAGGTTAAATATTAGGGAAAACTTTCTAAATTTCCCTTGCTGCAGATTAAGCCCCTTACTACTTGTCTTAACATTAGTGGACATAGAGAAAAATTGATCACAGTCCTCTTTATAGCAGCCCTTAACATATTTGAAGACTTATCATGTCCATTTTGTTGACTTCTGACCAATTCTCCAGTTTGTCAAGGTCTTTTAAAATTCTAATTCTGTTCTCCAAAGTGCCTGCAACCCCTCCTAGCTTGGTGTCATCTGCAAAGTTTATAAACATATTCTCTACTTCATTATACAAGTCATTAATGAAAATATTGAATAGTACCAGACCCAGGACTGATCCCCTAAAGATCTTACAAAATACACCCTCCCAGTTTGATAGATAAGTATAGAGTATGGTCTTGCAACCAGCTGTGCACTCACTTTATGCATCCACCTACTATGTTTCCCTAATTTGCTTATGAGAATGTCATGTGGCACTGCGTCAAAAGCCTTACTAAAATCAAAACATATCTCACTGACTGCTTTCCCACACCTCCATCTGTTAGGTCAGTAATTCTGCCAAAGAAGGAAATTAGGTTGGTTTGGCATGATTGTTCTTGACAAAACCATAGGCTATTCCTTATAATCTTACAAATTGATTTTTTTATACCTGGAAAGATGCAGGAAAAAATATTAAGTTAGGCTAACTGGTCTATAACTCCTTGGATCCTCTTCGTTTCCCTTGTTAGGTGTTGTGTGCCCATCTTCTGGGACCTCCAGGGGTTCTAAAGATAACAGTTCCAAGATTGCTTCAGCCAGTTCCTTAAGTACCCTAGGATATATTCAAGTTAGCAGGTTCTGGTTCAATTTCTTTAACTTATCTAAACAGTCTTTAACATGTTCTTTTCCTATTTCGGCTTGCATTCCTGGCCCCTTGTTGTTAATGTTAATGGTGTTGAGTATCTGGAGACCATTAACCTTTTCAGTGAAGACTGAGCAAAATAGGCATTCAACACCTCAGCTTCCTTGATGGTATCTGTTAGCTCTTCTTCTCTGCTAAATGGAGAACCTATGCCTTCCTTCATCTTTCTCTTGCTCCAAATGTATTTAAAGGATTTTTCTTATATCCTTTAATGTCCCTTGTTAGGTCTAACTCATTTTATACTTTAGACTTTCTGATTTTGTTCCTGCATGCTTGTGCTATTCTTTTTGTTGTACTCCTTAGCGTTTTTCCAGGCTTCTGTTTTTTGTAGCAGCCTATCTCCACTTCACGGAGCAGCCAGTTATCCCTCCTCATCTGGTAGTGTCATAGTCATTTGTAGTTGGCTAGCATCCTTCATCCCAGATGTCTGCATGTACATCCTTTCGATGAAGTCCTTGTGCTCCTGGATGCTATGCAAATGAACCATCTCCTCCTGAAGCTCTCTTACTTGTTTCCCGAGTGACTCCACCAACAGACCTCACCTGATGGTTCCCTTTGCCTGGATTTTGTTGGTGGGGAATTGCAGGCCATATTCCTACCAAGATCAAGCCTGAGGAGAAGCCTCCCGGGGCCAGGATGCCTGTCTGGCAGAGGACCCCATAGGTGCAGGCAGATTAAGGACTAGGACTGGTGTTGGTGAGATGCTATTTTTCTCCCATGCCAGGTTCTCCCTCCTGGCGCACCTGCAAGTTAAGGAAACAAACACAACCCTATCCCCCTCAGCTGGTAACTCCCTTAGTCTCCCAGATACTTTTGTCTTACCAGCCTCTAGAAGTCTGCATGTTTTTTAAAGCCTGGGCCCCACACAGTTAGAATGGGTGGCTCAACATCCCTTACTCAGCCACCTCTAACCACTGGCCTATCCAATCACAGGCGGCATTGCTCTCATTTCAAAAGAACACCTACTAGAAAGCAGCAGCTAACATACCTAACTGCAGAGCAACCTAGCCCAGACAGTCAGCAACCAAGTCTAGATTCTAAAACAAAACCACCAACACAGCTTCCTACCAAGTTTCATGGCAAGTTATTTGCATAGCACAGCAAGTGCTCTTCTTTTCTCCCCCCCAAAGTTAATCAATACCACCATGTACCTTATCAGCCAGCTAGTATCAGGTCCTAAACTTTTTTATTTTTGTATCGTCCATACAAAAACTGCACAGTGCTGTGAAAGGAAAGAGGAGAGATGTCTAGGCCACAAACTCTGAGGCAGGGGTTCAGCATAATGACAGCTGTTGGTTTTGTTGCATATAGTGCAGTTCTGAAATTCAAAATAAAAGGATAATTTTCAACAAAATAAGTATTTCTCCCCTCCATCCCTTCCAAGAAAGTTGGTTTATAGCACTTTTGACTTCCCTCAACATCTCAAACTCAGTTTACATGCGTTTCTTCTTTAGGCACCAATACTACAAACATGCATGTAATTTTACATATGTAATTTCATTGAGTTCAGTGGAACAAATCCTGCACAAAGCTGTACGCATGAATACTTGTGGGATTGGGTCTTTAGTTTCTTTATTGTGGATTCTTTATTAAAATTATTTCTGTTTTGGATGGGATGGTGGTAGTATTTTGGATCTGGTTTTGCTCATGGATTTATTTGCATAAGTGACCTATGCAATTTAATTTAGTTAAGAAGCCTAGATATCTCTGGAGATCAGCTGTCCCAATTCTGGGGTTAACAGCACCAGTGCCTCTTTAGGTCTCAGGTCACCAGCTGTCACCTCTCCATGGGCAGAAACCTGTGTCCTTCTCCTTTCAGCTTGGGAATTCAGACTTGCAGTCTCCCTGCAATTTCCTATGTTTATCCCAGCAGGTCTGACCTTAGTCTAGCACCAGGGCTGGACTACCCAACAGGCAGAATAAGCACATGCTTAGGGCACCAGCAAAGCCAGGGGCACCAAAAAAGAGGTTTTTTTTTAAATTGATATTTGATATTTCAAAAAAAGCATTGAAGTAGTCATCATGGGAAAAATCAGAACTTTGTTAAACTTCCTCACACTCCACTACATACTCTTCCTCTATGTTTCTATTCTCATTTTTATTACTTATCTTCACCTAAACAAGGAGGACGTCCTACTAATGTAGATTGAAATAATGCGAGGAAATTGAAGACTGTAACTGATCATTCTACTCCTGGTAGTAAAACAGACATTGTTCTAGAAGGTGTGGATGTGTCAGGGACTGAACCTGCTCAGGCTATAAATAATAGGAGACAAGATCCTGGTATGTGGGTTGATTTCAGTACCGATGATGTAGCTTACTGGATAGATTGTGGACCAAATGACTGTCAACACCACACTGGGCCATTTGAGAAATCACATCAGACTTTTACCAATGGCAAACAAACAAGATATTGTCCAAAAAATGCTTTTCAGCATGAAAGCGAATGGTGAGAAATACACTCGAGAATGGCTACTGTATTCACCATCAACAGGATCTGTGTACTGTTTTGTTTGCAAACTTTTTGCATACAAACCTTCAGCATCCCGGTTTGCTGCAGATGGATTTAGTGACTGGCGGAATACTGTTTTAATTGAACAACATTAAAATAGCACTATTCACAGAGATTCAATGTTGACTGATTTAAATCAAAGACAGGGCTTTGGACTGACACAAATTGGAAGAACAAATTAAAGGGGAGCATGAACACTGGCAACATGTCTTGCTGTATGTTTATAGCTGTTATTCAAACATTAGCGGAATGTGGTCTGCCTTTCCGGGGATCAAATGACACATTTGGAGCATTGCAGAATGGAAATTTCTTGGGATTGTTGGAGCTTGTTGCTCAGTTTGACCCATTTTTAGCAGGCAAAGGTAACCCATCATATTTATCCAAGACAATATGTGATGGACTCATTGGTCTAATGAGTGACAAAGGTCATTCAGCTATTGTGGATGAAATAAGTACTGCTGGGTACTTCAGTTTATCTGTCAACTCTACACCTGATCTTTCACATATTGATCAGTTGAGTATTGTACTAAGATATGTGTCTCCCACAGATGGAAAACCAGTTGAACGATTTATAACATTCCTCAATTTGAAAAGCCACACTGGTGAAGAAATGGCAAATCAAGTACTGCATTCTGTGACAAGTTTGCAAAATAGATTTCTCAAAGTGCAGAGGTCAATCTTAGGACAATGCTGCCAGCATGTCAGGGCGTTATCAAGGAATGCAGAAGAAGCTCTTAGAACAGAACAAATATCCCATATTCATACCATGTGTTGCACACTCTCTCAATCCTGTTGGCCGCAGTGCTGCTGGTTGTTGTCCGATGGCAGTAAGGTTTTTCTCAACAGTCCAGTTACTTTATACATTTTTTTTCTGCCTCAACACACCGATGGGCAGTTCTTAAAACATATTTGGACAATGATCATGCGTTGAAATGTCTTTCTAATACTTGCTAGGAGGCACATGCAGTGGCAACAAGTGCAATTCTGGAGTCCTACTCAAAGATTGTGGATACATAAGAAAGTATAGCTGAAGACCAATCACAAAAGGGAGAAACTATATGAGAGGCAGAAAACCATTGGAAACAAGATGCAAGAACTAGAGTTTGTATTCGTGTTGACCATGTGGAATGAAATTTTACAACACTTTCACCATACAATTCAAGCTCTCCAAGAAAAAGAATTGGATTTGAAAACATGTGCAGATCTCTATCAATCATTAGCTGACTACTTACACACTTTGAGGCATGATTTCAAAGGGATAGCTCAGTGGTTTCAGCCTTAACCTGCTAAACCCAGGGTTGTGAGTTCAATCCTGGAGGGGGCCACTTACGGATGTGGGGCAAAAATCAGTACTTGGTCCTGCTAGTGAAGGCAGAGGGCTGGACTTGATGACTTTTCAGGGTCCCTTCTGGTTCTATGAGATATAGCTCCATATATTTGAAGACATATCAAAAGAGATCTTTCCTGATACCAACTACAAAGAAGCCCAGTCTCAGGGTCCTGAGCTAGTTCAGGTTGACCTTCTATACCAAAGTTCCTTTCTTTGTCTGCTGGAACTCTTAAACCTGGTCTGTACCAAAATATGCAATTTCCCCCAAGAGGTGGTATTTTTCTGGAGTTATCTGTCCTGGGTTTTGCAGTAAGTCCCCATCTCCCTTGATTTTTAGTTCCTAGAGAAAGCTTGGTAATCCTCCCCTACCAAGGTACAACACAATACCTAGCTCACAAATATACTATTTATAGATACAGAAGCTTGAACATTCCTGGGGCCTGCAGCATCTAGCACACTTCAATATAAGTCTTTCTGTGCTTCTATAAGAAGTTTGTGCTTCCAAGGAGTGTCATCTGTCCCATTTTTAAAGTTACTGAACTTTAATTATAAAAACGGTGAGGCTGTATGTTCAACGGTAACATGCAAGTCTTTGCAAGATGGTAGTCAAACTTCCTCATAAATGTGCTCCTAAGTACAAGATTTAAATTGGGAGAGTATTCATTTTTGGGAGAGATTTTTATAAGGTGTTTTAAGTCAAAGTAGTAGTCAGTGTTTCCTAAATATAAAATGAACAGAACTTTTGCATGGGCTAATGTTTGAGATACTTCTACCTCCTGTTTTTCCTTCCCCAGTTTTATGATCTAAGACTCCCTCCCCTCCCCTCCCCCCACCCCCCCTTCATTTCATGGTGGTGGTGGTGTATTTTGTATTGCTGGCTGAATTTTTAGCATGCTATAGTGCTACAATTTTGATATTAAAGGGTTGCATTATGAACCCATTACTTCCAATAGAAAAAAATCGTCACACTGGCTTCAATGGGACTATTGTGCAAATAAGTGCTCATCAGTGAGAATGATGGCTTCACAAACTGATCCCAAATCTTCAAAGGCGTCCTTACCTTACCCCTGTCTAAACTGCTTCTGCTTGCTTTTATTTATCACAAATGTTTAGGTAACATCTCTATTTGCTGTTGTAAATAAAGTGGGTAATGACCAGTACCACTAAAAATTATGGAATTAGGAGGGCTGCGTACCCTAACTCTCCACCTGTTACGGCCTAAACATGGAACATAAGGTAGGACAAAGACCCAACTAGACAGACAGCAGAAAAATAATAGCCTAAAGGAGCTCAGATTTTAAAGTGTGTGACCATGACTTCCTGATTTTGCAATTCTGAGTAAATTTGCAAAAATAAAATTGCTTGATTACACTTTGGTTACATGATCTCTTGAATATATTTCATAACAAACCCATTTTAGTCATGTTTATTAAGATGGTACAGGAAAAAGGTTCTATATATGATACCAGTCTCTAAAGAGCAGTCCTATGCAACATTCATCTCATGCAGAAGGTATGCTACCCAACTTACATATTTCAGAGGATATTTTTATATGATTTTGTAAGTTAGACATTTCTTTACATGTTACTAAACTCCAAGCTCTCAGTTTGTTCCACTTCCTTAACTTGTTTTGTTCCTTCCTTATCTTTGTTTTGGATACTAGCATTCCAGGTATTGACTCATGAAGCTACTTCCCCAGCTTGTACTAAGATATAGATTTGTTCTATCTTAATTTTTGACAAGTTTCCTATCTGCTTGCGCCAAATGCTTGCTTCAGCAAAGGCAAGGTACTATGGGATACATAGCATAAATGAACAAGATCATGGTATAGGCCAGTCAAGGTTACATCACTGTTGTATACGCACATGGAGTATGCATTAAGCACAAATATTGTGTTATGTGTATATGTTGTGCAGATAATACATATTCATTATATATATTTATATGCCAGCAGCATATTAGTCAACTAGCCCCCAACTCAGGCTTGGCTTAAAACTTTTTTTTTTAATACACTTTTGGTTTTGATTTGCTTTCTAGTTTTTTGACCCTTTAGGGTCAGTGTTTTTAAACTCTTCTGTGCACATGCAAGGGCTAGAAATTTGCTGAGCCTCTCGTATAATAACAAGACGCTTAGTTCTGGAGCTTTAAGGAACACCCCATGTCCTATGAGGCTAGCAATAAAACTATGACTTATCAACACTGGATCTTGAAAGCAGCAGTTACATTACGCTCAATCTGATTACAGGTGGTGTAGTGAGTGGGATACATGTTTACTGGTGCTGCAGGGCCTTGATCTTAATATGAAAGATCCCGTTAGGACAGTAAATGCATTCAGTGTGTCCCTTGAGGATTTGCACAGAGCACTATGCAGTATGTGTGCTTTATTTACTACAGAGCTGAGATCTATTCCAATCCTAGCCTTTTTGCAAACCGGTGTGTGTTTTCTTTAAATGTGAAGTATATCATTTCCCCTCCCCCCCCCTTTCCGCTTCCTTACACACTGCACTACCTCTGACAGGTATCAGAGGTTTCTTTTGTCTCGCTCGCCCAGCCCCAGAAGCGCTTATCCCACTGCCTGAGCCATTGCTTTCATTTCCCAGAATGCTCTTTGATACTCAACTACACTGTACCCGAAACGCTGAGCAGCGAGCCAGGAGCTTCATCTTGTCTGTGTCTTTCTAGTTCTTCTTCCTGGTTTGGGCGGCGCGGCAGCCCCGCCCAGCCCTGACATGACACCCGCGCGGCCCGCCTGAGCCCAGGTGCAGCACATTACCCCGGCTCTCCGCTGCAGCGAGGCGGCGGCAGGTGACTTTACCTTGCCGCAGGGGGAGCTACCTGCGCCCGGGCTCGCTACCACCTTGGGAAGAACCTGGGCGACGGCAGCAACGCCGGCAATTGTATCTCAAACCCACAGCTCCTGGCTGAGCGACGGAAGCGCCCAGGGTTTGCTGGGGGGAGTGAGGCGCTTCGTCCCTCCCCTCTGTGGCGGCGGGTGCAGCCTGTACCCCCCGCCTGGGTGGGTTGCTGCGGGGGGGTCTCCCCCCCGGTGTCGCTCTCCGCTGGTGGATGCCGCAGACCCCGCCGGAGCCCGAGAGGACGCGCTGGGTGCGTTGTTACTGTTTTTCATGGCTTCGGCTCTGCTCAGCCCCGCGGGGGGTGGGGTGCGGGGCTGGGTGAATGCCCCTGCCCGGCGGCGGCGGCTGCACACGTGCCTGTTGCCCGCCGCGATGGGCTCTTCATTAGCAGCGGGCGCGGGGACGACGTGGTGGGTCTGTCAAGGGGGACGGGGAGGTATTTGCCTCGCTGCCCTCCCCTTTATTAGGTGCCCCCCGCCCCGGTTCAGAGACCTCCGCCGGGGGGGAGGGCGGCAGAGGGGCCGGCCCCTGGGATGCCTGCGCGCTGGCACAGGTGTCCCCAGCACCGGGCCAGGCAGGTGCAGGTGCCCGGCTGCTCAGCGGCTGCCAAGGGGCAAAGCACCGTGCTGATGTTCCCGGGCGTTTGGCCCGCTCCTGCGCTTGCAGCAAAGGTGTTTCCGGGGGAGAGAGGCCCGCCAGCCTGGCTGCGGTCCCGGGGTGGAGGTGCCCCGGGGGCGGGCCGGAGAAGGGGTCCGCTCAGAGGGGACGGGAGGACAGGTCCTGGCCCGCTGCTCGGCCCGATGTTGCACGGGCTGTGTGTGTGTGTGTGTTAGGAGCGGGTAGCGGCCCCCGGACGTGGCTCAGGCTGAACTCGTGCTACGCTGCCCGCCCCACCAGCATTTTCGGGTTTGCTGTCAGATCGACTCTCCGGCCCCGGCACCACCTCGGGGCGGGCCCGGCGATACGAGCCCGAGAGGCAGAGGGATCACGCCCGTGGATTTCCGGTTTCAGCTCAGGGCTGTGTCCGGACGGAGTAAAAACGAAACAAAACAAAACAAACCCCTCGCCTAGTGCAATCAGCTGCAGCCCAGCCGCAAGCGCCAGCTAATGAGGGGGCGGGGCCGCCCGCCTGCCACTGATGCCCAGCTCACCTGGCCGCCTCCGGCCGCCCAGAGGCTCGCCATGCACTTGAACTTTACTTGATACTTCACTTACAAAGCTACTGGGCTCGGTCGCAGGAACGTGCTTGTCCCGCCCTCGCTGCTAGCTGCCGAAGGGTGGTGTATCGCCCAGAGTAAGTGCATTTGTGGTTCCTTCTGTCTGCGCTCGCAGGAAACGCACTCCCTTTTGGGTCTTTGAATGCTCACGTGGTGGATGGCCTTTGCTCTCTCTTGCTGTCATCAGTGTTTTCTGTTTGTGTGTTGTACTGGGATTTCTGGTAGGATGAGTCTCTATAGTAACTCTAGTTTATTGGATAGCTGTCAAAGCTCTCACTCGAGGATTTATTTGATTTTTAAGCGGTTCATGCATTTGTAGCTGTGGACTTGGCAATTTTAAAGTATTTTAGTGTTAACATTCATTCTGTAGCAACAGTAGGTATGTTGATCTTACACTTACAAATAAGTAGCACACATATGCAAGAAGTCAATGTGTGATTTTTCTTTTATCCTTAGAGGGGAAATGATAAATGTGTGTTCTGTTATTTTAAATCAAATGCAGAGGGGAGTGGATAGTGCATTGGGAGCACCCAATCCAGTCTTTCAGCTGATCAGATATTACATTTGAGGGTTTGATTTTTCCCTCTCCCCCTCATATATGGAGAAAATTACCAAAAGAGAATGCATAATAAAATCGCCAAAATCAGAAACACCAAAGACATGATCCTGCATCAGTGGAGGTTTCCCTCTCCGTTTAATGGGAGTAGGATTGACCCTCAAGTGATAAGAATATATTAAAATGTATTCATTTTATATGGATTTTTACAATATTAGTTTAACATTTCGATACTGCTGAGATTAATAAAATGCGTGGAACACTGCTAGGTCACTGTGGTACATATAGTGGTGTAACTGTTGGACAGCCCAGCACAAGGACTTGAAATTCATGAGTGGGAGTAAGAGGTTGAAGTGCTCAGAGTCATACAAGATGTATAATAATGGACCAGTAAAACACATTTCTCTTACCTTAGTACAGTATTGATTTGTGTTGGCAGATGAGCTGAAAATAAAAACTCCAAAGAAGACATAAAAATATCTCCAAAGTAGTTAATTGGCAAGGAAAATGTTGGCCACAGCTGTCCAGAGTCATGGATTATATATTTTTCATATTTTAAACTAATGAGCATTGAGAAAGTAGGTGTGTAACTGGGTAGGTGGATCTATGGGTTGTACAGTTTTTACTGAGAGCCAATAGAATATAGTATAATACTGCACATGTGACAATTAGAGGGTCACAAATGAATAAAGAACCATTTAAATTAGTGCCTTAAGTGGACTTTCATTAAGCTTTGATTGTATTAGACCAGCGGTCGACAACCTTTCAGAATTGGTGTGCCGAGTCTTCATTTATTTATTCTAGTTTAAGGTTTTGCATTCCAGTAATACATTTTAATGTTTTTAGGTCTCTTTCTGTAATCTATAGCTAAACTATTGTTGTATGTAAAAAACATATTAAAAACCTTATTTACAAGAAGCTTCATTTAAAATTAAATTAAAATGCAGAGCCCCCGGACTGGTGGTCAGGACCAGGGCAGTGTGAGTGCCATTGAAAATCAGCTCACGTGCTTCACACCTTCGGCACACGTGCCATAAGTTGCCTACCCCTGTATTAGACCATAGATCAAGCAGTTAAAGGAAGCTGATATGTCATGAGAAAAAGACAAAGAATAGTTGTCTGCAAAGGTGGGAGAAACTCCATAAATAAATATGTTGTTTTATTGGCCAAGTGAGGCTAATAACAAGTACAACGCAAAGGACAAAGGGGAAATACTTAAATTCATCATTTGCCCTGAAAACCAAAAAATAATTGAGGCCTAGTTTTGCAAAAATAGTTGAATTACTACAGATTATAACAGTAACTAGTCACAGTTTGACTTGGCATTGTTGCCTTGGCTCTTTCCAAAAATCTACCATGTTATACTTCATGACGAGAAGTTCCAGTATGTTCTTGTTTAAATTACTAATATGCAAACTGAGCTGTTTAGTCTTGGATGCCAATGAGAATTCTCAGAATGTTCTCTCTTTGGACTTCCATTCCTAAATGGTGACTCCTAAACCCAGCTCCATGTGCCTATTGAATGAGATGCAATGCTTTGGTTCACAGTCACCTAATCGCTTATATCCTCTTAAAAAAAACACAGGTACTGTAATTACAATAAGTCCCCGTCACCACTCCCTCCATATATAATACTTTTCATCCATAGGTTTTTAAAGTCCTTTACAAATATGGGCAAGTATTATTTCTGTTTTCACTGATGGGGTAACAGATCTTAAATGATTTGTACAAGGTTCCACAATTACTCAGTGGCAGAGTCAGGACTAAATTTCAGATCTTCTGACTCTAAACTCTTATGATCAGTGCAGTAGGCCTCAACTACAGCTGTCACCAAAATATAGGTATGAATAAACTACAAATGCGCACAATCACAGTGCTGCATATATTAAACATTTTGCCAAATACTTTAGACTTGCAAATTTAGTGACACTGGTACTGATTAGATTAAATGAAAATAAAAAATCGACTGAAAAAGACTGAGGCCACGTCCAGACTACCCGCCATATCGGGGGGTTAAAATCGATTGCTCGGGGATCGATATATCGCGTCTAATCTAGACGCGATATATCGATCCCCGAGCGCGCTTATATCGATTCCGGAACTCCATCAACCCCAACGGAGTTCCGGAATCGACAGGGAGAGCTGCAAACATCGATCCCGCGCGGTGTGGATGGGTGAGTAATCCGATCTTAGATATTCTACTTCAGCTACATTATTCACGTAGCTGAAGTTGCGTATCTAAGATCGATTTCCCCCCCCCCCCCGTAGTGTGGACCAGCCCAGAGAGAAGAGAGATTTCCTTGAAAGATATTAGTGTTGCAGATAACGTAACTTTGATAGCTTAGGATAGGGTTGTCTGAGATCTCTGCAGATTGGATCTGCACTGTGACCTGGCTCGCTTTTCAGTTACAGCTTACTGATTGTTTTTCTTAATACTATTGTGTATTGTCACTGGTGGAAAGATTGATTGGCATTGTGATTTTTATTTCCTTTTGCTTGTTATGAATGTGGTTGAGTAACTTTTTAAGTTTCATGTCTAGTTCAGTGTGTACATGTAATGGCTTTTATTTAGAGATGGGATGAATATACTATTCTTACTCACTTTGTACACAAATTCCAAGTGAATCCTAAAACTAGTGAATCATGTCAGACTAAATGATTATAGTAACATCTGCACGCAGCGCGGACCATTGGCATGCTGTGTATTTTTGAAATATTGGTTTGTCTAGTTTCTTAATGCAGTGGAATACTGTGTTTTTTAGGGCTTGAAGGAGCCGTATCAGGAAAGAAAGCAGAAGTGGGGTTGTCGTTGAAAAACGAAACAAAAGTGAGTTCTGAGAGTTTATTGAAGGATTAGAAACTGATTGCATTATGCACAGGATCCAAGAGAGCATTATTTATTATTTTTTTAGCCCAAAATGGTGCTGGACGGTATACAGTACAGGTGAAATGACAGTCCCTGCCCTGAAGAGTTTATGATATAAGGCTGTGTCTACACTACACACCTTTTAGTGACACAGCTATCAAAAAGGTGTGAATAACAGTAGGGGGAAATTAGTATGGGGGGAGGAAATAGATGATGGCATATATCACATTGGTAATTCATGTGCCAGCAGTGCCCCTCTGCCATATACATTGGCCAGATCGGACAGTCTCTATGCAAAAGAATAAATGGACACACATCTGACATCAGGAATCATAACATTAAAAAACCAGTAGGAGAAAACTTCAGTAGCTCTGGTCACCTCAATAACAGACCTAAAAGTGACAATTCTTCAACAAAAAAAACCCCTTCAAAAACAGACTGCAGGGTGGAACTGCAGAACTGGAATTAATTTGCAAACTGAACACCATGCTTTCATGTATTTATACCTGCCTCTGTGTTTTCCACTTCATGCATCTGATGAAGTGGGTTCTAGCACATGAAAACTTATGCCCAAATAAATTTGTTAGTCTCTAAGGTGCCACAAGGACTCCTCGTTGTTTTTGCTGATGCAGACGAACACAGCTACCACTCTGAAAATTAGGGTAGAGGTAAGCATATGTTTAAATGTTTTGTTGATTTGAGGCCTCAGATACTGGAATGATGGGCGTGGTAGAAAAGCCTAGGTAGATTATATTAAACCTCAGTGGTATATTTGCAATAATTTGTTGTATTAATGCTTATCCTGTGGGGCATGCTAGCTGCTGCAAACAGTTTAAAATGCAAAACAATTCAGTGGTCAATATAAAAAGCCAAGCTGTGTTTTTGAGACCCTGATCAAATTCCTACTGAAGTCAGTGGTACTCTTTCCGTAGACTTCAAGGGGAATTGGATTGTTGTTGTTTTTGTATTATGAGAACACCTAGGGCCCCCAGTCATGGAGCAGGGCCCCATTGTGCTTAACAATGTTCAAACATAAAACAAAGACTGTCCCTGACCCGAGGCACTTGCAATCTGAGTGTAAGGTGGATGCAACAAACAGATTGGGGAAGCACAAGAGAACAGTGAGACAAAACTGATCCACATGATGGGCACACCAGCTGCTAAACCATTGTCAAGTTTATTTGTAGGCATCACAGCAGATGGGAATTTTTAAGGAAGGATTTGAATAAGGAAAATGAGGTGGCTTTGCAGATGGTTACAGAGAACAACTCACATGCATGGGGGGGCAGCATGAGAGCAAGAGCAAAGGTGCTTGTTTGGAAATGTAATAGATGGGTGGTGAAGGCCAGCATCATAGGCAAAGCAGAGTTGTGAACAGACATCTTGATAGTGCACAAAAGATGGTAGATGGAGCAGAGAGAGATTGTAAAGAGCTTTATAAATTAAGACATAGTTTGTCTGATGTAATAGAGAAGAGTGAGTCAAAGAGAGAAGTGACGTGATTGAAGCAACAAATCTGAACAATGACACATGCAGCAATGTTTTGAATAGATAGAGGTGGCATAATATGGGATTGTCAAAACCAGAGAAAAGGAAGTTGCAATAGTAGACGCACAAGAGGATGATGATGAACTTCGATGAGAGTTTTAGTTGTGTGGACACAGAAGAAAGGCCATAATCTTAGAGGAGTTATTCAGGAAAATGCAGCAAGATTAACACACGGCCTGAATGTGAGGACTGAGTTGACAAATGACACCCTGATTGACAGGGAGGATAGTGAGCATTATTTCTTTTTTTTAACAAGTGTCATTAGCATGGAAGTATGTCTTCTGGAGTGGTGGCTGAAGCATGAAGGGACATAGGCACGTTTAGCATATCTGGCACATAAATACTTTGCAATGCTGGCTACACAATTCCCATGCAAACGCCTGTTCTCACTTTCTGGTGATGTAAATAACAAGTGGGCAGCATTATCTCCCATAAATGTAAACAAAGTTGTCTGTCTTAGCAATTGGCTGAATGAGAAGTAGGACTGAGTGGACTTGTAGGCTCTAAAGCTTTGAATTGTTTTGTTTTTGAGTGCAGTTATGTAACAAAATCTACATTTGTAAGTTGCACTTTCATGATAAAAGATTGCACTACAGTACTCATATGAGGTGAACTGAAAAAGTTTCTTTTGTTTATCATTTTACAGTGAAAATATTTGTAATAAAAATAATATAGTGAGTAGTGTACACTTTATATTCTACATTTTCAAATATATTGATTTCAATTACAACATAGAAGAACATCCAAAAATACTTAGTAAATGTCAATTGGTATTGTTTAACAAGGTGATTAAAACTGATGATATTTTTAATTGTAATTTTTTAGTTGTGTGAGTTAACTGTGATTGATCTACAGTCCTAGTATGTATATGTATATTTAACCATTTATGAACATTTGATTTTTTTTTTAAACATTTCTCTCACCTTAGAGAGTTGCTATTTTGTGTATAGGCTATTTCTAGTCAATACTGCAAGATTTTTCACAAAATTGCACAGTAATATTTAAACATCTAGAAGTTCTCATGGCTTTACAGATAAACATTTAATGGATGTTGATACAATGTAATTTAACTATGATCCACCACGGTAAAAATGCTGTGAAAGAAAAGTATCAGGTTGCATGTTTTTTGTTTTTGTTTTCCTAATTAAATATTAATTTTATTTATCATATTATGTTGTAGACATATTTATAATGTCAAAACTGAAATCTTGGGCCTAAACCAAAGTGACTGTTTTTACCAGTAAAGACTGGATAATACTATATCTGAATGATGTATCTTTCGGTCAATGAAAAATTTATTTCCAAGTGTCATTTAATATTACAGGCCACACCTGGGTGGCATAGTGGCTAAATGTTTAATCTCTGTAGACATGGGTTTTGAAAGTTGCTTAGGTTGCAAATATTGTACAAATTAAACCTAGTCCCTAATGGGTTTTTGCCCATATCATAAATAAGGCTGTAAATAGCGTTTTTAAACATTTATCTGATACAATTTTAATAGTTTAAACGGTTTCTTTTTAAACATGAAGGAGTTCACAGCATAGGTTTGGGAACTAGGGTTGTGTGTGTTCCCCCGCACCTGTAGTTCCCGTGCCTACGACATCAGTTCCATAGCAATGGTCCTGACTCCTAACAGTGCGAAACCTAGTTCCTGATACGCTATGAAATGGTATTGTGTGGCATTTTTAATGTGCACATTAGGCATTTAAACATTAACTGAATATGTTACTGGTAACACTGATGCTTATCGGTTAACCAGTTAACATTTTACTTCCCTAATCACAAAGCCACCTGAGAATTTGGCGTGATATGAATTTTCTGTTCAAAACAGTTTAGAATTCTACAGGAACATTGTACGTCAGGATTTGAGTGCATTAGCAGCACACTATGAAAAAACTTCTCAGCAAGGTCCTTCGTGTTTTTAGTGCTAGGCAATGTTAGTGTATGGCTTTCATTTTCACAAACACTAAATTAAGGATGTGGTAAATCCACTTCTTAAAAACAAAACAAAACAAAAAGCTTTGTTGAATGCAAACTATCAGATGTTGTGATCAGACATCACCTAAGACATTGTGCATTTTCTTTGCTCTGGAGAATCTGTTTTGCTGTATTAGTGTTGCATACAGAAGTTCCTCTGATATTACCTTCTGATAGGGAGAGCAATGATCTCAAACAAAACCATAATGGAAGCCCTTGTGTCCATAGGTAGCAAGTTATGTGGGCGTGTGGTGCTCTACCAATATTTAGGAACATGGGCCCAGCTACACCGGTGTTTGGGCTTACCGTGCTTTGGGGGATGCTGAATGTAGGGTGGCCTGGGAGGGTTGCAGGGGACCTGGTGCTGGCAGCAGCAAGCAACCCGGCCCCAGCCTGCCCCTCTCTGCTTATCCTAGCATCACTCAGGGGAGGGGGCAGAAGCTGGAAAGAGGTGGGGCGGTGGAATGAGGGTAGGGGGGCGGAGCAAGGGTGGCTGTGGCTGGGTCTCTCATTGCTGCTGGCACCAGACCCCCCACTAACTTCCCAGGTCACCCTGGACCCTGCATCCCCCTGAAGCACGGGGCCACCCAAAGCACAGGGCGGGGTGATTGCCCCGGTCTGTCCTATGGATGGGACAGCTCTGCTTGGATCCATTCTGGGCACCACCAAAAATTATACAAACGAACACCCATACTTGTGTCGAATTTCTGCCTGATTGATTGGTTTTGAATGCTGTGTTCAGCTGGACTGAGGCTGAATATATAGCAATATCAGGTTCTGACTTTACCCTGGCTGTTTTTTGTTTTTAGTTTTGTTTTTAACAATGCCTGAACAATTCCAAATAACTTCACTATTAGTAGATTTGTGTTCATAACAAATACAAATTGGGGATTCATCCATATGCTTTTAGAATAAGACTGTGAAAGCTAATTGGGTAGATGGAAATGTGGCAGTTCTGTTAGCTCTGTTGAACAAGGAATTACACTCTTGGCAAGAAAAAATTGTTTTCAAACTTCTCCTAACTATGTTAAGAGCTGATCTTATTAATTGCTCAGTGCACCCTGTTAGCATGCTCAACAGTTATCAGTCAGCCTCGTGTCTGTTTGCTATGCAGCATACTTCCAGTTGTGAGATCCTCACTAACTGAGGCATGTGACAGGTAGATCATACATGCTTTAACCTTCACCCGATAGGCCAGAATGCAGTGTTGTGCTCATTTGTATTAAAAGACTCAGATACTGTACAGGTACAAAGGAAAACATTCTTGGCCATGAGGAAATTACAAAATAGGATTATTAAGCCAAAAGTTGTTGTATTCTACTTAGTTTTAGTATAAATTGCTGAACACTAGAATTTTTTAATTTTTTTTATTTTTTTTTATGATTGGTTTAAAAATCTTGGGCCAGATCTTCAGTTGTTATCAACTGGTGTAGCTTCATCTGTAGTCTCATGTTCATGGCAGTAATCATGAAATCCCAGCTCTGCCATCTGGTATAGTTGTACGTCTTGGACACAGCCCAGCAGAGCAACTTTTCAAATGAAGTTGAAGTAATTCTATTGATGAAGTTTATAGTTTTCCATATAATCTTCACTTCGCCGTTGATTACTCCTGTCTTTAGAAATAATGTTAGGGCAGTAGAAGGGGAGAAAATGAGAGATGGTAGTCTGGAAAGGTAAATCAAATCAGGGTTTTTCTCTCTATCACTCACACAGAGAGAAATACACAGTATGGAGCCTTTTTTTCTAATTTACTAACCCATAGTACTCAGTTCTATTTCCTTGTTTTATACCTTTGAGAAAGTAGGATTTTCTTTAAAACCACTTGAATTGTATGTTTTTTTTTGTTCCTTTAAATTTTTGAAAGTGTTTAGTGTTTTTCAGTCTTTGGAGTTCAAAATCAGTGTTTGATATCCTGCCCTTCCAGACAGGTTTAGTTAAGGATGTAAGCAGTTTTTTTGTGTCTAACTATTATGATTCTAAAATGAGGGAGGGAGGACAAAATAAAATTGCAGTGAATGCTTTAAAGAATAATGTAATAAATTGTTGGTGTATATATTAAAGGGCTCAGCATATTATGATGTATTTGTTAATACATTTGCTAAATTGAGTTCAAAATTTTGGATCAACAAGTGAACATGAATTTGGACTCTGTCTAATCCCTATTTAAAATGTATCACAAGTTGGCAAAGTCACACAGTTTGATATGGTTAGCAGTATTTGATTTGTAATGGGCGGGAGAGGGAGCAGGAGCAGGGCTGGTAGAAGAGGGTGTATTATAGGTCAGCATTAAGATGCAATTGCAGAAGCTTTCTCGAGAACAGCTCTACATCACGTATGAGCACTGTATCTGGTCTTAACCTGTGCTCTTGATCCTTCATTTTCATGGAAAAGAGGCTGTTTGTTTGGTAGAAAAAAGAAAACGTGAATTAACAACAACCAGATTCTTACAAGTTCCCCATGATTGGTGATGCATTTTTTCATTTGTTTCATTCTGATCTTTCTTGTGAGTACATGCAGGAGAGCATGAAAAGTTAACAAACTAATTTAATTAGAATAATTTTGTTCTGACTTCAGATTTTTTCTTTAGATTTAGGATTTGTAAAGTGCAAACACAAAGTATAATTGTTTCATTTCTTCTACATATCAAGGAAATACATATCTTTTCTTGGAAACAAAGCCTGTACACAGGTTCTGAGCACCCTGCCAGTTGTTTAAAATTACAAAACCAAACAGTCAAACTTGCCTCTTCTGCTAAGAAACAGCATTTATATGCTAACACCCCATTCACCACCCCCTACCTCTTTTTCAAAAACCAAGTGAAACAAATGAGATCTGTAGCATAGCCTGATTTGCTGACTTTCAGGACATTTCAGATCAGGGGTAGGGCGGGCATTTCAGAGCCCTAAGGTCCTTACAGAGAACACCCTGCCAGCTGCTGCTCCTCTGTAATATCAAAGCGATTCTAACATGAGTGCAACCAGCTGGGGCAGTGTATCATGGTGTTAGAGGCCATCTCTCAGGTAGGCTGGTCCAAGGCCGTTTAGTGCTTCACTGGTCAAAACAAACACCATTTAAAAAAAAAATCTATCTAGGAGTTCATAGTTAACCAGTGCAAAACTCTGAGGGCAGGTGTTAGGTGCTTTCTGTGGAATGCCCTGCAAATCAGGTGAGCAGCTGCCTCCCATACCAGTTCTGGCTTCTCATTTGATTTAAGATGGAGTCCCATGTAGACCACATTGCAGTAATCTGATGTGACAAAGGCACAGATGATAGTAGCAAGATCCTCATCCAAAACAAAAGGCTGGCCCCGCCTAGCCAGGCACAGTTTGAAAAATGCCTTTCTGACCACTTCTGGCATGTGACCTTCTAAGTGCAGCTGCTAGTCTTGACTAGGGTGACCAGATGTCCTGTTTTTAAAGGGACAATCTTGTTTTTTTAGGACTTTTTCTTATATAGGCGCCTATTACCCGCTACCCCCTGTCCTATTTTTTCACATTTGCTATCTGGTAATCCTAGCCTAGACGGACAGCCAAGTTGTAAACTCAAGTTAGCAATGCAAGTTGAGTGACCTTAGTCATAGGGCAGATATTTTTGCCAGCTCCTCTGGTTGTTTCTCTTAACCTACCAGCAACACCACCATCTTGTTTGGATTGAGCAGCTGGGTCTCATCACATGCATCTGACAAAGTGGGTATCTACCCATGAAAGCTTATGCTCCAATACACCTGTTAGTCTTTAAAGTGCCACAGCACTCATTGTTGCTTTTTGTCAGTGCCTTAGTCTCTCAGCTACACCTGCTTGATCAGTTGAGATGGAGACACACATTATCTGGCATGGGTTATGCAGGAGGTAAAAACAGATTAAATAATGGTCCCTTCTGAACTTAAAATGTACATATCTATTAATAAACCTTAGTGTCATCAACATTCTGATAGCACTGCAGCCAAAGGTCTAGATTTTTAAATGGACAAAGTGGGTGAGGTAACATCTTTTACTGGGCCATCTTCTGTGGGTGAGAGAGACAAGCTTTTGAGCTTATTCTCTTACCAATAGATGTTGTTCCAATAAAAGATATTATCTCACCATTCTTGCTGCTTTAATATTTTGGGACCAGCACGGCTACAACAACTCCGCATAAAGATTTTTAAAGGTCTCCAGGCATTGCTGTGCTCAGTGTTGTAATGTCCAACTGGTTTGGGAGCCTGCCTCATTTTCAGAAGTAATGTAGGCACTTAGGAACTTAAGATTTAGACTCATCAGTCTTAAAAATCCCTTTTTAAAATGAGACTTGGTCTTCTAAATCAGAGGTTGCTATGATGACTGCAGCAATGCCTAAGTATCATTAAAAATCTGTGCCAAACTCATCTTACTAACCCCCACAATGGCCCCATTTACAAGAAGAGTGGTAAGGAAGAGGATTAGAGCCCTGCAGTATCTTATCTTTCAGTGCCTTTGGAGTTGATGAGCAATTACCCAGTACAACTCAAGACGACATGAAATATTAAGGAGTTGTGGTTTTGTCTAAAACTGAGTCATGCACTTGACCCAGACAACATGCTGTAGGCTATACAGATCTCTGATAACAATATGGAGCTCCATGACCAGAACCTCAAAAGTATTTAGGTACCTAACTCCCATTGACATCATGCTGGTTTTCTAGTCTACATGCGGGTTTTCTAGCACTGCCAGCTTCTGCCTTCTTGAAAAATTAATGACTAGCAGTGGGAATCAAATTCTGACCTGACAGTATAGAGCTCCACCGTCAGGACACTGAGCTGCCCTATTTCATTTGAGAGACAAGGCAATATCTTTTATTGGACCAATTTCTGTTGGTGAGAGAGACAAGCTATTTTAAGTTGATCTTTTAAGCAATTAGTCATTGAAAAATACTATAATTAGGGATTTGATGTCTGGACCTCTGATCAGCTCCTCAAGTAATTTAGTTCAACAGGAGTATCTGTACAAGAATGGACATGAAGCAATAATTATGAGAAGGCCTAGTTTTGATTATAGTTGACTGGCGTGATTCATGTGTCAGCAGCACCTGTTCTTCCTTTCCTGAGGTGGGCAGCTTTTCAGTGTTGCCTTTAGAAAAGCAGAAGGAGAATGAAATATTGATATTTTGTTCATGGTGTGTTTTTTTTAGTTTTCGTTTCAGAACTGACATTTAGAGGAAAACATAACTTTTTTTTACCAGATACTTTGGCTCTTGTTGGGGAGATTAGCGTTGTCCTCTTCAATATGCTTCCTTTCCAAGGTTTGACCGAAGTGATGATTGCTACTGTATCATTTCCTGGGGGCTTCTTCTTAAATAAAATTTGTGGTTGCTGCAAATAGAGCCTTTCCTAACACTGGCTTCTTGAAAGTTTTTGTCTGCACTATTGATTTGCTGTCAGTTGTTTGTGGAAAGTAGAGAGAGATGTACTAAAGTTTTTGCATAGCTGTCATCAGTACAATCTGACCCAGCACTATTCACCTGGAGGATATGGAATAATTCTCTCCCCCCCCCCCCCCTTTTTTTTTTTTTTTTAAGATAACCTTGTCCAATAGATCAGGGCCTGAAATGAAGAAAACAGAGCAAACCCTACCTGAAAACTTACCTTTAAATTTTTAACAGCATGTCAGTAGCTATTGAACTGTTGCCATTGAAAAGCTAGTCTTAATTTTGGCTTGCAAAACAGTAATACTGACTTGTGAACTGTGGGTTGCAGTCTTTTTTTCTTTCCCTGCTTGACGAGAATCAGATGATCCTATGTTAAAATAGTATTACAGTTTATGTGCTGTTTCTCTCATTCCTGAATGATAGGATCTCTTTAACCAGTTGACTGCAGGTGGAATTTTAGCCCCCATGGAAGACTTTAACTAGTAGCCACAAAAGCAGAGTTGCAGTTGTATTGTGTGTGCTGGAGAAATCCGTATGTTTTATGTATGGTACAAGTTTGGGGGAGGGGCTCAAATGCTATTCCTCACTGCTTGTAATCATGATTTGCTTTGCAAGGTCTTTTGTTTTTCATCTTTTCTGTATAGTGTGGTATCCCTCTGCGGGGCTTCAGTGAAAAGGGCAAGACACACTTAATAAAGATAACATGTAACAGAGATTTATGCCTATTGATGGAACATAGTAGTGTTTGGTACATTTGATGCAGACCACAATGCTCAGAATTCTTAATATATTTTTAAATTTTCCATAATAGGAGAGATGGTATTATCAATTACAAATAGTATAATGACGATCTGTAGCCTTTCCCTTCTTACGGTGTGGCTCCTAATTTTCCGTTGGTATGATTGCTGTTCCACAGAGAGAGTTTTTTTGATTCAGAGGCGTAGCCAACCCCAGGCATTACAAATATTGAGGTAATCCTGAAAAATCATTATTGGGCTTAAAAGTCATAATATTTTTTTTAATGTTTTGGGTTCTTTTTATTTGCCTTCTGGTTTTGAGCCTTTAGGCTTATGCTTTAAAATTCTTCTCTACAACCATGAGAACCTAGAAACTTACTTTAACAATGAAAACTGAGATTCTCACGTAATTGCATCACCCAAGAGCTGGGGATTAGAAGAAAAACACCAAATATCATGAGACTCAATAAAATTGGGAGTTAGCAAAGCTGAACTCATTCTGTGATCTGAAGGAACCTCCTCCTGCAAGGTGCTGAGCACAGCTTGCCTGGTACTGAGCATCATCAATTCACAGTGATTACACTGAGAGCTGAGCATGTCCAAAACCTCACAAGAGGCACTCTGCACCTTTCAGGGTCATACCTTAAATGTCGGCTTCCTCTTGCTCCTTGATAAAGTTATCATTGTTCATGGGTTCAATTTATGTATTTTGTGAAAGTGATTCCACCACATGATCGTAGTCCAACTTTTGTCTATGCATGATTATGAACTACATTCTAGATGCTCGCTTTATGCCGTGCATTATATTTTAGGCTACGAAACCCCCCAGGTATCCAAGTCGTGGTGGATGACATTTAATGAACCTTAAAGTGCCATCTATAAAGTTAGGCTGTGAATATTTCATGACGTTTTTCTCATGGTAAACTCCCATGAGAAATGACCAAACGGTTACTAATGTGCGCTATAAAAGGGGTTCTTAAAAATGTAATTGCAACAGACAGATCAGAGATGAGATGGAAAGTGAATTAAATGATGGACTCAGACGTTATTTTTATTTTAAAAGAATTCCAAAAAGCGCAATCTTGTAGTATGTCCCAAACCTTAGTGCATGTTTTTCTCTGATTCCTGAAGTCTTCACCACCAAAACAGATATTGGATAAAAACATTCAAAATAAGGACAGCACTTTTAGTGGTGTAGAGGGGACAGAGGGAAGGGCAAGGTGTTAACATATAAAAATTCTGTGACAGATTTAAAGGCATTTTATAATTGTTCATCTCCTCTATTTTGTTTTGCCACATAGATTATTTCTGAAGTATAAAATTGCATGCCAAGTCTAAATAACTTCTTGTAGAAATATTTTCTTTTTTCTGGTTAAGTAAATAAATTCAACCATCAGTTTTAACAAAATTGCCAGAATATTAAACTGAATACACCCAAGTTAGTGTGTGTGTGTGTGTTTATATAAAAGAATTAACAGTCAGCTGATTTCTTACTTCCATTTGAAAGGAATACCAGAGCTTGGGAAAGAAAGCAGTTATTTTATAATCATGTGCATTGCAATAATATTTGTGGCATATGACAGAGGGGCTGACCCTTTAGTACCTTCCTCATGCAAAATAATCCCATTGACTTCAGTGTGACTACATGCATGAGTAAATATTGCTCGCATGAGTAAAATTAAGCACAAATCAGCCCATAAATATAATTATGGACATAGAGTGATTTTGGTCTCATTATCTCCATGAGTTTTAATTGGGTTCTTTTTTGTGTGTATAGAAGAAGGATTTCGAGCATCCGTGTTCACAGTCAAACGACGGTTCTAGATAGATTACTAAAGAAGAGTGAAAAGCATCTGCCTTGCTAGTGAGGTATCAACTTACTTATGATACTAAAGATAAAGATCTTATGATAGTTTTTTTTGTAATTGCAGAGGTGTTAATCCCAATGCTCCAGCTAATTTCCAACTAGATAATTACATTCTACCTACTTAAAAAGTCCTCTTGTGGCGTCAATTGAGTAAGGTGATAGTCGTTTTCTCTTCCAAAGTTTCTTTCCATCCCAAAGATGGCTGCATTTTGTCTGCAAGTACTGGGATCCTCTTGCTTGAAAGGGATTAACTAAATTTAAATATTTATCCTTACTCAAAGTGGCACAAATGACAAACAAGGCCCTTATTAAAATAGCAAATAGACAAATACTACAGTGTTTTACAATAATCTTCCAGAATGCTATATCTGACATCAGTAATACCAGTGTTTTGGGCCCTTCCTGTAGAATAATGTAGTATAAAGGGCTATTAACACTCAGATTTCTGGAGGAAAAAGTCTAACAAGCTGCCATCCGATAAGACCAACGGATACATTTAAAGCATAAAATTCTGCCGCATCCATATCTTTTCCTTTTGCCAGCTGTATTGACAGAACTAAGGCCATCTGTAAGAATGAAATAAATACAGTTGTCACTGGCATAATGATAATTCATAGCAAAGAGTCCAAAATAGGGGAGTGACTAGTAAGACTCTCAGAAGTAGGCCCAGTTCATATGAAGTACAGAAGATTTAAAATGATCAGCAGTGAGACTGAGGCAGGAAATTACTGAGTCCAGATGGAGAGAAATTCTGAGGAGTGTTTGTTGCCAGGTGGTACATATAGCATGATCCTGAATTGCTCTGGCTTAATGTTAGTCATGGCACACTTTTTTACTTGAAAATCAAGTAGAAGCGTATTTAGCTGTTTTATGTTTCAGTCACAACTATGCAGGATCACTAGTGTATATGTCTGCATGTATTTATATGTAGATAGAACACTTGCTGGAATTCTGATGTGTGTGTTTGCCCTCAAAAATGGTGAAAGAGAGAGGAGTGGGGATTTATATTTATAAGCAGTATGCTGGGTCTCGCACTTGTAGCCCAATTATCTGAACACATGTTCGTCTGTATTCTGGGTCATAATAATGAATCCTCTTCAGCTTGATTTATGCTTTCAAAATTAATTTGTTTATGGTCAGTGACATATAGGTGCTCTCTTCTGATTAGAATAAAATGTCATAAAGTTCATAAACAACAAAAAATGAATATCTGATTCGCAAAAATAGCATGTTTTGAGTTTTTTGTCTTTGGTTGCTGTTAGGACAATGATACAGTTATTTGAGGGCTGGTCTGTACAACACAGTTATATCGACATAAGGCAGCTTATACTGACTTAATTATGTCCATGTCTATGCTGCAACTTTCCTCCCACTGATGGATGTGCCCTACTACACTGACATGACAACTCCACCTCCATGAGAGGCGCAAGGTTTATATCGGTGTAGTTAGGGTGACGTCGTGTCTGTGTAGACACTGCCTTACTTACATCAGCTATTCTCTGTCTTATCAGTTTCACAGCAGGAGCTCCCCTGTAGACATGGTTGGCTTCCCCACCCCAGCTGCCAGCTGGGGTGAGAAGCCTGCACCCACACACTCCCCATCCAGAGCCTGGCAGCCTTGTCAATTTAGGTGAAATTGACAGAAGCCAGGGAAGCAGGGCTTCCTGGGGTTGAGAAGCCCTTGAGGCTTCCCCCCCCCCTACCGACCCCCAGTGGGGAACGGGGAGGTGAGATGCCCTAATTGGCTTTTGGGAGCAGAGAGAGAGCAGCCCACTGGAAGTCTGTGGGACAACTGAACTCCTGGCAGGGAACTGCCAGCGGAGCTAAGAGGCAGTGCTCTCAGCTTCCCACACTGCCCCTCTTAGGTTGGTGGGCGTGCCCCTGGTGAGGATGTGCACCACTGACCCAAGGAAGGTAGTGTGAACATGCACCCAGGAGCGCTGGAACAGGCAGGGCCTCAGGGTCATGGCCCATCACTTTTAAAAGTGAGGACATACTGGTCATAAAGACGAGTGATGGGGAGGCGGGAGTGGGGGATTGGGCCTTGTGGAGGCAGGGGAGAGCAGCACGAGAGGGGGCATGGTTTGGGCGCCAGTGGCCTTCACACCTTTAGGGAGCGTCCACTGCTCCTGTATGCACTGCTGCAGTAATTACTGATATAGGTTGACTTACGTTTCTATTGTAGACATACTCTGAGAAAAAAATCATAAAATGAGTCATGTCAGTATTAGAGAAGAGTGAAAAATCTACAGTGAAATCTGCAACTGCAAAACTCATATGGTTGTGTGACTATGGTAAAGAATCAGATATTGTTTCTTCTAATGCTGACCCAGGAATTTTATTAGAATAAAGAAAATAGGAAAACCTAAAGTAACTCTGTTTTTTTTAAATCAGTAGCAGGAAGCCAAAGAGTAGGAGCTGTAGAGGAAAAGATCTAAAGTGAAGCAGAGAAAAAAAAAAACAACTAAAAACGGTGCAAATAGTCTCTCACTTGTTTGTTTAGTT
This sequence comes from Gopherus flavomarginatus, assembly GCF_025201925.1. Taxonomy (NCBI): domain Eukaryota; kingdom Metazoa; phylum Chordata; order Testudines; family Testudinidae; genus Gopherus; species Gopherus flavomarginatus. The sequence goes on from NC_066618.1 coordinate 195,684,117, forward strand.
AAAAACTGAAGACAAGTTGGTCAAAAGATTTGAGAGACAGAACTTTGAGGAAATCTGGACTGATGCGTGGGTTAGCATTTAAACTCTTCAAAAATAGCTGTTTCATGTGTTTTTGATGCAAAAAAACAAGTTAAACTTAATAGTTTTGTCTGAATTACAAAGTGGATTTAAGAGGTATGAACTCGTGTGAACCCAAGCCAATTAAAATGTTCATAGGAAATCCTACAGAGAGAGACTGCTGTGGTTAGTACTACTCAGTTTGCTTTATTAAAAAACAAAATGCTTTTAATTAATACTTTTCAACATCTTTATTTGGCCAGAAGAGATCTATAAAATATTATGTGCTGTAATGTAAGAGGTATAATAATATTTGGGGAAAGCTTTGGGAAATTTTAGCCCACCAGCCCTAAAGGTATGAATAATTACATACATTATTGGTAGGGAATTTACTGGTTTTTTTTTTTTTTTTTTTTGGAAGAGTGACTAGAAGGTGGTGAGTAGTGGTGTTAAATGTATTGAATAGTCTCCAGAAATAAAAGAATGAATATATTAGCATTATCAAGACAAGAGCTCCAGTGCAAAAATAATGTATGGTTTAAAAATATCAAATGCAAAATATTAAGGGCAAAATTGTGTACAGCCAGGCAATGCACAAGGGGAAGCAGAGGATGCAATGAGCCTTTGCCCACCACTGCAAAGGGGGCTATCCACAGTGTGTCTGGGGAGCAGAGCCCTTGCTACAACATGCTTCCCAAAGTAACCAAACCCACTGAGAATTGTAATACTCCTGTTTCCAGTAATACAAAATATATTTTAAAACCATTTGAAAATATCTTGGGGGAAATAATAGTACAACTTCATAGCTTGCAAATCGATCAACCTCATTACAGTTAATAACTGAGCTGTTTTATGGAAGGTTCTGCACACTAATTGACTTCCCTCTGTGCGCCCCCCCCCCCGACAGTTGGAATAATAATACATAGTTCATACAAGTGTTTGTTAGTTATCAGTTGTTTCTGACTGAAGTATCCTGCATCGATACTTCAAAAAAAGAATGTGTTGTGTTATTGGTCCAGGAATTAGTATTAACATGCACTGCTGCTTGAAAAGTACAGAGATTTATATTATTTTTTATTACAAATATTTGCACTATAAAAATGATAAAGAAAAGAGTATTTTTCAGTTCACCTCCTACAAGTACAATCTCTGTTGTGACATTTTACAAATATAGAATTATTATTTCTTTTGTTTGTTTTTGTTTTTGAATGCCATTATGTAAAAAGAATGTAAAACTTTAGAGCCGACAAGTCAAAACATGAAGTGACATATGGATGTTTAGTATATCTGGCATGTAAATACCTTGCAATGCAAGCTACAACAGTGCCATGTGAACACCTGTTCTCGCTTTCAGATGATGTAAATAAGAAGTGGGTAGTATTATCTCTCGTAAATCTAAACAAACTTTTTTTTGTCTTAGTGATTTGCTGTACAAGAAATAGAACTGAGGACTTGTATGAGGTGAACTGAAAAATGCTATTTGTTTCCTTTTTACAGTGCAAATATTTGTAATTAAAATACAGCGTACAGTGCTCACCATGTATTGTGTTGTAATTGAAATCAATATATTTGAAAATGTAGAAAAGCATCCACAATATTTATTTATAATATTTAAGTGTGCAATTAGAACTGAGTTGTAACAATAATTTTTAATTAGTTAATTGCAGCTAATGCATGTGATTATCATTTAATTTGTTTGGTGTTAATCCTGGTACATACTGCTGAACTGTTCTGTCTATGCGAAGTTAAGTTTCTGGGGCAGGTGAGTCATTTTTCTGTCACTTCTGTCTCTCGGTCACCTTTGCTAATTGCCAGGCAGGAAGCTGTCTTTGAAGTACATTCACGTACAACTCTGGGTGTGCTTTGTGTTACCAATTACTGCAAAGACAAGTTTCCTCTGTTTGTATAATGAAATATTAATTGAGAAGGCTGCCATGTTCATTGGGGAGCCTTATGCCACCCTCCTGGCCTAAGAAAGGGGAAACGAGAATATACCGTTCTTCATCTGGAGAGAATTCATCCTTTGACAAGAGAGGAAATGGGAGGAAGATTTAAGAGTGTTGCAGATATCTTGGGTTTTTGTTTTTTGTTTCTCTTTATCCTCTAACAGGTGTTAGATCTCCTTTTGAGCTCTCAGTATGTTAATCTCAAACACTGTAAATCTGAGTTAAAATGGACTAAGGTGTGAAATGTTAGTAAATATCTTGCTGTCATTTCTATTTTTTTCCCATTTTCTCTGATGCTTTTCACATTGTCTATGTAAATTCACATTTCCAGCAAATGGAACTGCACGTGGCTAGAATAGATCTATTGGGTCCTGACAGAAGTATATGACTGTTGGCAAAATCCAGATTTTAAAATGGTTTATTACATCATTGTATTGATGTTTTAACATCTGTCCTATGTGATCCCGTAGGTATATTCTTATAGCACTTGAAAATAGCAGTCTGACAGTTACTGTAATATTTACAGTATCAGACTTGTATATTAAAAAAATGAACCTTCATGTTTTGGACTCAGGTCTATGCCATTTCAAAAACAGTACATTAAACTAAAGAATATTAAAAGACTGAGGACTGGACCTAAATATTTCTTCTGCTGGAAAGGAAACATATGGTCCAATATGCTCCATCAATGTTTGTCTTTGAAGAAAAGTGCTTACAATGTGAATAATATACTTTGATATTTATTAAACAAACACACTTCAGCATGGAAAGATCTTTTGGCCTTAAAGATATCTTTTTTTTTTAAGTACTTCCCTTATAAACTATTAATACAGTAACATTTACATAAGATGGTCTGTGTTGCTCTTTTTAATGTGATAACATAAAGAGACTTATATTTATGGTCAAGTATAATATGTTTACGTCAATGTTGCTGAACGATGTTGGGGGAAAACTTCTCCTGAAGAATTTATTTTTAAAAATCTTGATAAATTCATAACAAATACTATATGAAAAAATATAAATAATTATAACATGGAAAAGCGAAAAATTTAGACACTAAACACCAAGGTTATTTCAATATCCATGAGACCTATAATCCAGAGTTTGTGAAGGGGAGGGTGAAGGGTTGAAAGAAGAAATAACCAGAGAAGGTATAAAATTCCTGCAACTGTCGCTGTCCAACAGTTTCATTATAATTTTGCAGAGTATCGTCTGTAATTATGAGAGAGACTAGTTAGATGAGCTAATATCTTTAATTGGACCGACTTCTATAATTATGTTTAAACTGTCAACTATACATCATGGTGGTGTCACTGAAAATGTCATACTTAAAAGGGAACAATTACATGATCCTCTCCATGTGAGGCACGTAGGGGAAAAATATTCAAAAATCAGCTAGCTGATGCCTTAAAAACGGAGGTCCTATCTACTTTGTGTATACCATTACACTTCCTGGATGACCTAGTGGTTGCCCCAGTGTTCTCTGCCAAAATCTCCCCTTTTCCACTATTGTGAAATGTGGTTTCTTCTTTCCACAAGTGTTTTAAATGGAGTGATGTCGTCCAAAAGATACCAAAATCATTTAGAGTAAGACACTATATACTTGTTTATAAGTCTGAATTTGTATATATTTGTATATGAGTCTGAATTTCTTATCTTTTCAGGTAAATTGTATTATATGCTTGGTCTAGTTCTTAGGGGGGGTGGGGACATTTTAGGTCTGGCCTTATCAGAGCTGAAGGACATGTTGTTGTTTGTTAATAAACATTTATATTACAGTAGTGTCTAAAATGTAACCAAATAGGGCCTTATTGTGCAAGTCACTGTACAAACATAGTATAATACTTGTCAGCTCTGAATTACCCCTAGCTTTGCTGCCACCAAGATGGGAAAATCCTGGCCTGAACTATTCATATTTCTAGCATCTCATGCATTACATCTAGAATTACACATTTTTTTCCCTTTAAAGACTGCTTTTTTTATTTTAACTTTGTTTTCAGTCAAATATTCATTTGATGAAATGATGGATTATTTCATGCAGCACAGAGGGATTTTTTCCTTATTCAATTAACTGGAAATTCTCATTATCCAACAGCTAATTCAAGAAGGTGGAGATGTTAGCGAGGAACTTGCCCTATGGGCAAATTATTCGATAACTGCTCATTATGAGATTTCCTTGTATCTTCCTCTGAAGTGTGTGGCACTGGCCACTGATCGAAGTAATTGCTGAACTAAATGGACCACTGGTCTGCTCCAGTTTGACAACTTTTCTACTATATTTGAGGTCGTGATGGTGAGACAATTCTGGGGAGACCATTCCAAATATTTCCTCCTTAACTTTGCATGATTTAGACCTCCTCTAAAGTGATCTCTGCTCAGAAAGAAGGGTATATAATTTAAATTCCAAAATCCTCTCAAGTATTTCCCGCGTGCTGCCAGTCCAAATATTAGCCATCTGAGCCCACCTGGTCCCCAAGAAGCCACACGTTTTGGATATTTTTAAAATTGTCTTTTCAAATCAGTGTGGGTTATTTTTGGGTTTTTATTATATAAAGTTACATCTGTAAGAATACAGTATCACCAAAATTTAGACACAGCTTGCACATTTTCTTGCACAAGTTCATCACATCTGTTTTTATCTTATCAGAGTTGAATATAACAGCATGAATAGCTGTTTCTGTTGGGGTTCCATCATTTATCTTGGGGAAAAAAGTATTTCTATTTAAATGTACCCCCCAAATACCTAAATTTTTTTTATGGTGACTGTTCACCAGAGTGGTGAAGGTTAATAAAATGTGGTCTTGCAACTCCCTACCCTAATTCATCCATATCAGACCATGATGAATTTTGAAGTCTATACAGAGTAATATTTACGATCTGATTCTTGAAAACACTTATGCGTTTACATAACTTTACTCCATGTCTGTAATCCCACTGAGTCACGTACGCAAGCATGTAGGAACCTGCAGATTTGAGCCTTAAATTTACAGACCTGATTAGACTACTATTCAGGGATAATATTAAAATACTAGTTAGAAGCATCTGTGTCCTGAGAATTGCAGTTAATATATTTTAAAACTTAGATGACTTAATGTGCAGTTAAGATTGAAAAAAATATATACTGTTGCTGCTTTGAGATTCATTCCTGGTCATTGCAAAATAGCTTCTGGAGCAGAGTTTACTTTTTATACCGAGAATGAATATATACAAAATGAACTTTATTAGATCTGATATTATTTACAGACCTCTGAATCTATCATTCAAGTCTTGGGATTATTTGCAATGATGATTGTTCAGACTCCACTTCAGTGTGTGTGAAAATATTTCCTCACAATTTGTAGTTCGACTATCATAATCTCAAAAATGTGGCATTGTTGTATTTCATTAAAATACTCTAATTTAGATCAAAACCAAGAGAAGCATTTGCTTTCTAAGGTGCCCTCATCTGGCTCTTTCAATAATGTTGTAGCTAAATTTTAAAGCGACACTTGTTTTGGATGGCTGATAAAATGTTTTCTTCCCTACCCTAAATACCCATTTAATTTCAAAAGGCTTAAAATGGGCTCTTTAACAAAAGAGAACTTTCCAGTTATTTAAAAAAGAATAATATTGTTCCAAGTGTTCCACCTGTAGAGTATACTGAGGTCCTTCCCTCACTCTTGTTTTATTTTCATGTTTCTTTTGCTTGGATAATAACATGCTTGAGCGTGAAGTTTCCCATCAATCTTTTTGTTTGTTTAAACAGCAGAGAAGTGAGAGTTGCTGTGGTTTTATTCTTATGGCATTGTTTGGATATGGCTCCATGTGGGGAGGCTATAGGGTGGCATGTGTGATTTCCTCTACAAATTAGGGTGTTGGTCACCTCACTGACAATCCTCAGCTGCTATAAGAAGCACCTCACTCCCTTGCTCCTTGCCATACCATCATTGTTTCTAAGCTGGGCAGCCACTGTGCTGTAAGGATGATGTCTCGGAGTTGAGACAGTGGAGATGCAGACCTGGGAGAAGACTGCGAAAGAGTTCCCTGTAGTCTCATTATCTTCTGCACTAAGATTTTATGTGGCTGTACAGAAGAACTGTTACTAAGGCCAAAAGTCTTCAGCTAATATGCCAGATGGTCCAAATTGATTCTTTCTGACTGATGCAAAGTTAATCAGATTAGAAGTTCCTTTTAGGAGTTTTAAATGTTCCGTATGGATAGGATGCATTTTGTTTCAGAATGATGCCTCTGCAGGATTCCAGTGGATTGTTTTCCTCTTTTTGGGTTCACACCGGTTCTGGATTGGGATAGGTGTGGCAGTGTTGGTTTCCCTATATTTACTACCTGCAGTTCTAATCTTTGGGGCCTAAAGCATTATGAGCATAGTGTCATTACTGGGCAGCATCAGTAGTTTTTGCTTCAGAATGGAAAGGTGCCAGGTATCACTCTTAAATAAATAGGCAGAAATCTGTTGCCATTTCAAGATGCCATTCCTTGACACTGAAGGGATTGCTAATTATAGTGCACCTTGAAGAAAAAGTTTTTATATCATCACCAGTCTACTCCCATGAGTATCCCTACTGACTAGTACAATTTGTGCCTTAAATTTTAAACTTCTTGGGGGGAGATAGAGAAAGACACAGACTCTGTGTTGCACAGCACAAACCATACTCTGAGTACCCAGTAAATGTTTCAGATGTTCCAATGTATTATTTATTACCTGTGGTGAGAGTTGTGCTAAGAAGTTGTCATATGAATTTATCATCGTTTATTATTTATTACTCAACAGAAAACGAATGTGCTTCAAATTAATGCATTATGCACTTGCATGGAGCTGTCATCTTTTGTTACATAATTACAAGCATACCAATCGGAATGACAAAGTAACATAACCGGTAAGGGCAACATCACAGGGCTAAATTAACACTCTCACTATCCGTTTAAAAAAAAAATCTTTCAGATTTTGAAATGGTTATTTGAGACCTCTGTGCTATGAAGACCTTACATACATGCTTAACTTTATGCAGCGTTAGTAATCCCATTTAAATCAGTAGTGCTACTTACGGTGTTTAAAGTTAAACACATGCTTCTGTCTTCCCAGAATTGGGGTTTGATATGCTCATATTTCTACTAAATGTTTTAGAAGTAAAGATGACAATAAAGATAAGAAGCATTCTTTATATTTTAATCAGCAGCTCTTATTTATATAGCTACTGAAAACATGACTGGATTTTGTACTCCTTACTCAATTAAATATTTCTTCTGCCTGAATGAGAACTGAAGGATTGGATCTTATATATGTTCCTATTCACTTCGATTTATTTTGGTGAACGTTCATATGCTCATACAAATTCACATACACGAATATATATTTATATACATAATCAGCACCATTTTCATTTTTAATTGTCCATGTTAGATTTTGCAGATGAATTTTTTCAGAAGACTCCAGTTTTTTTTCATGTCATAGTTAGGAGGAGGTTCATGATTATAGCATGTTTTTGCTAATCAGCTGTGTTGCTTTTGTTTCTTAGGCTGAAAAGTGGATCTGTGTTTAGTAATATTCTCTTTAAAAATCATAGTCCCTTAGCTATAGGTAAAAAAAATATTGCAGGTAGGTATATAAAAAATCTGATTTAGAATTTAGTATTAAACATTTGCGTTCATTTATGTATGAATATGACCAAGTGAAATCTGATCTTTTTATAGTACTTCAGCTCCTGGGGTGGAGGAAATAAATGTAACACAATCTTGTCTTATTTTGGCCATGTGCTTGTCTCTCTGAGACATTAAAAAGAGAATGAAAAACATAAGTGCAGATTTTATGGGTTTACTCGAAGATGACTGGTTTCAACTTTAGTCATATTCCTGCAGAACCCAAATACACAACCTTATTTAATTCCGCTCTCAAACCATACTCCTGAATTTCTGTATCGAGCTTTGCTCTTCTACGATGCAAGACTTTTTTTTCCTTTTTTCTTTTCTGTTTCTTTGTATTTAATCAGCATACATTTAACAGCTAAAACAATTTGCTGAAGAAATGATCCACACTGGAATCATGAGCTCATTGCTTTAGTAGTTGATTTCAGATGATTCCATGTACTTACCAAATTGTATTTTCTCTTAATTTGATTAGCTTCACAAGCTAACGGTCTGTGGCCATCTAGATCATTTCATCCTGCATATGGTTTCTTTCATTGTCGTTAGCCTGCTGGTCATGTTGCATATTTGGTTCAGTTAGCTCTCCATCAATCTGTACATTGCTGTTCATAAAATACATGGCTGTTTGTGTGTGTGTTTGTTCTATTGTAGTAGAGCCTATGGACCCAAATGAGATTGGGGCCATATTTGTGCTAGATACACTAAAAACAGACAGTCCTCCTCCAAGAGCTTACTTTCCTCCACCTTTGTTTTCCTTATTTACTTTTCCTGTAAGGGGGAAGCAACATGCAAACAGGGTGATAGATTGCAAATGTCACATTAGCGCCACATTCTTCCTTTGCTTCCTTCGTTCAGTGGTGGCGGTGTTTCCGTCTGACTGCCAAGATAAGGCTTATGATAGCTTTATTTAAATACTAGACCTATATTGAATTGTTCGCTTAACAGGTTTTTACTATTCTGTATGTAACAGAGAAAGGCAGGAAATGGATATTAATTTCTTCGAGTTATGCCTGGCTTACTGTAGTAATCATCATATACCAGATTCCTTTACTTGTTCCTTTTTCTCACCAGAGAACTATATGTTTAAGGTCCGACTTTTAAGCTATATGATCCCATGTCCCTTCCAAATGTTTTTAGAATAATGCATTTAAATACAGCTTTAAGTTTAGGTGTGGGTCCCCCCCCCTTTTTTTTCTTCTATATTGCATTTATCCTCCTCCTATTTTCATTTTCTTTATTTCTTTTTTAGTTGTTTACTTCCATCTCTCCACATACTTTCTTCCTATGTCCTTGTTCCCATTTCTCTCTGCTTCTACTACCCTCTCAAGCCTATTCCCATTCCTCCTGTTTCTTTTTCTGTACCCTAATATTCTTATCTTCCCCATGCCTAATCTTGATTTTTCTTCTTAACCTCCTATTCTCACACCTGCCCTTCTCTTGTTCATGTTCCAAAGGAGAGACTCTCAGAGCTTAGCACCAAGCCGTTAATTGTTGAGTAGAGGCCTGTTGGAAGATCGCCTGATCTAGAATCTTTTTAATGCTATCAGTAGTGTTTGCATTGATCTCCTAGCAGTGGAGAAGTCAGGTATTTTTTATTCTTTTAGAACTGTCAGCAGCCTCTGCTATGCTGTTGACCATCTGTGAACTCTAACTAGTGTGAACAGGATTGCTCTTGAAGGTAACACAACACTCCCACCATTTTACACACATTAAAAGGAATCCATGTCATCTCTGTGCTTGGGGGAGCACATGGACTGCTGTTCCTTGGAACAAAAATCAACCAAAGTAGCAGTGGCTAAAGCCCATCTTTCCTGTGTATTGGCCACAACAAGAAATAGTCCCCAGTTCCTTCTCAAATATCCAAGTGTAGTAGTGGAGTTCTCTGTCACACCCTGCCCCAGTTTAAAAGTTGTGTCTAATGGCACAATTTAGCTCAGAATTAGTTGAAAGGTGTGGTGAGGTCTCAGATTATTAAAACTTCACAGTGTACTAGTAAATATACTGTAGTGTAATGAAGTATTTGTCACAAGGAACGAAAACTAAACTGTTAAGAAAATGCCATTGGTGAGTGGAGAGTGCATATTTTCTGTAATTTATGTATCTTTCCTGAATGTGTGTTACTTTCAGTGCATCACATTACCTGCAATTACACACATGTGCCCCCGGTGACTCCAGGTGTTTTAAATGTCACAAATGTTTTCTAACAGAAAAACATGCAAGCATTACCACATTAGCCAACCAAAAGATATAGTCTAAGCATTGCGGTTTAACCTACATAAACACTATTTAAGTTGAAACATAGCAAGAAGGGACAGAATGAGACATAAAGGTTGACATTCCATTCTTTCATGGCTTGTCATTGAAGGAGGCATTCTATATAACATTGTATCTTATCCCCAGACGCATCCAATAGCAAATTAAGGACACTGTCACTATTGACCCCTAAAATGTTAATTGCATTTTATATAATTTGAAAATGTTAGTCCTGAGGAGTTCTTTGATTGACATTAATTTCTGTTGTTTTGTATTGACTTTTTTTTGGCATGTGTAAGTATATATGTATACAATAAACTATATAGTACAAATAGATTTTATATGCTATTAGGAAGTTTGTCACAAACTTCCTATTAAACACATTTTTCTTTGTTTATGCACATTTTTGAAAAGAGGAGAAAATCTTTTGAAATTAATGAGATTTGCTGAAATAAGCCGAGTGATCATGATCTTGTAATATAAAAATGCTTTGAGGATTTACTAAATAGGTCAGCTGATTTTGACTCGGGTCATATGTCAAAGCAATGACTGAACAGTCTAAGTGGAGTGTTCAGGATTTTACCCATGGTTTAATTCTGTGCTGAACAGCGTACTTTGCTCTAGTAGTTTCCCAGGTATCAATGTATAAAACATTCAGTTTGTGAATACCTGGAGGATGAAGGGGTGGTCATTAGCAGCTAGCATGGATTTACATTCCAAACCAGTTTTATTTCCCCCTCTGACAGGGTAACTGGTTTGATGGATAGGGGGAATGTGGTGGACATAATACACTGGGACTTCAGCAGGGCTTTTGACATAGTCCTACCTGACATTCTGATAAGTAAGTTGTGGAGAAGTGTGGGCTCAATAGAACTAGTAATAAGTGGATACAGAATTGGTTCAACAACAACAAAGAGTAACATTAATGGAATGATTTTGGATTGGAGGGAGGTCTCAAGTGGGGTTCCACAGGGATGTGTTCTGGGTCTGGTGTTGTTTAATTTGCAGATGATCCCAACCTATGGGAGTTGCCAACGCTTTGTAGGATAGCTAAAATTCAGAGGGATTTTGATAGATTGAAGAACTGGGTCTTAGACAACAAAATGAAATTCAACAAAGACAAATGGAAGGTGCTACACTTAAGGCAGAAAAACCAAATGCACAATTACAGAATGGGGGATAACTGGCTTTGCAGCTGCAGAGCTGAGAAGGACAGGAATCAGCAGTGTGATGCTGTGGCAAAAGAAGCAAATGCAATTGTAGGTTACACTAACAACAGGCATAGTATGCAAGTAATGGGAGGTGACAGTACTGCTCTACTTGGCTTTAGTTAGGCCTCAGCTAAAGTACTGTATCCAGTTTTGGTCACCAATCTATAGAAAGGAGGATGTAGAGAAACTGGAAAGGATCCAGAGGCGAGCAACAAAGATGATCAAAGGGACGGAATGCAAGCTATCTGAGCAAAAGCTGAAAGGAACTGGATATATTTAGTTTGGAAAAGAGGATAGAGGGGGGATATGATAGTGGTCTTCAGATACTTAAAAGTTGCAATTAAAAAGATGGAGAAAAGTTGCCACAGAGGGCAGAACAAGACACAGTGGGTTCAAACTACAGAGTAGCAGATTTAGATTAAATCTCAGGAGAAACTTCCAAACTGTAAGAACAGTAGGACAAGGGAGCAGACTGCTTCGGGAGATTTTGAAAACACATTCACAGGAGGTTTTCAAAAGGAGGCTTGAGAGCAATTTGTCTTGGATGGTTTAGAGACAACAAATCCCTGCATCTTGGCAGGGGGTTAGACTACATGACCCTTGTGGTCCCTTCTAACCCTATGGTTATATGAATATTTTTCCTACTATAAGCAATCAGTCTACATCTCTTTCTCTTCTTCTCAGCTATGCTTGCATAGATCACACTCTGACAACCAATAGGAGGTACTTGTTAACATCCAACTGTCTTCATCCCCTATGCTGCTAGAAAAATAATGCCTTGATTTGTTTCTAAAATTCCATAGAGAATGTATATTAAGGGTTTGATTATTAATTGGAAAATGTTTGTGTTCTATGGGTATGGGTTTCCAGCTAAGTGAATGCATAGGAAATTTTGTTTCATCCCTACAGTAAATGATGATATGGAATTAATTACATGGAAGTTGTATTGGCTGATCACAGGATGACTATGAGCCACCAATGTGAAGTGACTGTAAGAAAGGCTAATGTATTCCTAGGATGCACTGAGTGAGGTATTTCCAGTAGAGACATGGAAGTGTTAGTATTCCAGATGAAGTCTTGCCAATGCCTTGTTTAATGGTGCAATGTGCAATTCTGGTCTGCCATGTTTTAAGAAAGATTAATTCAAACTGGAACAGGTGCAGAGAAGGGATACTAGAATGACCTGAGGAATGGAACATCTATTTTTATGAGAGGAGACTGAAAGAGCTTGGCTTGTTTAAATTAGCCTGACCAAAAGAAAGATGAGGGGAGATATGATTGCTCTCTCTAAATACATTAGAGGGATAAATACCAGGAAGGGAGAATAGTTATTTAAGTTAAGCACCAGTGCTGTCACAGGAACAAATGGATATAAACTGGCCATCAACAAGTCTAGGCTTGAAATTAGACAAAGGTCTCTAACCATCATAGGAGTGAAATTCTGGAAGAGCCTTCCAAAGGGAGCAGTGGGGACAAAAACCCTATCTGGCTTCAAGACTGAGTTCGATAAGTTTATGGAGGGGATGGTATGATGGGACTGCCTACAATGGCATATGGCCCATCAGCAACTGCCAGTAGCAAAAATCCCTAATGGCTAAGGGTGGGATGCTAGGCTCTGAGTTACTACTGAGAATTCTTTCCTAGGTGTGTGGCTGGCGGGTCTTGCCCACATACCCAGGGTCTAACTGATCACTATAGTTGAGCTTGGGAAGGAATTTTCCTGGGGTCATATTGGCAGAGACCCTGGGGGTTTTTCACCTTCCCTCTGCAGCATGTGGCACAGGTCACTTGCAGGTTAAAACTACATAAGAACGGCTGTACCGGGTCAGACCAAAGGTCAATTTAGCCCAGTATCTGTCTACCGACAGTAGCCAATTCCAGGTTCCCCAGAGGGAGTGAACCTAACAGACAATGATCAAGTGATCTTTCCTGCCATCCATCTCCATGCTCTGACAAACAGAGGCTAGGGACACCATTCCTTACCCATCCTGGCTAATAGCCATTTATGGACTTAACCACCATGAATTTATCCAGTTCCCCTTTAAACGCTGTTATAGTCCTAGCCTTCACAACCTCCTCAGGTAAGGAGTTCCACAAGTTGACTGTGTAGTGCATGAAGAAGAACTTCCTTTTGTTTGTTTTTAAACCTGCTGCCTATTAATTTCATTTGGTGACCCCTAGTTCTTGTATTATGGGAATAAATAAATAACTTTTCCTTATCCACTTTTTCCACATCGCTCATGATTTTATATACCTCTATCATATCCCCTCTATCATATCCCCTAGCCTCTTTAATCTTTCCTCATATGAGACCCTCTCCAAACCCCTAATCCTTTTAGTTGCCCTTTTCTAGTGCCAGTATATCTTTTTTGAGATGTGGAGATCACATCTGTATGCAGTATTCGAGATGTGGGCGTACCATCAGCTTATATAAGGGCAATAATATATTCTTAGTCTTTATTCTCTATCCCCTTTTTAATGATTCCTAACATCCTGTTCGCTTTTTTGACCGCCTCTGCACATTGTATACACGGACATCTTCAGAGAACTATCCACGATGACTCCAAGATCTTTTTCCTGACTCATTGTAGCTAAATTAGCCCCCATCATATTGTATGTATAGTTGGGGGTTATTTTTTCCAATGTGCATTACTTTACATTTATCCACATTAAATTTCATTTGCCATTTTGTTGCCCAATCACTTAGTTTTGTGAGATCTTTTTGACGTTCTTCACAGTCTGCTTTGGTCTTAACTATCTTGAGTAGTTTAGTATCATCTGCGAACTTTGCCACCTCACCGTTTACCTCTTTCTCCAGATCATTTAGGAATAAGTTGAATAGGATTGGTCCGAGGACTGACCCTTGGGGAACACCACTATTTACCCCTCTCCATTCTGAGAATTTACCATTAATTCCTACCCTTGGTTCCCTGTCTTTTAACCCATTCTCAGTCCATGAAAGGACCTTCCCTTTTATCCCATGTGTACTAGTGTAATGGTGGCTTCTCTGTAACTTGAAGTCCTTAAATCGTGATTTGAAGACTTCAGTAACTCAGCCAGAGGTTACGGGTCTATTTCAGGAAGGTGGGTGAGGTTCTGTGGCCTACAGTATGCAGGACTAGGTGATTCTGATGGTCTCATCTGACCTTGAAGTCTGAGTTATTGATTTTCATTTAAAAATCCTTTAAACCAGGGGTCCCCAATGCGGTGCCTGTGGGCACCACGGCAGCTGCCAGGGCATCTAAGTGCACCTGCGTACTGGCCGGCGGATGAGCATCCGCCGAAATGCCACTGACAAGCTGCGTCATCCAGAGGCGTCGCTGCCGAAATGCTGCCAATTTTTGGCAGTATGTCAGCGGCGGCGATTCCTCTGGATGACGCAGCTTGTTGGCAGCATTTCAGCGGCAATGCCTATTGGCGGAATTTCGGTGGATGCTTGTCCTCTGCCATGGTCCTCCGTGGCTCGTCGTCAGACAAAAAGGTTGGAGACCACTGCTTTAAACAGTTTTACATAAAAACATTCTATGGTTGGTTGTGACCTTTGAACATTTTGGAGAAAGTTAGTTTTCCCCCCGAGTGTGGCCGCACCTTGAAAGATAATGGGAGGTAGATATCAAACTCATGTAGGCTGCTTTGAAAATCCCAGCCTGGAACTGTAGAAATACTGTGTCACTGATAACTGTAGCACAAGAAAGGCTGTTTGGTAGGTGTGAGAAAAAATCAATTTAAAAGTTCCAAAATTTCTTTTGAAATCCATGTTTCGTTTTTCAAAAATATGTTTTGTTTTTGTTTTTATTTTAGTTTCTGAAGAGCTGAGTGGCTTGCCATGGGGAACCATGTAGGAAAACGAGATCAGAGCGCTGAGAAGCCTATTAAGGTGAGAGGTGGAAAAAAAAATACCAGAAGAGGAAGATTATAATATCAAGAAAAGTGTATGTGATGAAATGCCGATACACTTGCTAAGGTTATTGTTACTACTATTATTTTATAATAATCATTATATATACACCTCTAATTCGATATAATGCTGTCCTCAGGAGCCAAAAAATCTTACCGCGTTATAGGTGAAATTGCGTTATATCAAACTTGCTTTGATTTGTCAGAGTGCACAACCCTCCCTCTTCCCCCCCCCCATCACTGCTTTACTGTGTTGTATCCGAATTTGTGTTATATCGGGACACGTTATATCGGGGTAGAGGTGTATATAATTTCTTAAAAGTGGGAAAAAGCCCCCGTGCAATATAGTGAAAAATTGGGTTCTGCTTTAGTGAATTTCATGATAAATATCATATCTTAGCATTCTGCATGCCTGGGATGCACACTGGGTCTGAAGCCAGCTAGTTGTGGTGGGGAATGGACTCTGAGACCTGAAAGAATAGAAATGCAGCACATACTTAAGTAGCAGTGTGCTGAGTAAAATGTTACTTGTTAACCTAGCATTTTGTCAAAGTCACTAGATTTAACTATCCTACCTTTAATACGGGAACTATATAAAAGACTGATAGTAAATAAGAGTATACTAGAAATGAAAGATTATAACGAAAGCTGAGATTTTCTCCTAATCGCATCACTAGGAGCTAGGACTTTAAGAAAAACACCTAATACTGTGACCCAATAAAATCAGGAGTGTTGACCACACAATTAAGAAGCTCTACAGAGTTTGTTGATACTGGTTATTTTCCAGAGAGAGGTAATCAAAAGTTTTTTGCTTTCTCATGGTGCTTTTTTGTTGTGTGTGTGAAATTTGACTGAGAAAAAACAGAATGCACAGAAATGATTTTATCTAGGAGAAAAATTAGTGTTGTTTCCTTTTTGTTAGTTGCTGTTACTCATTTTGACACCAGAAAGGCTCCAGTGTACAAACTTTCTCCAGAAAATGACCATACCTATTGGACAGGTGATCTGTACAGCTTCATCTGGAGGAATACTAGTACGTGACATTGTTGTGGCACAAGTGACCAATATGCCCCCAGAAATAAGAGTGGAAGTAGTAAAGAGATGGTCAGACCTTCAATATATCCTTTTAGAAGGCAGGGCTAAGTGGTCAGAACATAAGTAAACATGCTGGAGGGAAGAGGGAGAAAATAGAAAAATAGTACCATCAAGAGGGGATTGTGCTGCTTTCTTTACATGTAGCCATAGTTGATGTGTTTATGCCATGCCTAGCACAATGGGACTGTACCCTTAGATTCAACTCTAATACAAATAGTAACAAGTGTTCGACCCCGTTGTAGTTGATGCATCAGGTTAATATGGATTACTGCTTACAGATTACTGCTTATTTTACTCTTTAAGAAATTATGTAGTCTTAATTTAGCTAGGTGAAGTCCACTCATGTAGGCACACTGCATGATTTTTTTTTTTTTTTTTAAAAAGCAGATATGTGGAGACGGAGACGTAAGGTGAATGAGCAACTAGAATGTTGTATTTCTTATAACTCTTTAGTTTATGGATCACCTTTCCTTCCTGAGTATTTGTAGTTACAATCAGAGTGTTGAAATTTACTTGCAAAAAAACCTTTTGTTAAAGTGGCGTTAAAATTGTTGTTGTTCAGCAGTGACCTCTGCTTGCCATACCCAGACACCCTTTTAGAATGTGGGATTTCAAAACCCATACTCAGATATTAGAAAACGAGAATTGTTCAGTTAAGATATCTCCATGCATCTCTGAAAACAGTGTTACCATTACGTAAAAAGACAAACTTCAGATTTACAAAAAAACAGGAAATGCCTGGTTAAGGTACTGCTATGCATGCAATGCAGCCAAACCATTGTAACTCTGCTCCACAGCAATAGGAACTGAAAACATCACAGTACTATACCCCTTGTTAGCAAAAAAATCTTTTTTTTTCTTTGCACACTATAGTTCTAAATCTGGTCTCACTTTTCTACAATCCCACAGTGTGAAGTGCAGAGCAGTTGCTATTGGTTGACAGAGATAAACCTAGAGATACTGAGCTGTTTCTCCTGCCTTGCTGTTGCACAACCACCATTTAAAAAAAAAAAATCTAACAATGCGTTAATGGATTTCCAAAAATTAATTTCTTGCAGCTTTAGGCTAAGTTTATGCTATGTCCAAAAGAATGATACAACAAGAAACTGTATTTCACTATCTGAACCCCTTCAGCAAACGAACTCAAATTTGCACCACACACTCTACTCTAGGTTCTGAACTGACATTTTGATTTTTTTTCAAGATGATTTCACAGTGTATATTGGTGGGTTTTTTTGTTTTTTTTTTTTAAGGGAGGTTTTAAAGAGAAACCATGTTTAAACTTGAACTGTGGGGTGGCTACTTGCATTCTTGTAATACCTTTATTGACTGCAGTCACTAAGATTTTGTTTCCTCTCAATGAATCTGCATATTTTCTAATGACTGAAACTAGGGGGACAGAGCCAGAAGATGATTATTGCATCAAACTACTGTAGTCAGACCAGAAGACTTTCAATTAGGCAGATTCCCAGGAGACAGTTTCCCGTACTTTGACATTACCTTGAAAATGTTGCAGTTAATTTTGTCTTATAAGTGCACCGTCCTAAAAGGTGCAATCCATAAATAATAAGAGGAGCTGTATGAGTAGGGTTGGCAGAATTCCATATTTTTTAAATAATTTCAGTGGATAACATCAATGTTTATTTTTAAGTGGTGTGTTTTTTTTTAATACTTTTTTGTCTGTCTTTCTTTCCCTGCAAGTTTGAAAATTATGGGATGAGGGTCAGACATTCTCAACAGACATTGAGATTCAAGAACTTAAAGCTTTATAAACTGTTCAAATACAAATTATCAACATATATGTCAAAATATACTAAGTAAATATTCTTAAATCAAGAAATCATTAGTCCACGTATAACAAACCTAATTTAAGTGTCTAAACCACTGCATTTTCTCAAGCACCGTTTTTCTTTCTTTACATGTCTGTACATTTTGATTTTTATCAATGGAAATATTTTTTGTCAGCTTATGCATACAGTGAAGTCAACATTTACTGATTAAAAAACTAATACTTCCAAGCCTATATATGACTTACCAGCTGCATATGAAAACATCTGGTATAAGTGGGATAAAACTTTATAATTAAACAATATGTATATTTACTCTAATCAGTAACTTATTCTGCCTCATCTCTCTTGTTATTCTCTTATCTGACACCTGCACTTGTACAGTTTTTGTAAGATTACAGTAAGTCATTCAATTTCTCTTAATTCCTTTTACTTCAGTGGAAGCTGCTGGGTGCTTGCTGCTTTTCAAAATCATGTCTTTTTATTTATGCAACAAAATAAAGATTTAGGTACTTAGTTTTGAAAAACCTTGACCTATCTCTGTGTGAATATATTCAGCATTGGGGAGTCTTAAAGAATGGGCTTTCCTTCACTGGCCTGAATTTTACCCAAGACTCTGAAAAATAACAAAGTGCTGATGAAGTGGAGATTGCTCTGGATTATTGAATTTTTATTGGTCTTAATTCTGAGCCGTTATTATAGTTCACCTTAAATTGATGCCATTAGTATAGCTGCAAACCACAACAAACTCCTTCTCGATAACTGCTAGTAGCCACACTTAATGCAACATTGGCTGAATTTCCCACTGATGACTCCGTTTGGCTTCCCCAGAGAGTAAGCACATCATCATCTCCTCAAAGTGCATGGCCCCTGTTAGCATATTAGGCAAAGTTCTAGCTTAACTTCAGTTCCCTCATGATTGATAGCTGAACTACAGTTGGAGGTATCACATCACCTGGCGATTCTCATATTCTTGATACACTGGCTGAATACGTGGTAAAGTACGTTAGCCTTGAAACTGTGACAAAATAAATCAGGTAATGCTTCAAGCCTCTAGCTTTGCCTGAGGAATTTGGGGGAAATTTTGTTTATTCCAGTACATTAATTTTTTCACAGGCAGAAATTTAAAACAGATGTAACAGTTTAAAAAAAAGAAAAAAAAGTAATCTACCAACAGTTTGTTTTACCAGATCTCTAAGGCATGATTTTAAAGTGAAATTTTATCAAATGTTAATTCATACCAGAGAGCAAGACATCATCCTATGTTCTTTCGGGAACTGTTTGCAGTGGTTTATGAAATACTGCAGCTTATTGGAAAAATTATTAATGGCTAGATTATACTTAAATATTTTAACCCTGTGCAAGGGGTGGTAGATAGCAGCATGACTCTAGGAGCACCACAGGGAAAATGGTCCCTGATAGTGTTCCCAGGGGTAGTAATTTGCTACTGTCCCATACCCATAGCAGATTTCTTCCTTCGTCCCATGACTCAATCATGTTGGCTGGTGCATCATTCCTTTCTGCCCACTTTGCACCAATCAAGAGAAGTACTTAGGGACAGCCCTTGTTTATCAAACCCATACACACCTGTGGCAGAGATGTGAAGAGGCTGTGCAGGGAGGTGGAAGCGGGATTTACACCCTATGTAGGCTTGGCCATGATGTGTTCCTTGTAACTTCTTAAATTGTGTGTTAACTGTCTTAAGTGTACAGGTAAATTTATGAAACAAAAGATGTTGCTTGTGACTACCTTATCTGTGTATCTCTGTTCAAAGACTGTGTTCCACACCAATGTCTCACTAAATTAGATAGCTTGATTAGATGGTAAGCGTTTTCAAGAAATGCCAAGAAGTTATCTGTTTTCACTATGTAAAGAGAAATAACTCAAGTTTAAACTTCTTTAACTGTGATAAGTATCGATCTTTCCACTACTGAAGCACTACTCATTTTCCATTACCTCCTTTTCTTCTCCCCTCTCTATCTTACCAGTTTTTAGGAGTTTTATGCCATGTGCTTTGTTTGAGCCCACTCCTGCTTCCTACTGAAGTCAATGGAGAGCTCTGCAGTTGCGGAGGAGAGAGGAAACCTTTGGAAATGACTGGATCAATATTATAGTTGTACTGGCCATTTCATAAGCATTGCAGATGTACAAATGAAAGAATTAACACACTATCATTTCTTTTACCTCATTTCATGCTCTTCAAGTTGCCTAAGACCCAGACCAGCTGTGTGGTTTTACCAGGTGTTTCCGCTTGGTGTGCAGTACAGTGTGGCAACCTGCCGAAAAACAGAAGCAGCATTTTGATTTTGAACTTTATTTCTTACTGTTAAATAACATTTTTGTGGAAGTGGTAAAATCAATAAAAATGATGTATTATTTTTCTTTAGTGCAAGAGGTATTTGAAGAAGAGATTAAAAACATTTTGGGAATATTATTTTAATATATTTTTTTAAGGTAAAGCAGTCCATATAAAGAACGTGTTTGGCTTCCTGATTTGGGTACTGGTACACAGCAATGGTCCTACTCCCATGCATAAAACAAGCGGGGCGCAGATTTGACTCTTCAACTCAAACTACAAATAGGAAGTTTGACTGAGAAAGTTTATAACAATATTTGTCCCTTCCCCATTCTGCACGGCTGTGGTTTTTTCCTGTGGTTTTGCTGTTCTATGCAGCAATGGGGTGCATATAATGGTGTATTCTTTCTTTGTAGTTTGAGGAAGTGATTTAAAATGTCCCTCATTTAAACGAGTATTTTCCTTTGAAAGCACAAGATAACAGAAAAATAAGTCAGGAGGAGGAGAGAATGGATTAAAAAAAGGTAAAAGAGGAGGGTAGAGAAGTTGTCTGCCTGTTTTGAGATTTATTGGGCATTTTTCACCAATGTGTCTCACAGCTTATTCTGAAAAGAGAAGTCGGTTGAGAGTGGAGTGGAAGAAAAATGCTTTTCTTGGGGTGGAAACAAAGTCACAGGCTTATCCAGTGAGTGAACTAGGAGTATGTCTACGCTGTGTCTGGGAGTGAGGTTCCCGGTCCAGACTTTGGGGAGACAAAAATAGCTGTGTCAACAATGGGGGTCTGGCTCTGAAGCCTGGTTCCTTCCTGAGCAGCACTGTCAAAGCGCTGTATCCACTGCTGCTATTAGTGCGCTAGCACAAGCCCCGTTACCACAAGTCTTTGGACCTGAGCTGGGAGTCTTGCTCCCAGATATAGTGTAGACATAGCCTACAGTGATATGGGCTTAGGTTTAGTGTGGCTAGGGTAGCGAATTGGGACTCGGGGAAACCTGAGATTCTCTTCTGGTTCTACCATTGAGCTTATATGTGACTTTGAGCAAGTCCTTTCACTTCTCTGTGCCTCTGTTTCTCTTTCCACTTTTTATCTAGCCTGTCTAATTAGATTGTAAGTTGATCAGGGCATGAACTGTGCCATTATGTATTCATAGTGGAGTGCTTAGGGCAGTCTTGACTGGGGACACCAGGAACTACTGTAATACTAACCAGGTGATACCATATTAGCATAGAAGTGACTATATGCTAGGAACCAGCATGAAGCCTCTGAGAACATTCATTGTGCAGTAGTTGTTTCCAGGGCCTGAGCAGACTCAGACTGAGCTGGGTGCTTGTGCAGTTAACTCAAAGTGATGTGCCTACTCTCTTGATAAATCTGACTCCAAGGCCCTGGTTTGGCAAGATACTTAAGCACATGCCTAACTTAAAGTGTGAAAGTAGCCCTTCTGAAGTCAATAGGACTATTCATGGGTTTCGCTGTCTGGCTGAACTGAGGCCCGAGTGCTTATTAAACTTTACAACCATTGGATTGGATAGATACTATCATTATTATATATTTATTAGTCAAGTATCCTTAAATATGCTAAGTGGCTCACATATACCCGTAAAAGATATGGTTCCTTCCCCAAAGAACGTACAATCTTAGGCCTCAATCTTCCAATGAGCTCTGTTCATGTGAACCCCATTGAAGT
Source organism: Gopherus flavomarginatus (assembly GCF_025201925.1). Taxonomy (NCBI): domain Eukaryota; kingdom Metazoa; phylum Chordata; order Testudines; family Testudinidae; genus Gopherus; species Gopherus flavomarginatus. The sequence continues at coordinate 195,705,984 of NC_066618.1, forward strand.
CAATGTGGTTCCACGTAGAACAACTTTCAGGATAGTTAAGGGGGCAAGAAACCTGATATGAGAGAGGAGCAGATATTGGTAGAAAGTCAGAATTTAAGTGTCTACTGTTCATCATAATTATTATTTATTAATAGAGTTGGCTGATGCATTCTAAAATGTGCAGTATTGACAATTTTTCATCAATTTTGAATTTCAGTGAAAAAATGGGTAAAATTTTTAAATGAAATTTGTTATGAAGACTTCATACTGCTTTTCATCCAGCTCTGACTATTAATTGTTAATAACTTAGGACATGATGTGGCTGAGTATGCAGGGTTGTAAAAGTAAGGGGAGAAACCAGCCATAGTTACAGTCTTTGTGGTTTCTTGTGTGGAGGGGGCAGGGCCATTGCTTTGTCCTCCCATCCCCTCCTCAGTTTGTAGAGTTGACCAGCTGCAGAAGGAAGTGGCCCACTTCAGTCTCGTAAGGGTTGTTGCATCCAGCAGCTTCTCCTTGTGGCATTATGTCTCTTTAATGCAGAATACTTTCTGCTAGTTCCTTTTAGCTTTGAAATGCCCTCACTTTGGGGTCAGATGAATGCCTTTTCAAACAAGGGTATATTGACTTGAATCAGCAAGGATATGGAAGAATTGAGGGTTTACACAGAGCCACATTTTCTGGTAACTTCACACTGGAAAATAATAAAAGCAAATAATGAATGAAATGTACAATGTTTTATATTTGTGAATCTTGACAAGGCAGGAAGTGGGGTGTGCATGGCAAAGATGGTGTGAAACAGAGATCTGAGAGTGAGAAGCAAGGATCTGTGTCCCTCCCCATATTACTTCAATGTACCTTGAACACTCTAGTGCAAGGGTTCCCAAACTTGGTTTGCGGCTTGTTTAGGGTAAGCCCCTGGCGGGCCCCAAGATGCTTTATTTACCTGAGCATCCACAGGTACGGCCGCTTCCAGCTCCCAGTGGCTGTGGTTCGCCATTCCCAGCCAGTGGGAGCTGCGAGCAGCCATACTTGCAGACGCTCAGGTAAACAAAGCATCTCACGTCCCACCAGGGGCTTACCCTGAAAAAGCTGCAAACCAAGTTTGAGAACCCCTGCTCTAGTGGTTTTCCGATCAACGTGCTATGTTACATGCTGGAATGTGTTGCAGTACCTTATGTGAAACAGAGTGAGCAAGTCAGTGACGAGCAGGAATTTTCCCATATATAGTTGTTAATTTTAGAATGTAGATTTTAAAATTGTAAAACTAGTGCTTCCTTACTCCCTTCTTAAACTAGTATCTAATGTTACAAATTCTCAGTGTGAATCCCAAGTAAGCAGGCTTTGCACAGGGGTTATTTGCATCCAGAGTGAGATAGAATGTTCCCCTCATCCCACAACTATGACTAGTGCCATCCTCCACCAGGTGCAAGGTTGACTGGTGTATCTATGTCTCTAGAACCATTCTCTTTGTTACTGCAGATGAAGTCCATGCTGACCTGGGTATAGATCCCCTCTGTACAGGGGCTCTGCAGTTTTCCCTGACTCTCCTCCCCTACAGTGGAATTTACTGTTTCTTCTGCCTTTCATGCATCCATCCTGGGGTAGGCAGAAGAAGAATTTGGGCCATATTATTTCTGTCTCCTCTGTACTAAACCTGCTTGAATTTCTGAGATATTACCATCAGGAGAGCTGAGTCAGCATAACTAATGTTTAGCTAGATTCTGTATTATGCACCACGATAAAAATCTCAACCTCTTCTAACTTCAAGGCTTGCAGTATGGCCATAGCTAGGAAAAAATGTTTTAACTTGTAAATTCAGCAAATACGGCGTGGAAGTCCGTGCAAGGGAATAAATATAGAGACGCCTGCACACACTGTAACTTTTTCTTCCTAACCATAGTCACTCTTTAAAGACTGATGTTTAAAGTTGGACAAAGAAGGGTTTCTTTATGTAATTAGTATTCTTTGTATACTCAAAAGATTGATTTTTATCTGCTGTTGCAGATCTGAAAACATGTTTGTTTCAGTTCTAAAAACCATGTCTTCATTTGTGAGCGTCTTTTCCACTTTGAGCTGTTAAATGTTTTGTGATATTTTATTTATTAAACAGCATGTGGGTTTTCCCTTCCCTCTACTGTAAGATGATGCCAACAAATTTGTTGGTATTAATTGAAAAAGCTTATGCAGAAGGAGATTGAGTGTTTAAAGCACAGTATTATAGGTTGTCTTCAGTACATCTCAGTGTAGGCCAGCGAACAGGATTGGGAGTCAGAAGTCTTGAGATTTACCCTCAGTTCTGCCACTGACTCAATATATGATGTTAAGTAAGTCATTTAGGTCAAAAAGTGGCCACTGCTTTTGAGTGCCTCAATTTTTGCATGCCCATTTGAAACCTCTTGTATCATAACTTCAGAAGCAGTCGGCACTCCTCACTACAGTAGGAGCTCCTGCTGCTCAGAATGCCTGAAAAGCAAATGCAGGGTGTCTCAGGCTGGCTATCTAAAAACTGAGAGATCCGGAATCAGCAGCCACTCTGAAAAAATTGGGCTTTAACCTCTGTGTGCCTCCCTGTTCCCTATCTGTGCAAATATGATTAATATTTACCCACCTTTTTGAGATATGTATCTAATCTCTTGTGCCTATAGATTATAAGGCAAGGTGAGCAAACTTTTTGGCCCAAGGGTCACATCTGGTAATAGAAATTGTATGGCGGGCCATAAATGATTACAAAATTGGGGTTAGGATGCAGGGGGCAGGGTGAGGGCTCTGGTTGGGGGTGCAGGTTCTGGGGTGGGGCCAGAAATGAGTTGAGGGTGTGGGAGCAGGCTCTGGGGTGGGAGAGTGGGGTGCTGGGGGGGGTGAGGGCTCCAGCTGGGGTGTGGGCTCTGGAGTGAGGATGAGGATTTGAGGTGCAGGAGGGTGTTCTGGGCTGGGATCGTGGGGTTTGGAGGGCGGGAGGGGGATCAGTGCTGGGGCAGGGGTTTGGGCGTGGGGGAGTGAGGGCTCCATCTGGGGGCATGGGCTCTGGGGTGGGGTTGGGGATCAGAGATTTGGGGGCAGGATGGTGGGGCTGGGGAGAGGTTCCGGGGTGCAGGCTCCGGGTGGCACTTGCCTCAAGTGGCTCCCAGAAGCAGCGTCATGTCTCTTCTCTGGCTCTGCACGCTGCATTGTCCACAGGCACTGCTCCCGCAGCTTCTGCTGGCTGTGATTCCCGGCCAACGGGAGCTGCAGGAGGCAGCGCTTGGGGAAGAGGCAGCGTGCAGAGTGGAGTCCCCTGGCTAGCTCTACATGTAAGAGCCAGAGTGGGGCCATGCTTCTGCTTCTGGGAGCAGCCCCCGACCCTGCTCCCTCGCTGGAGCACTGGAGCGGGGCAAGCCCCAGACACTGCTCCCCAGCAGGGGCTCGAGGGCCAGATTAAAATGGCTGGTAGGCCAGATCTGGCTCGAGAGCCGTAGTTTGCCCACCCCTGTCCTAAGGCCAGAAGGACCACTGTGACCACTTAGTCTATCCTCTTGCATAACACAGGCTGGAGACCTTCCATAAAATAAAACCTAAGGGTGTTGCTGCAGTGCAGCAACAAGGTGTAATTACCAGTGTGGGTAGATAGAGTTGTGCTAGCTCTGCTCCAGTTAGTGAGCTAAATCTAGCAGTATGGCTGTTGCCATGAGGTCAGTGACTTGGGCTAACTGCCTGAGTCCAAGCTTGTCCGAGTTCAAGTGGCTAGCTTGATTTGCTGTTGGTGCTGCAACATCCACACTATTATTTTTAGAGCTCTAGCTTGAACAGAGCTAGTGCAAAACTGTCTTACTGTACTGGGAATCACACCTTCCAGCTGCAGAGTAGACATACCTGTAGTGTCTAGGGATCACTGTGTTTACCAGTTACTATGTTTCTCAAATTCTTTTAACAGTGAAGTAAATTTATTCAAGGAGCATTGCATCTTCAGAGTTGCCTTATTGATTCAATAATCACTTATGTGAGGTAACTTGGGAATAAATAGAGCCCCCCTGCAACTACTGTCACTTTAACAGTAACTTTTTCTGACCATAATTATGGTCCTCTATCTTGATGACTTTTCTGCAGGACTACTATAACCACTACTGTACACACTCTGTACACGATGAAGTTACTAATATAAACTTTAATGGAGTTATTCCCAGTTTACTTCACCAGGAAATCAGAATCAAGCTGTGTGCGCGTGTGATCTAAAAGCCACTGTGAGCTAATAGGGATTTTACAAGAGCTGCTGGTACAAACCCATTCTCTTGATATTAGAGAAGTAAAATACAGATGACGCTAATGATTGAATAAAATTCAAAGGATATTTAGTTTTAAACTTGGATCTGACGTCTAGGGCTTAATCTTCCTCCAGCGAGGATTTTGCTCTTTACTTCTAGGGGAACAAGATAGGGCTTTTAGCTGTCCTTATTTAAATAGGCCTGATTCTGTAGCCCTACTCAGTTAATTGGGATCATTCACAGTATTACCCAGTGTGAGTACGGATTGCAAAATTGGGGTGAGTGTTGGGCAGGTCCTAAGGTCTACACATCATTCATGATGATAATCTCTTAGATGAGCAGATATCCTGATTTACCAGAAATGTCACAGTTTTTAAAGGGACTGTCCCAGCTAGTTATAATGAAAGTTGTGATCTCTTGGTTTTTGTCATAATTGATCTACTAGATGTCTGTCATGCTCTCCCACTTCTTCTCTCCCACTCTTCCTTCCTTCCTTTCCCTTTACCTGCCTGCTAGCTTTTCTCACTATTACCCGCATCAGCTTGTCTGTACACCCATTTCCTGCTAAAACCAGCTGCCTCTGGGCTGAGCTCAAATGCCTCATCTTCCTCTTTGTGGTCTTTTTCCTGTGACATTTAGAATGCAACATCACATTTTGGCTTACGGGGTGTCTTGGATGGTTCCTCATAAGCAAAAACATAGTTACATACCTGGAGAACAACGTGGAGGCAACTTGCTGATGTATAGTTTGTATAGCTGAGCTTGTTGTCATGGTTAAGGGAGAGGCAGGAACCATTGCAGGCAGGGCTGGTGCAAGGATGTTTTGCCTAGGGTGTGAAACTTCCACCTTGCGCCCCCCCTGAGGTGTCCCCCTTGCGGCAGCTCTCCACCCTGAGACACCCCCTCCCTCACACCTGCCCCGCCTCCTCCCCAAGCATGCCATGGCTGCTTCACTTCTTCCGCCTCCTAGGCTTGCGGTGCCAATCAGCTTAGGCACTGCAAGCCTGGGAGGTGGGAGAAGTGAAGCAGCCATGGCGTGCTCAGGGAGGAGGTGGAGCAGGGGTGAGCTGGGGTGGGGAGTTCCCCTGCATGCTGCCCCCACCCTTACTTGCTGCAAGCGGCCCTCCCCGTGCTCCCCTGCCCCAGCTCCCTCAGCCTAAATGCCAGCAGTGACCGGGGTGGCCGAAGATCCGGCTGCTGCAGTTGCTGCCGAAGAAAATTATGTCCCCCAAATCTCAGTGTCCTAGGCGACTGCCTACGTCACCTAAATGGTTGCACCGGCCCTGACTGCAGGAAAAATTAGAGGGAAAGTTGCGTCTCTAAGGAGAGTATTTCTCTTTGTGAAAATGTTCTACCCAAACCAACCTCCTCCCACCTTTCACAGAGATATGAATCTTAAGCAGGTTCATACCCAAGTTGCCAAAACTTTGTGTACCCAATCCAGCCATGATAGGTTGCTAGCCCAAGCTATTAAAATACTCCTTTATTAATAGTGTGATATATGAAGATCTAGAGCAGGGTCCCCAACGTGGTGCCCACGGGCACCATGGCGCCTGCTGGGGCCTCTAAATGAGCCCGCGTCCTGGCCGGCAGTGGAGCATCCACCAAAATGCCGCCGAATTTTGGTGGGATTTTGGCGGTGACGCTTGTCGATGCCGCTTGCCATTGACAAGCAGTGTCATCGAGAGGCATCGCTGCCGAAATGCTGCAGAAATTTGGCAGCATTTCGGCGGATGCTCTACCACCGCCATGGTTCTTCATCTGGCTCCCGCCAGACAAAAAGGTTGGGGACCACTGATCTAGAGAATCTCGGGATCTCCCCAGACAATCCACCAACATTTAGGTTTCATATCATCACGACAGTTTGATGTTTCTCTTGCCTCGTATCTCACAGATATCTGTGTGGTGCACCCTCTTGCACTCTGTAAATTCTTATTTCTGCTGGGCCTTTCACATCCTTATCTGCTCATTTATTGAATTTATGGTCTGTTGGTTCAGGTTTAGGAACTTTCATTTACATATATCACAATTGTGGTGAGTTAACCTCAATCTAATCAGGCAAGTCAGAGCTATTTGCTCTAAAACAGGTTGGCAGTACGCAGCTAGCTGATCAAGAGAAATAAAAAAAAAGTTGATCCATTAGCCAACCAATAATAGCCATTAACTAACTGCAGGCAAAGAGCCATGGAACTCTTGAAGGTGCCAGCTGCTACCATCTTACTCTTTTGGCTCCAGATTATTGACTTTGTTGTTTCCTGCCGAGCCACACCAGCTGATTCATCAAAATTTCAGATGTGTCCCAGAATTCCTTTGAAGCATCTGATGAAGAGAAGTTTCAAATAAAAACAGTTGATTAGCTACATGCTTTGCAAAACGGTCTCTAGATATCTTTGAAGCACAGATTACCTGTGCATTACTAACTGATCTTCCCTGTTGTTGTAACTCACATCAGATGTGTAGCCACGCCTTAGAACTGCAAAAGGAAAACACATGCTTCAAATGTTATTACAAATTAACTCTCCAAAACAAAACCATAGAAAGGTAAAGTTTATAATAAATGGAAACAGTTCTGCTTTAAAAAAACAGAAGTTGAATTTCTGATTTATATGGTGGATATTAACCAGCTTTTGATGATAAATGCTTGTAAGATCTGAATTTTGGGTGAAACTTACCTCTCTGTAGAGGACCAGCACAAGGCCTATAATAATTGGAGATATGCCTATCTCCTAGAACTGGAAGGGACCTTGAAAGGTCATCGAGTCCAGCCCCTGCCTTCACTAACAGGACCAAGTACTGATTTTTGCCCCAGATCCCTAAGTGGCCCCCTTAAGGATTGAACTCACAATCTAAAACCCTGGCTTTAGCAGGCCAATGCTCAAACCACTGAGCTATCCCTCCCCCTCCACGTAAGCTGAATTTTGAAAGTTTAAATGTTACAAAGTCTTTATGCTGGCCCTTTGCACAGGAGTAAGTTTCACCGTTAAAAGCAGGGTTGTTGTGCTGTCACTGAGAAGTTTAACCCTTTTAAAAAAAAATTTTAAAGAAAAAATTGTGTGTATTCTTTGACCACTGATTGAGGACCAAGAGTCTTTGGCAGGTTTTTTTTGTTTTTGTTTTTCCACCTGTAATAAACGACAGGAATTATTGTGATTCACAGTTCTAAGTTTTTCATTTCAGTTCAGAGACATGCACTGATTTAAGTACTTGAAGTAGGAGCTACTGCTAGACAGTCTTTTAATCCATGAAGGTCTTCAGGAGATCATCTCTACAGCTATACACCTTAGGAGGTGTGCAGAGGGAAACTCCATTCCTGTAGGCCCCAAGGAAAATGAGAAGTTCCAATAGGTGTCTACCCTGCTGAGCACATAAGCTCCAGAGCTCTGGTTCTGTGGAATTTGAAGCTCTTCTGGGAAGATGCTCTTTAACTTCCCTCCCCACTTCCCCCCAGCTGCCCCTTTGTTTCTCTTCTGGTCTCCTCCACAGTTACCCTGAGAAATGGGCCTGCAATTTCAGGTGACCTCGACATTTTTACAGAGCCACTACTGTGCGAAAGCTCCACTAAGAAGGGAACCCTGGGGAGCTGCTGTCTGGGGGCTGCCTTGGTCAACCTATTGTAGCCATGCAGCCTGGGAGCCTGATGCGGGGTGTGTGTGGAAGGACAGAGTACCCCAAAGCTAGTGCACAGGCACAGTCTCTGTGCAGATCCCCTGCCCCTCCCCCCCAATCCATGTTTTTTATGATTGGAAGTAGCCTCACTTTCTGGTGAGTTGTACCATCTATCCTGGTGTTTGACTGGTCACTTGGGCCAAATACTTCCTTACAGTTACTCTGTCTGTTTACACTAGGAATGAATTTGGCCTCATGGTGTTCTGTCAGAAAATCCGAATTCTTAATTAAATACATAACTAATTAGTGCTGTGTCTTCAGTGTCACTTGTTTTATTTTTATGAGAGCTGGTAGCTGAGAGCGAATCAACTGTGGGAGTCTTGGCTGGCATCTGAGAAAGTGAAGGAAATGTGTTTACATCTAATTAAATAGATTTACTGTGAGAGGGAAGTGCTTGGCACTCCATGGTAGTTGAGATGCAGAGTATAGAATGGAGTTTTATATTAGCTCCACACCCATAACACAGCAAATCTAATGTGTTTAGGAGGTTTGATGTTATTTGAGGAGCTGTATGTCATAGGGAAATGCAACCTAGATGGAGCTACTATAAGGTGGGTGCAAATCTGGTTGGAAAACTGTTCCCAGAGAGTAATTATCAGTGGTTCACAGTCATGCTGGAAGGACATAACAAGCGGGATCCTGCAGGAATCAGTTCTGGGTCTGGTTCTGTTCAATATCTTCATCAATGATTTAGATAATGGTATAAAGTTATAAAGTTTGCCGATGATACCAAGCTGGGAGGGGTTGCAAGTGCTTTGGAGAATAGCACTTTGGAGAATGATCTGGACAAACTAGAGCAGGAGTCGGCAACCTTTCAGAAGTGGTGTGCCGAGTCTTCATTTATTCACTCTAATTTAAGGTTTCGCACGCCAGTAATATATTTTAACATTTTTAGAAGGTCTCTTTCTATAAGTCTATGATATATAACTAAACTATTTGTTGTATGTAAAGTAAGTAAGGTTTTTAAAATGTTTTAAGAAGCTTCATTTAAAATTAAATTTAAAATGCAGACCCCCCCCCAGACTGGTGGCCAGGACCTGGGCAGTGTGAGTGCCGCTGAAAATCAGCTCGCGTGCCGCCTTCGGCACCCATGCCATAGGTTGCCTACCCCTGAACTAGAGAAATGGTCTGAAGTAAATAGGATGAAATTTCAACAAGGTTAAAAGCAAAGTACTCTGCTAGGAAGGAACAATCAGTTGCACACATAAAAATGGGATATGACTATCTAGGAAGGAGTACTGCAGAAAGGGATCTGGGGGTCATAGTGGATCACAAGCTAAATATGAGTCAACAACGTAACACTGTTGCAAAAAAATCAAACATCATTCTGGGATGTATTAGCAGGAGTATTGTAAGCAAGACACGAAAAGTAATTCTTCCGCTCTACTCTGCACTGATTAGGCCTCGACTGGAGTATTGTGTCCAGTTCTGGGCATCACATTTCAGGAAAAATGTGGACAAATTGGAGTAAGTCCAGAGAAGAGCAACTAAAAAGATTAAAGTTCTAGAAAACATGACCTATGTGGGAAGATTGAAAAAACTGGGTTTGTTTAGTCTGGAAAAGAGAAGATTGAGAGGGGACATGATTACTGTTTTCAAGTACGTAAAAGGTTGTTTCAAGGAGAAGGGAGAAAAATCATTATTCTTAACCTCTGAGGATAGAACAAGAAGCAATGGGCTTAAATTGCAGCAACGGAGGTTGAGGTTGGACATTAGGAAAAGCTTCCTAACTGTCAGAATGGTTAAGCACTGGAATAAATTGCCTAGGGAGGTTGTGGAATCTCCATCCTTAGAGATTTTTAAGAGCAGGGTTAGACAAACACAGGAATGGTCCAGATAACACTCTATCCTGCCTTGAGTGCAGGGGCCTGGACTAGACGACTTCTCAAGATCCTTTCCAGTCCTAAGATTCCATGATTCTATATACGGAGAGATTTTAGGTCAAAAAGCCTTAGATAATGAAGCAGAATGTGACCGATATTTCCACTAAAATTGAAGAAATAACGTGTCCTGCACTGCATGGTAAACTGATCTTGTGCTGATTTTTCACTCTTCCAGGAATCATGTCTGCATATAGATAAAAACACATTGATTTTTTTACTCTGGGCTGGACCCTCAGTGGGTATAAATCAGCACAGTCTACTAGAAATGCAGTGGAACTGTGTTGATTTACACCAGCTGAAGATCTGGACCTGTGACTTTTAATGTGGGTTATGGTCAGTCACAGGGTATTTCTGTAGATACACTTGCCTTGGCAAAGTTTTGTTTTTTATCCAGGCTTTTCATTTCATTTTTGTCTTTGAGGGACTTCTTCCTCTCACACCCTTCCAAAAGGAGGATGGTTCTAATGTTTAAAAAGAGGCGATGTTTCAGGTTCTTTCAGATACCTGTCTGCTTACTAGTGATAATTAAGTAGATTGGTAGCTAAACTGAACAGAGAATTTCTGCTCCAAAATTAAATAATCCACATTTCCCCCCTTTTCTTTGGCTCCATCCTCTGTACTCATCTGAGAATATTTTTAGGAGAAAGAGGCCCTCTAATCTAACCTATACTTGAAATTCTTTGTATCCCTTCTGACTGTTCTCCCCTTCCCACCCCCCACTCCATATTCTATCCTGCTGTGCTGTATCTCTTCTCCCTTTCTGTTGCTTGCTTGCTTTTCCCTTCTTTCTCTTCCCTTTCCACATTTCACCTTTTCTTCACCTCCCACGATATATGCTCTATACTGTCTCCTACTGTTTGATGGCTTCTACAGCATCCTAGGTGGTTTTCCTTCACATCCCATGGGAAGAGCTGTCTTCTAGCTCATTTCGCTGCTGCACGTGAAGGGAAGGAGCTGAACATGATGAATTGGGGGCTCAGCTCCACTCTTGATAACCACTGTGGTTTGGGTCAGTTGGCATGGGTTCATTGCCCACCACCCAACACTAGTTTCAGCATAATGGAGAACGTTGCCAAATTCTATCCCTGCATAGCTCTTTTAACCACTTAGGCTAGTAACTGGGGTCTGGGAGTGGTAAGGAAAAACTGAGCTGGTTTCTTCCTCCAGAGGTCCATCTGGCTAGCTAATTGGGCCAATCACTGAGTCAAGCCTAAACCAAGCTCCTTGCTTGGATCTCAGTTTCTCTGCTTGGATACCTGTTGCTTGGGGAAAGGTAGCAACTGTAAGGTTTTGCAGTTCTCTTGATTAGAGGCTAATGCAGCTAATTTAAAACCTTGAAATGGCTCACAGTTGATTCTTCCCCTTGAAAGAAAGAATCCGGTGCTGCCTAGGTACAATGAGAGCAGGCTTAGTGACCTGACTTAGGTAATTTTGAATCATTACAGCATTACTAGCAGGATGGTACAATTGCAGCCTAAGAGTTTTTGGTATATTAAATCTGTGGTTCTCAACCAGGGGTCTGTGTACCCTGGGGATACATAGCGGTCTTCCAGGGGGTACATCAACTCATCTAGATGTTTGGCTAGATTTACAACAGGTGTGATGGTGCAAGGCCAGATGGCTACAGTAAAGTATTGAGGAACAGGTATGTTAGCCCCAGGCTATACAAATCCCTAGTACTGTGGTAACCAAATGACAGTTGCTCCAGGTTAATCAAGGCACCTGGGGCCAATTAAGATCTTTCTAGAAGGCAGTGGAGATAGCTACATTGATTAGAACACCTGCAGCCAATCAAGGCAGGCTAATCAGAGCACCAAGGTTTAAAAAGGAGCTCACTCCAGTCAGGTGGGGAGGAGCCAGAGGAGAAGGAGTGTGTGAGAGGAGCTGGGAGCAAGAGGCACAAGGAGCTGAGACTGAGAGGGTGTGCTACTGGAGGATTGAGGAATTATCAGACAATCAAGCATTATCAGACAGCAGGAGGAAGGTCCTGTGGTGAGGATAAAGAAGGTGTTTGGAGGAGGCCATGGGGAAGTAGCCCAGGGAGTTTTAGCTGTCATGCAGCTGTTACAGGAGGCACTATAGACAGCTGCAATCCACAGGGCCCTGGGCTGGAACCCAGAGTAGAGGGAGGGCCCGGGTTCCCCCCAAACCTCGCAACTCCTGATCAGACACAGGAGGAGTTGACCCAGACTGTGGGTTCCACCAGAGGGGAAGATCACTGAGGTGAGCAAATCCGCCAATATGTGCAGGACCCACCAAGGTAGAGGAGGAACTTTGTCACACAGGATACATAAAAAGCACTAGCCAAGTCAGTACAAACTAAAATTTCATACAGACAATGGCTTGTTTATACTGCTCTATATACTATCCAAAGAAATGTAAGTACAATATTTATATTCCAGTTGATTTTATTTTATAATTATATGATAAAAATGACAGTCTACTGTGACACTTTGGTATGTTTAAGTGAGGTGAAAGTAGGGCATATACAAGACAAAGACTCCTGAAAGGGGTACAAGTAGTCTGGAAAGGTTGAGAGACACTGTATGAGATGGTTACTCATCTTTGTAACTGTTGCTCTTCAAGATGTGTTGCTCATATCCATTCCAATTAGGTATGCGCGCACTGCATGCACGATAGTCAGGAGATTTTTACCCTAGCAACACTTGGTGGGTCAGCTGAGGCGCTCCCTGGAGTGGCACCCTTACGGCACCAGATATATACCCCAGCCGACCCAGCGCCCCCTCAGTTCCTTCTTGCTGGCTACTCTGACAGAGGGCGGGTTTGGAATGGCTATGAGCAACACATCTCGAAGAACAACAGTTACAAAGGTGAGTAACCATCTTTTCTTCTTCGGGTGCTTGCTCATATCGATTTCAATTAAGTGACTTCCAAGCCTTACCTAGGTGGTGGAGTCGGATTGAGATGTTGCAAAGTGAAGGACTGCTGAGCCAAATGCAGGATCACCCCTGGACTGCTGCACTATCGCATAGTGGGCGGCGAAGGTATGCACCGATGACCAAGTCACTGTCCTTCATATCTCTTGAATGGGCACATGCGCCAGGAAAGCAGAAGATAAAGCCTGAGCCCTCATGGAGTGGGCGGTACGGTGTTAGATGGGACGCCAGCCAAGTCATAGCACTCACGGATGCATGATGTGATCCAGGATGAGATGCGCTGGGAGGAGACCGGAAGGCCCTTCATCTGGTCTGCCACAGCAACAAACAGCTGTGACGTTTTCCTGAAGGGTTTCGTTTGATCGATGTAGAAGGCCAGGGCCCTACAAATGTCTGGAGAGTGCAGCTGTTGCTCCCGTTGAGAGACGTGCGGCCTCAGGTAGAAGACAGGGAGGAATATGTGTCCTGGTTGACATGGAAGGAAGACACCGCCTTAGGGTGGGGTCGCAGCTGAACCTTGTTCTTGTGGAGCACTGTATACGGTGGTTCCGATGTGAGTGCCCTGGGCTCAGACACGCGCCTCGCCGAGGTGATAGCTACGAGGAAGGTGACCTTCCAGGAAAGGTACAGGAGCGAGCAGGTGGCCATTGGCTTGAACTGGGCACCTATGAGTCTGGATAGGACCAGGTTAAGATCCCACATAGGGACTGGTTGTCGAATTCATGGGGATCGGTTGTCAAATTTGTGGGAACAGGTGCTCCAACCCTTTGAGAAATCTGCTGACCATGGAATTGGAGAAGACAGAATGCCCGTTTTTGCGTGGATGGAAAGCTAAAATAGCTGCCAGGTGTACTCTGATGGAAGATATTGCCAAGCCCTGCTGCTTTAAGGACAGGAGGTAGTCCAAGATGATAGGTACTGATGCCTGTAGGGGGGTTGTATGATTCCAGGCACACCAGCAGGAAAAATGCTTCCACTTGGTTAAGTATGTGGACCTGGTAGAGGACTTCCTGCTAGCCAAAAGGATCTTATGGACTGAGTGAGAACAGCGCAGCTCAGACTGATTTAGCCATGCAGCATTCACACTGTGAAGTGGAGAGAGTGCAGGTCAGAGTGGCAGTCAAACGTGATCCTGAGTGATCAGGTCTGGCTACAGCGGGCGTAGAATCGGGGTGTCCACCAACCACTCTAGGAGTGGTATACCAGGGCTATCTGGGCCACGCCGGGGTGACCAGAATCAGATGGGCTCTGTCCCTGCAGAGCTTGATTAGGACCCTGTGGACTAACAGGAATGGAGGAAAGGCGTAGTCTCCACCACTGTCTCATCGGGCGAGGACAAAAAAGATACCCCGGGACTAAGCGATCCTGTGTGAGGTCGTCTTGTGGAGGATCTTGTGGCTCAAGGTCCGTCATGCTAAGAGTGTGGGCCTGCATTGACGCTGGAGCAGTTGCCTCAGAGCCTCCTGGGGGAGGGCGAGACACCGTGGCCTCTGGTACTCAGGGCTCTGAAGAGGTGGAATGGGAAGCCCCTGAAGGAGCCCCCTAGGCTTGATGGTATGCCCAAGGGGTCCAAAAGGACCACGGTGGGTTTTCGTGGCCCGGGTCCAAGCCTCCTTCTAGCCTCTGGCCTGTACCTCCCTCGTCCTCGTCCTGGGCATGTTAGCCACTTTGTGAGTGCAACGATGCGGAGGTGGAGGGAGATCACCTAGGCGGTGCTGTACGCGCCGGTGCCAAGTACCCCGGTGCTGCACGGGGCCGTGGTGCCGGGGACTGGTGCCATGAGGCAGAATAGTACCGAAACGTCGATTGGTGCCTGTGGTTGTATTGGTACCGGGAGCCTGATCTGGATCTCGATGGTGACCCCAGTGAGATCGGCGTTGGGATCAGCTTCAGGTTGAGTGCTGCTCTGAGCGGTGCCGGGAGTCGGAGCAGTACCAGCCATAATGTGATTTGGATCTCTGCGAGCCAGAGTGGATTTGTGAGTATGACCGGCGCCAAGAACGAAAACAGTGCTGGGACTGCAAGCGATGCCATGATGGATGCTGGGAAGAAGAAGATTGAGACCGGTGTTGTCCTTCTTCATTCAGCGATGGTGGTTGCATGAGGGACGGCTTTCCCTTCGACAGCACTGTCCGTGCCGGAGGTGCTGGTGGCTGCAGAGGAGTTAGCTCTGTGAACGCAATCAAGTCCTGTTCCTTTGAAAAGGTCTCCAGTGTGGAGGGTAGTCTCAGCTTGACCACGTTATGCACCAGACTTGATGGCCCCTGCGACGCTGAAGTCAACAGTGCAGGAGCCAATATTTGTCCTATGCGCCCTGGCAATGGATGTGGCTCCAACTACGGTGCGGGAAATGTTGACTGTCGTACCAACAAATAAGAAGTGGCTGGCACCTGCTTGGGTGGCTGCTTCTTCTGGCTCGGAGATAGAGACCTGTGCAATGGTGGTGGAGGTGCAGGGGAGATCTGGCACCGCGTTCGGACTCT